>NC_067400.1:80675677-81009740 GCF_016432865.1 Antechinus flavipes | reverse complement strand
TTCTGCTCACTTCACTTAGCAACAGTTCATATAAGTTTCTGCAGGTCTTTCTGAAATTATCCTGTTGTTCGTTTCTTATAGAACAATAATAGTCCATAACGTTTATATACCATAACTTATTCAGCCATTCTCCAACTGATGGGCATCCACTCAATTTCTACAACTTTCAGTCTTAAAGAGTTATCTTGAAAACTGAGAAATTAAGATTCTTTCCCAAAGTCATTTGTGACCAAATTAAGGTATGGAGAAAGTTATTCAGATCATAGAGGGAGCACATCAAGAGAAGTGTTAGCTATTCACACACTGGTTTTTTTCTGGATTAGGCAATCAGAAGATATGTAAATAGTTTGGGTCTTAATTATTTAGACCCATTAAATCCCTTTTTTTAAAAAATCATATTTATTCATTAAACATTTCCCAATTACATGTAAAAAATTAACATAAATATGCATTTTAAACAATTTGAATTCAAAATCTTTCTCTCTTTCCCTCCTTTTTTGAAATTTTGATTTCAATTATACATGTGAAGTCATACCAAAAAAAGTCCATGTTAGCCACATTACAAAAGAAAGCACAAATTGTTTTCCAAATTGTTCCCCAGAATGACAAGATCAATTAAATATCAAGGAGAGTTTCATCACTTTTCTCAGCAACAACCAGACTAACCTACGTGTTATGGACTTCTTTAAGGGAACCATGACATCGGGGAGGTAATGCCATGACATCAGCATTGAATTAGATTTAATTGAGGGAAGTGCTAGGTCACCTGCCTCACTTTCCCCTCCAGAGACATCTGGATCCAGTGGCAAGATGTAGATCAAGGTGATTGGAGATGGCCCTGGATGCAATGGGAGACTTTTTCAGCTGAGATCTTCAATAGGTGTCAGTGTGACTGAGGTTACACTCATTCAGTGATTAAGGTTAGGTGGCAATTGAAGCAAAGAATCTCTTTCACCTAGTCCAAAAAAAAAAAAAAAACTAATTCAATCAATCTGGGAGGGGAAGACCCTTGGGGTTTCTGGCCAAAGCAGAAATGATTGTTATTTACATTCATTCTGAATCAATCAAGATCTAAAGAGCAGGGCTATCCTGACACCTTTCTCTTGAGCTAGTATATGGAAAAAGAAGTCAACTTCTTCCCCTTGATGAACTGCCATGGCTTGTTTAAACACCTAAGTCACAAGAAATTCTGGGAGTTGTTTCTTCTCTACATAGGAAGAAAGGGAGCTACTGGACTGGAGGACAAGGATTTTCCCTTACAAGGGAATTTTTTAAAAAGGATTTCTTGAAAGAGAGATGGGAGAGAACAGGTGAAAATGAGCAAGGGGCAAAGTTTTCTTGACATATAGAAACATGATGGAGCAGCAGTCCCATCAACATAACCCATAGAAGATGTGGACTGGGTCACCCTCTCCTTCCCATCTTCTCCTGAGGAGACCAGAAAAGCAGAAGCTAAAGTAGATCATAAAAACTGGGTTGTTGAGTTTTTGTTTATTTATTTTTGCTAAGTCATGTTTACTCTGGAGATTTGGAATGCTGAGAGAAAACAAAAATTTTCCTCAAGCACTGTCCTCCCTTACTCTCCTCTCCTGCTTTACTTAAAGATGGACATGACCCTATTACTTCTATATTCCATAGAAGTCATAAAAAAATGGAAAAGGACCCAAATGTATAAAAATGTTTATAGAAACTCTCTTTGTGGTGGCAAAGAATTAGAAATGAGGGGATGTCTATCAATTGGGGAATGGCTGAATAAATTGTGGTTTATGAATGTAATGAAATACTATTGTCCTATAAAAAATGATGAGCAGGTAGATTTCCATAAACCCTGGAAAGACTTATGTAAGCTGATGGTGAATGAAATAAACAGAACCAGGAGAATATTGCACACAGACACATTAAGCAACTGATAACTTTGATAGACTTTGCCCTTCTCAGAAATACAATAATCTAAGATAATGGCAAAACAACTCATGATGGATGGGCACCTAGGAACTGTAGTGGTTAGAACACCAGCCCTGAAGTAGGGAGGACCTGAGTTCAAATCCGGATTCAGGCCTCAGACACTTGATACTTCCTTGCTGTATGACACTAGGCAAGTTACTTAATCCCAATTGCCTCAGGGAAAAAAAATTCATGATGGAAAATGCTATCCACATCTGGAGAAAGCACCATGAAGTCTGAATACAGATTGAAGCATACTATTTTCATTTTTTGTTGTTTTTTCTTTCTTTTGTTCTGATTCTTTTTTCATAACATAACTAATGTAGAAATATGTTTTATATGATTATACATGTGTAAGTTATATCAGATTGCTATCTTGGGGAGAAATGAAGGAGAGAGAGAGAAAAAAATTAAAATTAAACTCTTACAAAAGCAAATCTTGAAAACTAATAAATATTTTTAAAAACAATCGAAAGATGGATAACTGGCATCCATTTTTGGCATATTCCTTTATTGTATCAAAGACTACAGACCTAATTGTATTTCTCATAAACACTTAGATTTGACCTTATGCTTTGTACTTTCTTGCGTCCCTTTGTTCGCAGGTAAAGAACAACCCTGGGAGCCCCACAGGAGAAAATGATTTTTCAGAGCTGGGATTCCAAACTTCAGCAAATATTGCTGGGTACTTTTCTCAGTTTAACTGGGAGCATCATCATGAGCCAATAGCATTTTTGCAAACTATACTTCCAAGGGCAAAATTCCTACAAATATTGGAACTTTCAAATCTGTCTCATCAAGCCACAAACCTAACATAGTGACCCTTATGGTTACATCAAGAACTAAGAGTTAACAATACAAGCAGCAAAAATATTCAAAGCAGGAGCTCCGGAATTTAGCTTTCAGAACTGGCCTGGATTTTGACTTTAGTAAGCCAATGGATCTGTGATTTCATCAATGTGGGTGCCTACTCCACTAGCTCACATTGCAGCCTTCTCTTTCTTTATAAGGGTCCATAAATCCTACCTACGAGATCTGCCAAGTGCAATGGAGAATGTCCTCTAGGTCTTTTAATATTTTGAGGATTCCAGTACACCCCTCAGACTGTCCATCTGTTATCCCTCCCTCTGTCCATCTGTTCTTGCTCTTACTACACAACCATCCCATCTCCTTTTCTGGTAATATAGGTCCCTGATGATTTCTTTTACATAAATAAGTCAGCCTTAGTAAAATACTACAGCCTCTTGACACCTATCACACCCCTTTTTACTGTCCTTTGGATACCATAAGCACTAAACAAAGACAATCTAAATTGTAGACAGCAATGAGATAGCAATGGACTAGAATAAAAAAATATTCAGGAACAAATGGTGCAGTGGAAAAGAGTACTGAATTTGGAGTCAGATGACCTAGCTCTGTCACATACTATGAAGGTAACCTGGAGCATTTGAGTCACTAAAATATCTCTGGGCCTCTGTAAAATGGGGATCATTGGACTAAATGACCTTTAAGGTGCCTTTCAGTTCCAAGTACGTGAACATAGGCAAAATGATCACGTTACTAGATTTTTATCTTTGTACTTCCTCAGACCCACTATTACCTCCTTTAATGCTATTTTGAGGTTTTCTTTAGTATCTTTTCCTCCCCCAAAAATCCAACAACCTTCAGTCACCATTCCACCATTCCCACCATGGCACACTTAAACACACACACACACACACACAAACATACAACATACAAACACACATTTACGTACACACATGTACACAAACATACAAACACACACATTTACACACATATTCACAAACACACAAGCACACACACATACACATATACCCACACACATATTGGAACAGTATTGAGCCCATCACTGACTCCTATAGAAAAACTAAACTCCCCACTGGCAATTCAGAGCTTAGAGAATAGGGGATCAAAAACTGGAAGTTGCCTTAGAGATCATGTTGTCATTTATAGATTAGGAAACTGCAGCAGAAAGAAGTGATGTGGTTTGCCCAAGGCCACACAATTCAGCACAGTCAGTCCTTCTATTCTGCACCTCAGTCTGCTAGAAGGCAACCAAACTAATCTGAAATTCTGATTCTTTATGTGTCACTGGGAGAAAATTGGGGGAGAACTTCAGTACAAGAAATGCTCCCAGGGCACCCAGCTTGTAGGTGGAAGACAAGTTTCAAAAAGAATTTTTTTTTCATTTAATCCAATGCTCTTTACATTAAACCAGGCTATGTATTTTGACTACACCCTCACTGCCTTCAGTTAAATGCATTTAATTTGAATCTCATATCTCTCAGACCTAGCTATGTGCAATTATCCAAGACAAAATCACAATAATGACTATAACCTACTTTAGAGGCTACAAAGCACTTTCAGATGTGCTTTATTTTTTTTGATTCCTACCCGAATTTTATGAGACAAATGGGGCAAGTATTAATATTCCCATTTTACAGATGAGAACACTGAGGTTCATAAAATATAAAATGACTTGGCAGAGTCAGAACTAGAACCCATGTGTTCCTGTGCCAAACCATTGATCTTTTTCCTAAATCAAACTGCCGGATAGTCTCTAACTAATATGAAAAATTGAAGTGATTATTAGTGTATCAATAGGAGAAAGCTGGAGAAGACCTCTCACACCACAAAAGTTTTTGTTTATAGTCTTCAAGATTTGCACAGTCCACTACAAACTTTCTTTACAAAGGAAAGGTTTATTAATCAAAATATCTCTAGTGGATCTTCCAGGGTATTAATTTTCTCTTCTAAGCTGGAGCAGAGACATGATACCTACTGAAACATGATGCCCATCAGAAAAAAGCAAAGAGGAATGACTTGGAGGAGATCCTGGTCAGTAAAGATTAACATTATGATATTCCCAGATAATATTATCAGCTCTCTGACTTTGGAGGCGTGAGTTACCCTTTTGTGTACATGCTCTGGTCACATGTGTTCCTAACCTGTGTAGTTCTCCATGTGAACCAGCTCATGAGAGTCAATTGTTCAATTTCAGTGCAGATATTTAAACTTGGAAAATAGCAAATGCTACAAAATCTGAGCTTGGCTTATTGTTTTGTTGGTTATTTAGACATTAGATTGTAAGCTCTTTGAGGTCAGGAATTGCCTTTTGCCTCTTTTTGTGTCCCCAGAACTTAGCAAAGTGCCTGTCACATGGTGGATGCTTATCCATTTAATTATTGATTAACTGAAAAAAAAGTGATAGAGAAAATATTAATAATTCAGATTAAATTTAAAAGTATGTCATGCATATATTTTGGAGAATTGCCTTGTTAAATATTCACCAGCACCCTACTGACCCCTAAGAAAGAAAGGAACATAGCAGATATTTTGGGGAAATAGGGCCTTTAACTCAGGGGAAAAAAAGCCCAAAGTCTAGATATATTTGAGGAGGTGTTAGGCAACAAGAGAAGCTAGTGGGAAAAATCCCTTTCCCCCATAGAAAATGTGGTCACAGAGAAGACATCAGTGTAGGGACCAAAATAGATTTTTTACAAGCACTTAACTTGGACCAAAGTGAATTCTTTGGCAATTCCGAAAGACTTGTCACAATTTCAGATCATACTGTTACAGTCACTGTTTCCTGTTAACTTTTTAGATGTTAGTGTGAGAGGTTTATTGAATGCCTGAAGAGGGTCTGGCATTTCTAGTTCTGTATCTAGAACACCAGAAAATGTCAAACATGCATTTTTAAAGGGGAAATGTGAGGGGGTGGGGGCACCCTTGGGAAATGAAAACTAGAAAAGAACCATCTGAAAGATACAGTGAATGTGTGCTCTAAGAACCACATGGAAGATTTTCCTTAAACATTGTGATGTCAAATTCACCTTGCCCCTCTAAGGGTGAGCTGTCCTTGCAACTTAAGAATGATTCCATTTCCAGGAAACTGGTACAAGCTGAGCAGGAGGGGAACAGGTGATATTCTTGGAAAGCAAAATCAGATGCAAAAAGGAACCGTTCAATCGGCCATGTGGTTTAGGAGTGATCATGGCAAAGTATGTGAAGGAAAGGGGAGATGGAACACAATAGAAAAGCTGAACCCAAAGAATCAATGAAGAAACTCAAGAAAAAGAAAACCACTTTAATTAATGGACAGCTCAATTTTTAAAGAAACCAGCCCTCTATTTTAATGTAAGGCAATCTTAGGAGAATTACTTCTTGGCAATTCAAAGGGTCCTGAAATTACAGAGATTCTAGGATATATATATATATGTGTGTGTGTGTGTGTGTGTGTGTGTGTGTGTGTGTGTGTGTGTGTATCTGCTAAAAGGGAAATATATATATATATATATATTTCCCTTTTAGCATTTAGAGCTCTTATGCTATGTCACTGAAGGCTCTGCATGTAAGGGATAGATTCTCATTTGGAAAACAGCATGGCCTTGGAGGGGAGTGTTGCATGTAATACAGTAAATAAGTATAGTTGGTAAGTAAGACATCCCCTCATTCCCTGACTCATTGCCCCCTGGCACATGTGGCTTGCTTAGCATTGCTCCCTTTTCCTGCCAAATAAAATGTTTACCTCCTCTCTGGAATCACGCGAGGGCATTTGGGGGCCCCCTGAAAACGCTCACGGAATAAGCTGCCACCTATCCAGTCCTGACAAAAGGTCAGCCCTGCATAAATATGTACTCATATCTATGCATGCATGTGGGCTAGCGTCTTTCATTTTGAAAGGTGACCTTGCTGACAGTGTTAACTGCCGATGCAGAAAAATGTGACAGGAAAAAAAAAATGTGCATGCATTGGGAATGTATGAACCACATCTTACCACTGTGTTTGCATGGAGCAAGATGGCCAACAGGGATCCATTAAGGGATATTGAATGAACAGTTTTCACAGATAAAGAAAAGGAAAATTAAAAGTATCAGAGATCAAGTCCTCTGAAGCAGGAATATTCTCAGAAGGAAGGGGAAGGCTACATGTAGAAGCTTTAGAGATGAAGTATCTAGTGGAGTTTGGGGACACTCACCTCATCACTGGTCCATTCCCCCAATTGAATGAGACACAGTCTTCATTTTCACATGTTTAGTTTCATAACCCAAAACAGATAAAAGAAATGGTGCTTTTGTAGTTACTGTTCTTCCAGCATAAATACACAGATACACATCCACACCCACTGGATGTGATCTCTAAGCACAAGACACTGGAACAAGACAAAGAATTTACAATATGCCAAAAACTATCATGAGTGTGAAGGTTTTCTGTCCCTGGAGAGCCTTCTATTCTCCCTTACAATCACACCTCCTATTTGTCTGCTACCATAGGAAGACAGGGGCCAATCAACTCTCTATTTGTTTTTGTCTCCACTTGTGCTACGATTTTCTTTGCCAATGATCCTCATGGCACAATCTCTGGCTATTCATATGAAGGTGGAATAGACGTGATCAAAAGGTTTTTTTTCAAATACAGAACAGAACATGCCCCAAATGTGAAAGACAACTTTTACAAAACATATTGGCCATTACTCCCATGATAAAGACAAAATGCCTAAGAGCAACAGACCATTACTATGTCTGTTTCTCCTTCTGATCCCCCTTAACTTTCTCCAAGACTTGATCAATCCCGTAGACTAGTAAACCAGGAAAATCCTAAATTGTTTTGGGGAGTCATGTGATTTTCCCAATTTAATGAGATAGGGGATAGATTAGTTGACCTATTTGGTCCCCTTTTACTCTAATTCTCTGCTTCTGATAGGATCCTGAGGTCATAGATTTAGAACTGGAAGGGAGCTTAGAGGCCATTGAGTTTGAAGTCAGCATTTTTACAGCTTAACAGAAAAGTGAAGTGATATTGCCATGAGCCACACAGCTAGTAAATGATTGAAGCTTGAACTCAAATTCTCTTGATACCAAGTTCAGTGTGTCATACATTACAATATGATGCCTCTCTCTCTCTCTCTCATCTTCTTCCTTCTTTTTATCTTTTCTTCTTTTATCTTCTTTCCTTTCTTTCTTTTTATTCCTTATTTTCTTCCTTCTTTCTTTCCTCCCTCCCTCCCACCCTTCCTTCCTTCTTTCCTTCCTTCCTTCCTTCTTTCCTCTTTCCTTCCTTTCTTTCTCCCTCATTCTCTCTCTCCCTCCCTCCTTTCCTTCCTTCCTTCCTCCCTCCTTACTTTCTTTCCTCCCTCTCTAACTTCCTTTCTTCCTTCCTTCTTTTCTTCCTTCCTTCCTTTCTTCTTCCTTCCTTCCTTCCTTCCTTCCTTCCTTCCTTCCTTCCTTCCTTCCTTCCTTCCTTCCTTCCTTCCTTTCTTCCTTCCTTCCTGCCTTCCTTTCTTCCTTCCTTCCTTCCTTCCTTCTTCCTTCCTTCCTTCCTTCCTTCCTTCCTTCCTTCCTTCCTTCCTTCTGCCCTTCCTTCCTTCCTCCTGCCCTTTATTCCTTCCTCCCTTTTCCCAGTTTCACACAAATCATTTCCAAGATAAGGATTCTTAGATACTGTGGTTTTGGAATGGAAGATGCTAAACTTTTCAGTCAAATAATGTCTGTGACTGTAGGCCCATAAATATCAGGCTTCATTTGAATGTTATTTATTTGTAATTATGATCTAATGGCTATGGCTGCTGTTTAAAAATTTTCATGGCATCAGTGGGCAGGTGGAGAGAATGAGCAAAGCAACCCCTTACATCACCACAGATACAAAAAGCATTCACTGTTATTCTGGGCAAGATTTTGTTTTATGTTGTTAAAAAATAGGATTCAATCTGCCTACAGGGAACCTATAATTAATCAGAAGAAATAGATAAATATCCATTTATTATACAAAATAAAAGTCACACCTCTTCCTTTGAAAGGAAATTCCATCTGGTTAGAGGTAATTGGGGAACTTGATTAGATGGACTTTTCAGAACAATCTTCTGATTTCTAAGGTTAGTTCAAGTCCAAATCTTAGAAGCCAGTCAGTTTCATAGCTTATATCATAGCTTCCTTATAGAAGGAATAACAAAAATTTGAACAGGGCAGGTTACAGTACTAAGCATATTACAGATATTATTTCATTTGATCCTCATAAGGATCTGAGGCTGGATTTGAACACAGATATTTCTGATACCAGCCTAGCACTTTATCCATTGTGCCAGAGAGCTGTACAGGAGAGTCATCCTCCACCAATTTCCCTGTCAAAAGTTCCTCTGTATTGAGACTCTGATATATGTATCTTGTGTTCCCTGACACATTTTCCATTAGCATTTAAAGATATTTCATTATCTGGAACCTTGGGATATATCCTGATGTCTCCCATGTCATTTCTACCTCTGGCAATGGAGTTTCTAACAAAAAAGTCCTTCTAATCACAACCTCTCCATTTGTGGGCTTTATTGTAGTCACAGAACTGTGACATAGCACACTACTGTGCTCTAAAGGCAATTTAAAAAGAGGAATTCTGAAAAGGTCTTGAGCAGCAGAATATATAGAATAAGAGTAAGGCTTCCCAGGGTGACAAGACTCATTTCCAGATATAAGTTGCCTATGTTTATTAATAAACACAGTCACAGTGCACTTGAGAAGGGCTATTCATCACATCATCCAAGACAGATGAGATTGTATTGTGCTAAGGACCTCTTGGGACAGAAAGCCCACAACCGCGTGCGCAGACCTCTCAAAAGTGTTAATAGATATTTACTTGGGATTTTTCTACAGCTTCAAAGACCAAAAGCCTCTGAGGTGAGAGAAGAAAACATTCAAAAAGTACAAACGAACACCAACAGATGGTGAACAGGACTTCCTTCTGACCCAGGGGCAAGTGTGTGCTATATCTTGAGGTCTAATTCAATTTGAAATCATAAGGTGTGGACTGAAGCCTCCTGCTGAGAGTCATCTGCATTCCAGATACTTACATTGGCCATGTGCTTTTCCAAGGGATACCTTAAATATTGGAATTCAATTCAATGCATGTAGGTTAAATGCTTATTCAGTCTAAGGAACTCTGCTCCGTGCAGTGTATATAGTGTGCATGTAGATAGATAGATAGATTATAGATATATACATATGTATATTTGCAGATACTATATACATGTGCATATACACTATCTATAATATATGTAATATACACTATACACATATACTAAATATACATGCTAAACATGTATACACATAGATATAATGTATATGTAGTATATATTGAAGCATTTCAAGTTTGGGAAATAGCTAGTATTCCATCTTGGCCACAACATGAAAGGAATAGGAATATATATTTATATAGAACCTACTATGTGCTCGGCACTGTGTTAAATGCTTTACAAATATCATCTCATTTGATTCTGCAACAACTCTGAGAGGTAAGTGCTCCATTTTACAGTTGAGGAAGCTGAAGCAAACAGGATTAAGTGACTTGACCAGAGCAACACAGCTAATAAGTGTCTGCGGCTAGTTTTGAATTCAGTTCTTGACTCCAGGTCCAACTCTGTCCACTGTGCCAACTAGTTGCTTTTTAAGGGGATTAATGTGACATGAGTTTGGAAAAGTAGATGGGAACCAGATTGTGGAATTTCTTAAAACATATTTTTGACAATTTATATTTTGTTCTAAAGGCAAGAGGGAGTCACTGAAGACTTTTAAGCAAAGGAGATACATCAGACATTAGGCTAATTTGGAAATAATTTTGAATGTGACTTTACACTGATTATATTGCTTGTCTTTTCATTTGGTGAAGGAAAGATTAAAGGAAGGCAAAAAATTTGGAACTCAAATTAAAAAAAATGATTGCTAAAAAATTTTATATATGTGTATGTGCATATATACACATATGTGTGTGTATATATACATATTATATATTGTATGTAGATATTGAATTGGGAATGGAAGAGATTAAAAGGAAGGAGATTAGAAAGGAATAAAGAAATCCATGTGAAATGTGATGAGAACCTGAAGGTGGCCACATGTTTTCAAAGCAGAAAATATATGTAAGAAATGTTGCAGAGATAAAATGGACAAGACATGGAAATTAATAAAATAAGAGGATAAAAGAAGAGAGATAGTAGGGAGAAGGGATAAAAGTGATAAGAGAAGGTGGGAGAAGGTAATTTAAAAAAGAAGAAAAATTCCAGATAATTTATAATCCAGAGATTGTAAGGTCAAGCATCTGGAAAGGATGGTGGATACCTACATGGAAATAAGGAAGAGGAGGTCCAGATTTAAGAAGAAAATGATAAATTTTGTTTTGGGCACATTGTTTGATAGATTGATTGGAACTCCCAGGAGCTGTCTAGTAGGTAGTTGGCATTGTAAGTGTGGATAGAGTGATAAAAACAAATCTCTCCCAAAGGTAGAGATGCTAAATAAGTATGGCTTACTGCCGGTGGCAATGAGTACCAATGAAATACTTACTTCTTCTCCAGGAGTGATATTGAACAACAGAAGATGTTGTTCTTCTAAGATTTCTTCTTAGATTTTAGGATGAAGAAATTCAGGATGAAGACTATCAGGGATTCCAGAGGAAACAATGGAAGGGTAGGGCTCAGGTAGAAAGGGATGAAAAGATAAGAAGAATTAGACAGGTTAAGAAATTTCTTGCGCAATAGACTTTGAGATTCTATACACAATGGCACTAATGTCTTTGCATTAAAAAGTAAACTCATAGGTAATAAACTATTTGCAACAACTACTATTTAGAGTTCCAGGTAAATGACAGGTGGGATGGTTTGAAGAAGCTTAAATAATATGTGCTATTTTATATTTAGCCAGATGTGGAGGTGTTGCCTTATTCACTTGTCTTCTTGTATGCCCTGAAAGCATGAATAAGCAAAATAATTATGTGTTGTGAGAATAATAGCAATGATGCAAAAATATCAATACCTGTCTTTGAATTTCTGGATGGCAGATTCTCAGTTCTTTTGTTTGCCAGAAGAAAAGGTAGATTTTCACACCTAACCTGCCCACCAACTTTGTCCCCACCAACCCCTTGTTCCCAAATATTCACTTTCATTTTGAATACATGATTCAAGTAGTGAATGACAAGGAGAGCATCTTTATTCGATTATGCCTTCCTTCTAAACAAATACACATTGATCATTTTAATTGACAATATTTACATAACCGTTGTGAAGGACAAGCATTTATTATCAACAATGATCTATGTAGAAATTGTGCAGAATCCAGATTAAAAGGACCGAAGTAGCTTTTACCTAGTAGATAAATTATCTAGAAATTAAGGGAGAATTAGTATACCAAAATTTGAAGAAAAAAACAGGTCACAAAATATTTCTTTACTCTAAAGAAACAAAGTGAAAAATGCTATTAAAAATGCATTAATAGAAAGGTTAGAAAACCTCTGAATTTTTTTTTCAATATGGAACCAATTTTAAAGAAAATAATTATTTAAGACCTCTTAGAAACACCTGGCTATATAATGCTTTCCAATTTCATAGATGCATAGAGCTAGAAGGCAGCTTAGAGGTTACCTCCCTCATTTTGCAAATGTGAAAACCAAGATTTAGAGCAGTAAAATGACCTGCCCAGTGTCACATATTTAGTAGGTATCAGAGCAAGGACTGTTTGAAACTGAGGTCCTTAGAGTATTTTGATGCATGAAAGTACTTTGAAGGATATTGCAAAAATGTCTTTACCATTCTTATTGCAGGTAGAAAGTATTCTTCTCCTGAGTCCTGTTTATAATGAATTTCTAGTTTTAGCCCCCATGGAATTTTCACCCACCTGCAAATTATTATTTTGATGATTTTACTCTAAAAACCTCATAAGCCATATCAAGGTTCAGATTCTAGAAAATCCAAAAATGTATCAAAAGCATTACCAAGTAGAATTTACTAACTGTGTCTACTGGAAGTTACTAAGTCAGCTATTTTGACTGTTCAATTGATCAGATGTTTTAGAAAAAAACTGAACATATTTTACTGGATGGATCTTATAATTCCAAAATCTTGAAAGAAGTAAATTTAGAACAAATAGGAAGGAAAGAACAAATTTATGTAGAGGAAGCAAGGTGGTTCAATGAATAAAGTTCTGGGCCTGGAGTCATGAAGGCTTATCATCCTGAGTTCAAATGTGATCTCGGATACTTACTAGCTGTGAGACCCTGTGAAAATCACTCAATCCTCTTTGCCTCAGTTTCCTCATTTGTAAAATGAGCTGAAGAAGTAAATGGAAAATCACTTCAGTATCTTTGCAATGAAAATGAGGTCACTAAGAGTAAGACATGACTGAAACAAACCAACAATAACAGGAAAGTTATGGAGAAATTATATGATGTGTTAGAAAGAATCCTGGAAATTAAGAGACTTTATGCCCTAACCTGACAGAATATGTCATCATAGCTCATATTTGAATTACCTGATTCTGGAAATTATTACACAAGAATGATAATTGGGAAGAGCTAAATTGAATTCCAGTCTCAATCACTTAGTAGCTGTGTGATGCTGGTCAAATCACTTAATTTCTGCCTTAGTTTCTTCATTTGTAAAATGAGATAATAATAGCACCTCTCTCCCAGGCTTGCAGTTAGGATAAAATGAAAGTATTTGTAAAGTACTCTGAAAAATTTAAATTGCTATATAAATACTAACTAGGAGAGTATGTAGGAAGGAATAACTGGAATTTAGCAATGCTGAGGTTCCTGACTGTTAACCCTGAAATATCAACCCTGTTTCACATAGCTACTTGTGAGCCCATATAAGTTCCCAGTTTTCTGAAAGGATGCTTTGGACTTTATTAATAGCAAATATATGGAGCAACAATTAGAATATTGTCCTATGTCAAACCAACTAATCGCCTCATCTTTCTTCTCCTTTCACTGCCTCTGTGGTCTCACGGAAGAAGATAAGTCCAGAAAAATAGCATCAACTTGTCTGAGTCACTTCTTGCAGTGGTGACTGATAAGGTTTCAAGAAGGCCATATCTCAGTGGTTCTATAACACCTAAGAAGTCTGTGGATAGATTTCAGGTGTCTGTGAACTTAGATGGGAGCAATATTAAACCTTCATTTTCATTAACCTTCTGGTTCCTTTTTAACACTATGCATTTTATTTTGTGCATTTAAAAACTTTTTCTGAGTAGAAGTCCCTGTGCTTTATCACACTGCCAAGGGAGTTCATGGCACAAAAAGAATTAGAAACTAAACTGAGCTTCCTATAGGTCAGTGAGGAGAAGTTGGTTCTTCCTCTCCCTCATTTTAAAACATCTGATTTGGAACATAGTAATAGCAGCAAAATTTGCAATTATTAATTACTAGGATGTGAGCTGAATCTAAGAAAGTAAAACAGTATATTTTATCTTATTTTCATGCCAAGCAGAGGTTCAATGATCATGTCATGATGGGATCGTTGTCATTGTTCAATCCTTTCACTCATGTCTGATTCTTCATGGCTCCATTTGGGGTTTTCTTGGCAAAGATACTGAAGTGACTTGCCCTTTCCTTCTTCAGTTTATTATATAAATAGGAAACTGAGGCAAACATGGTTAAGTGACTTGCCCAGGGTCACACAGCTAGGAAGTGTCTGAGGCCAGATTTGAACTCACAAAATGGGTCTTCCTCATTTCAGACCCATAATTATATTCATTGTTCCATCTAGTTGCCCTAATCACAGCAAGATATAGATGCCAACTAATCTGACACCAATCTGAATATGTTATTTCTCCTATCTAAAGTATAACTTTATCGGGTATATCTAAGAGGAAGCAACAGGACCAGAACCAGGAAGCTAGGGGTAAATGATGTATGCATCTTTTTCTCAAATTAAGATGAAGGGAGGAACTGGGAATAATAGTTCCTAGGGAATAGAAATTTAAACCTTAATGTAAAATTCAAACCAATAAATATATAACTATCATAGAATTAGTGAATAAAATTAATAACAATAGCTATCTTTCACATCTAGTTTCTGGTCCCATTTTGTCACTTACTTATTGTATAATTAAGCAGATGACATTTAGCCTCTTGGTGCTTTCTCATTAGCAAAATGAGGTGATTGGATGAAATGATCTCTAATATCCTTTCCAGTTCTAATAATCTCTGAGTCTCTAAGACTTACAAAGTAGACAGATTCCATTCCTTTACAGGGAGGAGGAATGAACTAGAATGTCATAGACTCCTGGGAATTAGAGTTTCATTCATCTCTTCAGCTAAATAATTATTGGCGATTTAAGAGGTAGGTCAAAACTTGGATTGGGAAAAATGGAGGAGTAAGAAAGCATTGTACCCTCACCTCCAGAAAAGCTCAGAGCTGAAGCAAGGGTAGGAGCCATGCTATCAAGAAAGGAAGAGCAGGACAAAATAGTCCATGGAGAGTCACTAGATTGCCTTTGGTGGGGGTAGGGACATTCCCCTTTGCTGCAGGTAGCAAGATAGGAGCAACCAGAGCAGAATAAAAGCCTGACACCAGGAGACTTTTTTCCTTTGGTTGTGAGAACAATGATATGTTCTTCCTTCTCCACCCACTTTCCTAGCTTCTCTTCATAATTTCAGACAGAAACTTATAGGTGGCAACCTCTCACTATTGAGGTGGCAGTATCTTGTGAAGTGATACTGCTGTTGTGTAGTCATATCCCACTCTTTGTGATCCCATGAACCACAACATGTCTGGCCCTTCTATTCTCCACTATCTTTCAATGTTCATTGCTTCCACAACACTATCTATACATCTCATCCTCTGCCATCTCCCTTTGCTTTTGCCTTCAATCTTTCCCAATATCAGGGTCTTTTCCAATGTGAGAAGAGGTACCAAAGACTAACTTTTGCTCCATTTTACCAGAAGAGATGTAGGAGTTAAGAGGGATCAGAAGAGAAATTCCTATCTCAGAGACAGAGTGAAGACTTGGCTCTGTTCTTTTCTCTTTGAGAGAAGAGGATAAAGTGAACACAGATCACCTCTTGCTCTCTAATATGTTCTGTGATGTTAGTTTAGGGGTCTGTACCTCTTACTGGTTACCATTTCATTAGAAATACTTTAATGGAATTGAAATACTTTATACATTGAATAAAGAATGGCCACTTCAACAAGAACTTTAATTTAACAGGTCTACAGGCTATCTGAGAAGCGAGTCAAAAGCAATATGGCAAACATCAGTGGGGCTCATACCTACTTCCATAATATTGTTTTTAGTTATATATAAATATATATATAAATAGTTATATATAAATAGTTACATATAAATGTATATATAAATATACATTGTTGGTGGAATTGTGACTACATCCAGCCATTCTGGAGAACGATTTGGAACTATGCTCAAAAAGCTATCACACTGTGCATACCCTTTGACCCAGCAGTGTTACTACTGGGCTTATATCCCAAAGAGATTTTAAAGAAGGGAAAGGGACCTGTATGTGCAAAAATGTTTGTGGCAGCCCTCTTTGTAGTGGCCAGAAACTGGAAACTGAGTGGATGCCCATCAATTGGAGAATGGCTGAATAAATTGTGGTATATGAATATTATGGAATATTATTGTTTTGTAAGAAATGACCAGCAGGAGGATTTCAGAAAGGCCTGGAGAGACTTACATGAACTGATGCTGAGTGAAATGAGCAGGACCAGGAAATCATTATATTCTTCAACAACAATACTATATGATGATCAATTCTGATGGACCTGGCCCTCTTCAACACTGGGATGAACTAAATCAGTTCCAATAGAACAGTAATGAATTGAACCAGCTACACCCAGGCAAAGAACTCTGAGAGATGACTATGAACCAACTACATAGAATTCCCAATCCCTCTATTTTTGTCCACCTACATTTTTTGATTTCCTTCACAGGCTAATAGTACACTATTTCAAAGTCCTACTCGTTTTGTAAGCAAAATAACTGTTTGGACATGTATACATATATTATATTTAACTTATACTTTAACATATTTAACATGTATTGGTCATCCTCCCATCTGGGGGAGGGGGTGGGAGGGAAGGAGAGGAAAAGTTGGAACAAAAGGATTTGCAACTGTTAATGCTGAAAAATTACCCATGCATATATCCTGTAAGTAAAAAGGTATAATAAAAAATAAATAAAAATTTAAAAAAGTTTTCTCCCCAAGAAGCATCATTTGGGGCGTCAAGTCCAATGTCAGGGATGTCAGTGGACAGCTTGTAGAACACTGGGGATTTCCTCTCTCAGTGAGAAACACAAGTCTTAGCCACAGGAGCCAGTGTGACCTTGTCATACATACATGCTATTCCAGCCACTCAAGAACATGTCAGTTTCTGTTCTTCTCTAAAGTAGTGAGTGACATCTTTGGTCAGATGAAGGGGAAAAGTGAGGGAAAACATGAATCATGTTGATTTCCAATACATTTTCCCCTTGTCTTGGGGGTGGGAGTGGGAAATTACATCATTATACTGGTTTCGTGATGTGCTCATCAACAGGAATGAACAACCATTTGTCATGTTTCAATGCAATGGAAAATCACTGTTTAGGGAATGTAGTTCTGCTGTCAGTATTCCTCACTGTCAAATAGATCAGTCGAAGTCAGCCAATAAACACATAGGCTCAGGGAGAGCTGTTTAGCTTTGATGCCAAAAGTTCCTGTAGAAACATTCATAAAGAGCTCTGGTTCTTGGGAATTTTCTATCCAATTTACAGAGGATGTTTGTTGAATCCTCAAACAGACAGGATGTAAATATGCCACTTAACTCTACAAATACAATAATGAAAACTGATACCTGTAATTGTATCTATGTGGTACCATAGACTCAAAACGAAATGGATTTCCAACCTAATATTGCTAAATGAATCCCCGGAAAATGTGATGTACACAGCAATAGAAGAAGGCATTACTTTCACAACTATGGACATGATGGGGACATCTCGGTTATTATGGATGATTGGAATATTTCAAATTTATTTCCTGAAATTGCTTTGCCAAGATTTTAACCCTCTCTTTCTCATGAGAATAGTATTCATGTCAGAAGTGACTTGACCAAGGCCACTGATTTAGAATCATCAAATTGAACACTACAGCTGGCCCTGATCTGAGAAGTGAGGGGGTAAAAAAGCCTTTAATTTCCAAATAAAGACATTTAAGCCCAGGTACTATTAAGTAACTTGATATATGAGTTTGGATAAATCTATTAATCTTGTCAGGTTTCATTTTCTTCATGTACAAAATGAAAGGACTTAAGTGGAAAATAAGTTTTTCTCAGTTCTGTAGCATGGATTCAAAGTATTGTAATAACTCCTACAAGAATGCATGGTATCAGGCTATATCAATGAATATGATGTTGTTTTCTAATAATTTTTTTGATAACAAAAAGCAATTATTATTTGCCCATTTAATAGAACAGTCAGAATTATAGAAGAATAACAGCTAAGATGGTGATTTGTCCCATGATTATTTCTATCTGATATCATCATCATCATTGTCACCATTACAATAGTCACCATTTCTGTAGTGCCTCCTATGTGGCAGGTACTGTGCTAAGAATTTTACAAATATTATCTCATTTTATCCTTGCATCAATTAACCTTGATAATCCCAGGATTATCAAATATCCTGGGGCACATGCTATTATTATCCTCATTGTGCAGATGAGGAAATTTAGGGAGATATGAAATTATCACACAACTATTTAGGGTTCAAGACCAGATTTTTTGACTTTAGGTGAGAGTTCTATCCACTATTCCAATTAACTTCTTTGACCCCCACTAAATAAGATAAGAATGTGTGTATGGGGGTTCTATGTGAATAATAACATATTTATATAACTTTTTAATTTACAGAACACCTTTTCTTTTAAGGCACAATGTAATGGGTAGAATCTGGGACCTGAATCAGGAAAACCTCATTATAAACCCTTTCTCAGTCATATACTGGCTGTTTCACCCTGGGCAAGGCATTTAACCATATTATGCCTCCATTTCCTTATTAGCAATAATACTATATATTTTACAATAGTCGTTGTGAGGTTTAAATGGCATGATACCAGGTCTTTGCAAATTAAAACACTGTCTCTGCTGTTATTATTCCTTATAACAACTCTATGAATTGTATATTTAATCACAAAAGTGAGGAAATTGAGACCCTGAGAAGTTCATAGCCTGGGATCACACAGCTATCAAGGAAAGTGGAAAGACACACACACACACACACACACACACACACACACACACACACACACATATATTCCTATATAGTAGGAAATAACTCTCTACCAATGCAGGAACAGGTAATTTCTGTGTCATATACTTAGAGAATTGCCTATAGTGCTGTCCAGGGTCCTTTAGATAGTAGGTGGCTACAGATAAATATTCCGCTAGAATTCAGGTCTTCTGACTCTTATTGACTTTCTATCCCCAATAATAAAATATTCAATGTAAATAATTTAGTCAAAAGAAGTCAAGCAAACCACCTTAAGATAAGATTTGAACCATCACATTTACTTATTCCACTTCAACAGAGCAAAATTTTGTCATTATTTTCAATCACCTAACTTTTTAAATCGTGTTTCCAAAAACCAAAGAAAAAACTAACAAACCATCATCTCTTGGGAGGATACAAAAAATTATTTTCTATTTTCCAAGCTTGGATAAGAACAATGTTAAGTTTTAGATTTGTCAGAAATTATTCCCTTTGGTTTTCCAAATCTGCAATGTATTTATTTTATTACTTGTATAGGGTGTAGTTCCCTTGGGTGAAGTGCATTAAATATAAGCTAATAAAAGCATTTTGAATTAATTTTTCTTGGTATGTTCTCCCTTTTTCTGCCACAATACTATATCTCCTTTTTTCTACCAAAGTTTCCTCAAATAAAAATATTACACATCCACATAAGCAAAGGAAGTATAGATGTGAGAGAATTGGAATATTTTCCTCTCTGAACATGAGAGAAAACATTGCATAATACATGGATCTTAACCTTTTTATATCATAGAGTCTGTTTTTCAATTTGGTAAAGTCTATGAAGCCCTTCTCAGAATAATATCAGCAAATGCACAAAATAAAATACGTAGAATTATGAAGACAACAAATTATTTTGAAATATCAGCTAAAAAAGGATAATTTTAATGATAACTTTTTTATTTTCAAAATACACACAAAGATAGTTCTCAACATCTTGCAATACCCTATGTTCCAAATTTTTCTCTCTCCCATCCCCCATCTCCTCCTCTAGATAGCAAACAATCCAATATATATTAAAATGTGCAATTCTTCTATACATATTTGCACATTTATCATGCTGCACAAAAAAAATCAGATCAAAAGTGAAAAAAATTGAGAAAGAAAGAAAAAAAAGCAAGCAAATAACAACAAAAATGGTGCAGATACTATGTTGTAATTTGCATTCAGTCCCCATAATCCTCTTTTTTGGATGTAGATGACTTTAATCCATCACAAATCCACTGGAATTGGCCTGAATCACCTCATTGTTGAAAAGAGCTATATCCATCAGAGTTGATCATCACATATCTTATTGCCACTGTGTACAATGTTCTCTTGGCTCACTTCATTTAGCATCAGTTCATGTAATTCTCTACAAGCCTTCCTGAAATCATTCTAATGACCATTTCTTATAGAAACAATAATATTCCATAACATTCATATACCATAACTTATTCAGCCATTCTCCATCTGATGGGCATCCACTCAGTTTGCTACTACAAAAAGGGATGCTACAAACATTTTTGCACATGTGGACATGTGGATCCTTTTCCCTTTATAATCTCTTTGGATTACAGATCCAGTAGAGACATTGATGGACAGTTTTCTTGGTATGTTCTCTCTATTTTGGGCATAGTTCCAAATTGCTCTCCAGAATGTTTAGGTCAGTTCACAATTTCACTAATGATATATTAGTGTCCCAGTTTCCCCACATCCCATCCACCATTCATCATTATCTTTTCCTGTCATTTTAGCTAATCTGAAAGGTTTTTAATGGTACCTCAGAGTTATTTTAATTTGCATTTCTCTGATCAATAGTGATTTAGAGCTTTTTTTCATATGACTAGAAATGGTTTTAATTTCTTCATCTGAAAGTTGACAACAAGTTTTTTTTTTTTAAATTTGAAGACACTAGTTTACTATCTTCCCTCAAGTCGATCCAGGAACATTTATGTCTTGCTTCTATCATTTATTATAACATGACATATTGAAAAACACCAAATTTCTTGTTCCTTCTGGGTCCTCCATAAAATGAAGGAGATTGGATGACATGATCTATGCAGCTGCTTTTATGTTAAAATCTATAATTCTGTAATCTTATTGTCTTTTTAAAATTTCTGTATGTAATAACTAGGTATATATCCTAATAGAAGATAAGTTGTTTAAGGCCAGGAACTTCACTTTTTCTTTGTATCCCTATTACCTATGAGAACATGAGGCAGCTGGATTGAGCAGAGGATAGCACACTGAACTTGGTTGGTATCAGAAAGACCTGAGTTCAAATTTAGCCTCAATCACTTAGTAGCTGTGTGACCCTGTGAAACTTATTTAACTTCTATTTGCCCATCTGTAAAATGGAAATAATATCACCTAACTCTCAAGATTGTGAGGATTAAATGAAATAATATTTGTAACACAATCCCTTGCAAATAGTAGGTACTTAATGAGTACTTGTTTCAGTTGTGGTATATCATTGTAATGGAATACTGCTGGGTTATATGAAATGATTAAAAAAGCTGATTTTGGAAAAACCTGGAATGACTTATATGAACTGATTTGAAATGAAGTGAGCAGAACCAGCAGAACATTGCACACAACAGTAATGCTGTACAATGATCAACTGTAAATGGCTTAGCTATTCTCAGCAATATAATGACCTTTCAAAGGAATCATAATGAAAAATATTATCCATATTCAGAAAAAGGATCGTTGGAGTCCAAATGCAGATTGAAGCCTATTTTTCTCTTACTTTTGTGGGTTTTTTTTTAGTTTGTGTCTTTCACAACATGTTTAATATAGAAATGTATTTTTCATGGTTGCACATGCAAAACATATCAAATTGCTTACCATTGGGTGGGAAGGGAATTTAAAACTCAGAATTTTAAAAAAAATGAATGTTGAAAATTGTTTTTGCATGTAATTGTGAAAAATAAAATATTACTAAAATAAAAAATAAATGCTTGTTTCCCTCTTTCCTTTATTAAATTCTTATAGATTGTTTAGAGGTGAAATGTTAACAAAGGGAGGGAATCAGAGCAGTCTTCATGGAGAAGGTGGCATTAGAATCAAACTGAAAAAGATGGTGAGGTATTTGACACTTCTTTCAATAAAACCAGCTGTCAGTCCTACTCATGCTTCCTTGTAATTATTTCTCCCAAAAAAGATCGTAGGTTCATTCAAATGGTAACTAATGTTATTTTAAATTTTTTAAATAACTATTTTAGTCAATGTAAATAACTTGTCTTCTTTTCCTCACTGCTCCTCACTGAGATAAAGAAAGGCATTTTTTTTATACACTGGATGCCAAGAAAGCTTTGAAACCTAGCTTCAGAGAATTTGTAATTTCAGAGCTTCTGACAGCCAGATTTTTGCATGGTCAAAGGAAAAAGAGGACAGGAGGTAGCAAAGGGTAGAGAAAAATGGATGAATATTCAGCTGTGCAGTTGGAGTTGAAGGAGGAGGGGGAGAATCTGCCTAATACAGTCAAGTCTTATTCAAAAGAGAGTAGTCGCCACATCATGGGCAGGATGCCAAGAAGCAATAATAAAGGAGATATGGAGGATTGCAACATGGTACTCTATAAATACATTTTTCCAATTAGCCAGAAGTGTTTATTCATCAAGCTGTACCACAATGCTTTTGGTAACTGAGTTGTACAAGCAGCTGTAATTGGCGATTGAAAAACATCCACACAACAGCTTTGATGCCCAACCCTGTAATTGCCCATACTCCACGTTTCCTGTGAATGTGTGTTTCAGTGATGGAGTCCAAGTTCTTGGGACAACAGGTTTAGACCCTGGTGCATTATCAAGAATCAGTCAAACATGTCTCCAAAACTCTCCGATGCAACACCTTTTTCCTGTTCAAAGAAACAGACTAAAGGTATCTGTCCCTTTACCAGACACAAGGACTGGGCTGGTTGTTAAGGTGCCAAGTTCAAAGACATTTTTACTGAAGATGCATTGTGCTTATCACATTTAGAGTGGTAAAATGTGTGTTCTCACCTTGAATGTTCAGGTTCATGCAGATTGTCCATATGCACATTATTATTCAACTCTACTTTTCAAGAAGAGAAAAAAGCTAGTGTCTTAATTTCCTCAGAAGAGTGATTTGACTTTTACCCTGACAAATGAATAAGATTGATTTATTGATAGAGCAAGGCAAATACATTTATTACATGCCACATAAGATACTTTATTACAGTCCTATAACTAGAACAAACATGGATACTCTAAGGACAACTAAGTAGCTTAGTGAAGAGATCACCAAACTTGGAGTCAAAAAAACTCAAATTATAATCCCGCTCTACTAGTCATAACTACCTGATTCTGGACACATTATTTAATGTTTTTCTTTCAGACTTAGTTTCCCTATCTGGTAAAACAATAGCACCTAATTTACAGGATTGTTAGAAGATTCAAAAGCATTTTGCCACCCTTAAAACTGATTATACAACATTTTGTCAACCTTAAAGTTGAATATGCTAACTATAATTGTTGTTGTCATTATTTTCTTGGCTTTAGTTTTAGGGTCTCCCTATCTCGAGTCTCTCCTTTCTGCAATCCATCCTCCAAAGCAGCCAAAATAATTTTCCTGAAGCACAGAGCTAACAGTTTCATTCCTCTGCTCAATAAACTATAGTTGTTCACTATCACCTTTAGGAACAAAAACAAGCCCCTCTGTTTGACATCTAAATTCATAGTCTGATTCCAACTATATTTGGCATTTTCTTATACTTTTTGTAAAAGTTTATTTATTTCATATTCTGAACTAAAGAAAAAAAATTTGATAACATAGTAGAGTAGAAAAATTGATTGTACATGAAATGGTAAATCTATTATTTTTTGAAATTTACTTTATTTTTATTTTATGGAATAAAGCAAACATTTCTATAACATAATATAATTAAAAGATAATTGCACATGAAATTGCAAATCTGTTATTCCTTTTAAATATATAATAAAGCTATCATGTAAATTTCTGTTTTCCCTTTATTTTCTTCTTTGCCCCACTCTAAAGATGGCTATTAGACACAAACATGTGTGTATATGAGTGTGTGTGTGTGTGTGTGTGTGTGTGTGTGTATAAAACCATTCTATACATACTTCTATTTATCTCTGGATTCAGATAGTATCTTCTTTCATAGGTTTTTTGTAGTTAATTTGGTATTTATAAAAGTCAAAATGACATTTTCTCAAGGTTGTTCTTAAAATAGTATTGCTGTTACTGTATCAAACGTTCTCTTGATTCTGCTCATTTCACTCTTCATTACTTCATGCAAATCTATCAATGTTTTTACTATACTTTTAACTTTCTTTACATACTCTACAATCTGGCTCAGCTTTCTTGCTGTTTCTCATATGTAATCTTTCATCTTCTATCTCTCATTTTTTTGCCCAGCTTGTCTCCCTTTCCTGAAATTCACTCCTGCCTCACCTCTACTTCTTAGAATTCCTGGTTGCTTCAAGGCTAGACTGGTGCCACCTTTTACAATGACTTTCCTGATTCGTTCAGCTTCTAGTACCCTCGCTCAATTGAAAATGTGTATTGTGCACATATGTATACTTTATGTGCTGATAGGTTTATGGATTTATGTGTACCCCCTCAGAAACCCCCTATGTTTTAAAACAAAAGAAAGGGGGAGATGTTGGAATCCTTACTAACTGCTATCTAATTAGAGTTGATCTAATCTTACAAGATGTTTTGGGCAGAACCTGAAACAAGGTACTAAGTAGAACTAATTAATACAAGGCTTGTGTTCACACCTCCCTTGAAGCTCGTTGGGCCAGAGAGCACTATGGGAGATGTGAACTCATTGAACTCCAATGAGTAAAGGTGTGAACACAAGCTTTGTATTAATTAGTTCTACTTAGTACCTTGTTTCAGGTTCTGCCCAAAACATCTTCTTGTAAGATTAGATCAACTCTAATTAGTTAGCAGTTAGTAAGGATTCCAACAATAGGTGAATATGCTGTCTCCCCTAATAGGATATATACTCTCTGAAGGCAGGATTGTTTCATTTTTGTTTGTCTATTCTCCTGATTTGTGACACATAGCAAGCACAGTTTAATAAATCATATGTTATTTAATTGATAAAAGTTTTTTCTTGGTGTGTTAAATTCTGAGTTTGCTATAAGTGATAGATTTGCATGAAGTAATGAAGAGTGAAATGTAATATAATTTGTCAGGGATAGCGACTTTCAGGTACCATTTCCAACCAGAAACTGCCACCTGTAACTATCACACTCTCATAGAAGTTTTACTTACTGCAAGAGGAGAAAAAATATGTAAGGAAATCAAGAAGTCAATAACAAAGACTACCCCTTTCCCTCCCTGACCCGACTTCCCTGCTGGAGATAAGGTTAGGTATTGCACAGAAATGGAGGGCAGATTGCAATACCACCAGCCCTGAAGTTCTTAAAGGATCTACCAATAATTGAGAGTGTGTGACAGCTAACACACACTTGCACATTACAAATTAACTGAAAGAGGGGTACTAGAAGCGGAAGGAATAAGAAAATCATTGTGGAAGAGGGAATCAGAGGCTAGCTTTTAAGGAACTAGAAATAAATAGATTGATACATACATGCATACATGAATATATAAACACATATATGTATGTGTATATATATGCATAAAGATTCATATATGCTATATATACACAAGCATAGATTGTATCTATACATATACCTATATGCAGATAGATACAAACATGAATATATGTAAACATGACTATATATACATATACATATATATTGCATCTATACATACAGATACAGATAGATACATATATACATGAATATATACACACATACATAAATATGCATATGCATAATTATACATACAATGCTATATATGTATATACATATACACATGGATTGTATCTATGCATACATATACATACGAATAATGCATGGATGTACATGTGTATACAGATATTTGCACAATATATATATATGCATATATTATATCCATATGTGCACATGCACATAGATTTATACACATACATATACATAAATACACATAACTAGATGCATATCTGCATGAATGTATAAGTATATGTATCTATCTACACAAATGTACCATATATGCATGTATGTATATGCACAATGATTGTGTCTCTGCAGACAGATTGGAGTGATAGATCAATAGATAGATAGATTTTCTTACCTTTAAATTAAAACAAATTTAGAGATGGGAAAGAAACTATCTTTACAAGAATAATCTCTCAGGATAAAGTGGACTGCTTTAAAAAAAGAAGGGGAGGAAGAGAATATAGGAAGAAAGAGGGGTTTTCATCATGAAATGAAAACATTAGTATTTTCAACGATTTTGCAGATAGGCTTTCCTTTTTTTTTTCAACCAACAAACATTTATTAAATGCTTGATATGTGCTAAGAACTGGAAATACAAAAATGAAATTGAAAAAGGCTCTGACTTCAAGAAGCTTACACTTTAAAAATGAACAGCATCTTCAAATACAAATATAAAAAGTATAAACAGAATACATGCAAAATGAATATCTCAAAATGAATCAATTTTGAGGAGATGGAATTAGCAGTTGGGATAGGGATGATAAATTAGAAAAGACCTCATACAGAATGTGGTACTTGAGCTAAATCTTGAAACAAACCATATCCCCAAATCTCCTTCTTAATACTTTTTTTTTTTTTTTTTTTTTACTCTTGGTCCTTTTTATTGTAGTTTCTCTGCCTAATATTCAGCACTATGTAGTTTTTAAACAGCTTTCCTTTTTTTTCCCTCCTGAAGTAACTGGGGTTAAGTGACTTGCCCAGGATCACACAGCTAGGAAGTAGTAAGTGTCTGAGTCAGATTTGGACTCAGGTCCTCCTGACTTCAGGGCTGGTATGTTCTCCACTATGCCATCTAACTTCAGATATACTAAAAGAGAGCCTACAAAGGCTCACTTAAGAAAGTGTCTGCTTTAGAAAATGTCAGTTTGACTTTTATAAATACCCAAATTAACTACAAAAAACCCTATGAAACAAGATACTATCTGTACCCAAAGATAAATAGAAGTGTCTATAGAATGATTTTACACACACACACACACACACACACGCACACACACGCACACACACACACACTTGTGTCTAATAGCCATCTTTAGAGTGGGGCAGTGAAGAAAATAAAGGAAAAAACAGAAATTTACATGATAGATTTTTACTTTTTTTCTGTATTTTTTTCATGTACTTAGCATGTACTAATGACAATTATATCAATTTTCATCCAAGTCCTCTGAGGTTGGTAGTTGCCATTTTGCTCAGAGTAGATATATTAGACCAGTAGGTATCCAAAAATAGAGCTGTGAGCAGTTGCAGAGTTGAACATGCAAACCCCAGTGAAATTTCAGCTCAATGAGAAAATTTAAGAGAATTACCATTTCTTGACTAACTGAGAAAACAAGTATAGAATAGAAACAAAGTGGCTTTTTTTCTATTTTAGTGAAAGGAGTGCTGCTGCAATTAAGCTTTTGAAATGACTTTCAGCCAGACGTGATTTGACTCATGACAAGAGTCTTCCTTTAAAAAAAAACCACCTCTGTTGCACCTTTCCCCCAAATTAAAAATTTACATTTAATTTCCAGACATAAAATAAAAATTTATCAAACTTGCTGCCGAATCTCCCAATGCCTCCTAGCACATACAGCAACCTGAACATTTACTTTAAAATAACAGAAGCAAAAAATAAAGTCAGTATCCACTTAGCCTTTGCCTACATCTATCCCAGGTGGCTGATAACCGAAGCTGCTTTAGCCACAGACCACAATGCCTCAACCACAGCCTCTTCCTCTTCCCACATCCTCTTTTCTTTCTCCTTCTTCCCTCCCCATACTTACCTCAGCACCTTCACTATTCTCCCCAATCTCCTAGGGAGGATATGTCCTTTTCCAGTTAAGAATCATTCAATCCATTCCCCCCTCCTTTTTTTTTTAAAAAAAATAACAAAACGGATCTCTTCCTAGAATCATGGAAACAGAGCTGGAAGGGGCCTTAGTAGTTACCTAGTCTATTTCATTGCATCATGCCGTCCTCACTATTCCTTTTCCTTTTTCTCTTCTTCCTTCTCTTCCTTATTTCTTTCTCTTATTTCTTTTCTTTCTGTCCCCATGCTACAGACATGTTAGTTAATTAAATTCTGAAGTCTGTTTCCTCATCACACACACACACACACACACACACACACACACACACATCCCACCTTCCATAACAATCAACATCAATCTGAATTAGCTTTATTCTCTTATTTATGATACCTCCTCTCCCAATTAAAGAGCATGACATCCATTCTATGTTCAGCAAGCATTAATAAAGCACTTATTATGTGTTCAGACCTGAAGCAAAAACCTACCTGCATTCAGTCATAAAAAGATCTAAAGAATTAAAAAAAATAAGACAAATACATGTATTCATTTAATAGATCCATATTAAGGTCCAAAATTAAGATAAAAAGGTAAAACCAGGAAAGCTTTATAAAACCCAAAATCCTAAGAAAGTCATAGCATTTGAATCTGGAAATGCCCTTATAGATGTTTATTTCAACTTCCACACTTTATTAATGAGGCCCAAAGAATTTAATTGATGTTCTCTGGCTCTGAATGTAGAATAATTAATTTTCTACCACATGCATTTTCTTCCAGGTAATTTCACAAGAAATATTAGTTAAGTGCCTACTATGTGTAAAACACTACCATTCTAGGTATTCTCCTCTGAAAATATGAAAAAGTACAGAAACACAAACAATACAAAATACAATGTCAACTCCATCTTATAGTCAAGGCTTAGAGGTGAAGCAATTGTTCAGAATCACAGAAGCAATATCAAAGGCAGGATTTGAATCCTCCCCAATTTTAAGTACAGGAGTACTTGTAAAGGAGTAAAAGAGAACATACTTGTATGTAACATGGCATGCATTTATGAGAATACACGTGACCAGGGAAAATTCATGGAGAGAGCATATGTGTTAGGAATACATGTGGTCAAGGTCTATATGGATGAAGATGCACACATAAAGAATCCATATAGCAAAGAAAGGAAGGGAGAGAAGGGAAAGGAAGAAAAGGGAAAGAAAGTGGGAAAGGAAGAGCAAGGGAAGTGGGAAGAGAAGGGAAGAAAAGTGGAAAAAGAAATGGGAAGGAAAGGAAAGAGAAGGGAAGAAAAGTGGAAAGGGAGAAGAGAAGTGAGAAAGGTAGGAAAAGGAAGTAAAGGGAATTGGGAAGAAAAGTTGGAAGGTAAAGAAAGGGAAGGAAGTGGGAAGGGAAAGGAAGGGAAGGGAAAGGAAAGAAAAGAAAGGGAAGGGAAGGAAATTGGGAAGGAAAGTGGGAAGGGAAGTAAGAAGGGAAGTGTAAAGGGAAGATAAGGGAAGTGGGAAGGGAATGGAAAGGAAGGAAAGGGAAGTGGGAAGGGAGGAGAAAAGAAGTGGAAAGGGAAGGGAAGGGAAGGGAAAGGAAAGGAAGGGAAGAGAAGGAAAAAAAAAGGAAGGGAAAGGAAGGAAGGGAAAGGAAGGGAAGGGAAGGGAAGAGAAAGGAAGGGCCACTGAACTAGCATTTTACAAATATCCCATTTGATTCTCACAACAACTATGGAAAGTAGATGCTGTTATTTTCCTCATTTTACAATTGAGGACTGAGGCAAAGAAGGGTTAAATGACTTGTGTAGGATGACACAGTTAAGTGTCTGAGTCTGACTTTGAACTCAGACCTTCTTGACTCCAGGCCCAGTGTTCTACTTGTGTTATCTTGCTTGTGATCAGGGAAAATTACATTGCCCATGTTGCCATCCTGCTAACGTCCTCATGTTACATCACTTCACCATGTTGCTTTCTGTCACTTTCTCCAGAGTTTTATAACTCTGTCAGGTTTGTTATCTCACATCTTCACATGGAGAACTCTGCTAGACATCTCTGGTCACTGAGCTGCTCTCTCTTACCATCTACCAGGTTGTAGCTTTTTAGAGATTTCTCTTCTCAGTACGTCTAAGAAGTGATGGTTAGAATGGCTCTCCCTAACAAACACAGAATGAGAAGTTTAAAGGAATAAATGGTTAGAATGGCTTTTCCTAACAAACACAGAATGAGAAGTTTAAAGGCATAAATCTGGGAATATGAGCATCTCAGCTATCTAGCATTCAGCAAAAATTAAGTTTATTCTTTTGACTACCTGTTTCTGAAACTGGGTCAAAGTCCCAGACAGCTATAATTCCTTGTGACTCCCAATTACTCACTGCAAGAGGTGGGGGCGTTTATAACCCCCAAATCTATTTAATAGACTCTCAAGACAATGGAAGTTGAATAGGATAGTAGGTGCCATGAAGCTCCCACAAATCCCAAGATCCTCCACAATTGAATGTCCATAGAATTAAACCAAAGCTTAATAAAGAGGGCAAGGCCATTACCTTTTACTTTCCTGGCCCATATTGCTGTTTTTATACTGTATATAAAGCTTGGGAAGTCTTTACCCCAATTCAATTCACATTGACAAATCAAGTCCTCCTAATAAGATTAGCTATATTTCTCCCTTAGGGCTCTAAAGGCTTCTTTGAGGAGCAGTGAGACTCTTCTAAGATAATTGGTTTAAATTCCTGTTCTGGTACCTTCTCCTTAATATTTATCACCAGTTAATAGTAAAAAAACCAGTATCATTGATTGACCCAATGATTAGTACCTTACCATCAATTTAACCACTTAACATTAGTTAGCATATATACAAATACATACAAAAATATATTTAATAAGAAGACATAGCAAGAACAGAATTTACAAAGTATCCTCCTCACCAGTACCTGAAGGTCAATTCTCTCGTCTAATACCTCAGTCCTTAGAGATCTCAGTCTCAAACTTACTATAAAAATTCAGCTCAACCAAGTTCACTTCCAATGCATTATTTTCTCCCTTGCTTCAGTTCAGGGTACTTAGAATGAGTGATTTGTGGCTGGATGGACCCCATAGATCATTTGTTCCTTGTGGTTTCCCTGGTACCTCACTTGACTCACCTACCAGCAAATTTGGGGATAAACTTCCAGTTCCCAGCCTCTAGCAGTTCACTCTTCCAACCTTTCAAAGATGATGAGGTTCTAACCATACATAACATTCCTTCATCTAGGAGCAGAAAAACATACAAAACAAAAAACAGGATGCCATGTATTCATGGCCATTGTAGTTCACTGGTATCTATATTATATGATCACTCACACATATCTTACATATGTATTTTTTTTTTTTACCAGCGGTAACCATAACCAAACCCAAGCTTTGGATTATAGTCAGTACAAAACCTAGCTATCTCCATGTATCTACTTAGAATGGGACAATAGCAATCAAAAGATAAGTTCCCATCCAATTGACTGTTCCTTAGAGGACTCCATGAAATAAGGATGCAGGTGTGCTGGTCCCATTCCAGAGTTAATCATATGTACATTTGGATCTTCCCAGGAATCCCCAAACACCATGTCAGGGTGGTGCCCTTTGCCCTGAAGCCCAGGAGGTATTTTTTGCTTGTTCTTGTTGCTCCTCTCAGGAATACCTAAGTAATCACCTTAGCTGATTCCTTTCTAATCCCTTTTGCTTGCATTCCTCCCAAAGCATGTTTAACATCATAGTTTTTCTTTATTGACCTAGTAGTTGACTCAACCTTTCTTGTGTGAAATCCACCAAAGAGGCTGTTCTCTCTTTGGTGATGATTAAGATTTTCAAGTACCCTATCTCAAATAGATGAACTTTGTCAGGTCAGATGAGTTAGGACAAGGATTTTTCCTTTTGGGGGAAATCAACCTCAGTTGGTCACAGTCCACGGAAGGCTCATGGGCTTAAGAACACATCTGTGTTAATGGTCCATGGAATGATAACCATCTGGGATTCAGGGTGAATGAGATGATAAATATTGCAGAGGCTACTCAAAGTTATGTTTACTCTGCTATGACAGCCTCTTTACTTTACTTATTGAAATTCCACTTGAATCTCAGGACCCTGATACTCTTAAAGAAAATAACAACAAACAAGCTACAGAGAGGGGAGATGTAAATTGGTTTGTTTGCTTGTTTGCACTCCAGGGCAGTGAAACCATAAGCAATTGTTATTCCGAGAGTCTTCCCTGAATATATAAAATCTTTGTCTTTCAAGGGAGTTATTTTAAAGGTTAACCAGCTTAAGAAGAGCTGTTTTCCAGGAAATAAATGTTTGTTACTTCCCATTCATTTAGGCACTTTCTGCCTCCTGCTTTGAGTTTTGGATCCCTTTATCCTGCATTTCCCCCGACTCCTCCCACCTCTGCTGCAATGTCCATACCAACTTGGTTTCTCTCCTAGTCAAACTTTCCGATCATTATAAAACTGGAAGAAATAGATTCGCTTAAGGGTATCTGTTTGTTGTTGGTATTTGACATTTACAAAATGCTCACAGTGGCCTGGAAGCTGTGCACAGCTTCTCAAAGTAGAATTTTCCTGGAGGAGTTGGTGTTTCAGAAGGGAAAAACTGGGGCTTTGAGGAGGCAGGCTCCTTGGCTGTAAGCCCAAGTCCCTCATGTACATGATGATGACTTAGGATCTTTGAGAAATCAGATCACATCTGAATTCGTGTCCATAATGGGAAAGTTCTGTCTGGACACCTCACCAATTTCCAAAGCACCAGACGCTTTTTGAATATTTCCCTCTAGTTCTAGCCTCTCGTCATTGAGTTTTTTCCTATGTCAGTTTCTATTCTCTGCTTTTCTCCATTCAACATGTTAACTTTTTGACTATAGGTATATTTGCTCCATTCATATGTTTTACTGATCTGTTGCCATAGAACTGTGTTCTCCAGCTAATTCCCCAGAAGGATTGTAATGAAGCTCAAATAAGATACAGTATATAAATTACAAAATTTAAAATACTATAAATATCTATTATTATTGCTATTACTACATCAATCATTGATGTAGGTACTCCCTCCAAAGGCTCAGATCATAACCCATCCACCCATGTTCTCATCCTGTGTGACTTGTATCCATGTATCTCCATATATTTGAAAAGAGGGAGTCCACGCAATGTGTTGAAGGCTTTCACTATTAACGTGAGTACCCTAGTATATAAAGTAGGTTTTGATTTATAGCAATTTACTCATAATCAACTTTTCAGGAATGTATATCTACTGTATTAAAAAAAAAAAAAGAAAATCACTTGTGCTGAAATATTTTTATGTACTTTATACTAGTCTCCTCCTGAAATCACTTCAAAGATTAAATTGTCATGAGATTCGAAAAGTTAGTTCTAAGGAAAGCACTTCAGAAGTTCCCCTGTGCTCGGTAATCATTAACCAGGCCCCAAAAGAGAGCCAGACATGGTACATAAACTAGTGTTAGAGCTCATCTCTAGCCAGAAGCTACATAGCTTCAGTGTTCCTCATTGATTCAAAAGGAATTCTTTTCTTGGGCTGTGAGTCTAAGAGAACTAAAAATCCTTTCACCTTAGCATTGTGTCCACACACACACACGCACACGCACACACACACACACACACACACTCACTCACTCACACAAAATCATACTTTGCAAATCGATTTTTGCTCTAGTGATTTATTAATCATTTAAAGTGATCTGAATGTTTGAGGGTATATTGACTGTCTCACAATGGGGCTATACTTGATATATATATATATAGCCCATTTGTAATTTTATCCTATAGAGGCTAGAGCTGTCCAACAAAGGAGAATTCATTGGGGTCACTGAAGAATTGGAAAGCCCTTATGTCAATGTTGGTTGGCCTGGCACTGCCTTGGTAACTCAATGCTGTGCTAATTGGTAGTCACAGGTGTGGGCCCGGCACAAGAAGCAACTGGAGCTTGGGAGAAACACAAGCCAACATAATTAGCCAGAGCTGGTGAAGAAATGGTGACAGCTCAGGTGTTCATCGGCCAAGAAGCGTCACTAGTTCTGACTGGAGGGTATATTACTCCCACTTCCTCAAAAGATGCACACCCACTTTGGAGAACTGCCTCCTAACATTTTCTTCTGTCTTACAGAGGGAAGAGAGAGAGAGAGAAAAAGAGAGAGAGAGAGAGAGAGAGAGAGAGAGAGAGAGAGAGAGAGAGAGAGAGAGAGAGAGAGAGAGAGAGATAAAGAGAGACAAACGAAGCCACCAAAGCAAAGAGAGATGAGAGAGTCTTTTATGGTTAGAAAAGTAGTTATAATCAAGATATACAAGACTTGCAATCTTTCTCAAGAGTTGCTGAATTAATCAATCATTATGCATGTGCTATATTTCATATTGGTCTTAGAAAGATGTGGGGGTCACTCAAAATCCTCAAAGAATATGATGTCCATTTTAATTGAGAAATGTATTTCATATGTTTTCAAGTTCTCTACTTTTGCATCTTTGAGCACTAGCTCCTCAAAAGGCTACAGATACAATTTTAACTGATTTAGTTTTGGAAATAATTTTATTTCAATCCTCTCATTTTATAGGTAAGGAAACTTGGGTTTCTCTCCCCTCCCTTTACCTCCTTTTTCTCTCTTTTCTTTCTTCTTCCCTCTCCTTCATTTTCTTCCTCTTTTCTGTCACCTCTTTTCCCTTGACCCAAATGCCTTATTTTGATTTATTTCTTTTTATTCTATACTATCCTCTACTCTTCAATCCCTTCCTCTATCTCCCTACTAAACCATGATGGATTTCATCTCTAGATTATTCCTGGGAAATATTCCTTCTCTTTTTTATATTCACATGCAGTGGGACAAGAACTGGTCTGAGTCATATGATTCTGATGATTGACTACTACAAATTTTTATAGCCAAATCTCAATTGAACCATCACTGCAGCATGGAAATCCTTTACTCTTCCTTAATTAATTTTCCTCTCTATTCTCCACTTTAATGGATACAAAACTTGTCTCTCCAAGTCTCCCATAAAACTCTCTTGGCTCAAGTCTTTTCTTTACATTTTACCAAAAAAAAAAATCAAGACCATTTCTCCAAAGCTTATTTTCCATTTCTCCTCATCTCACAATCCCTTCCATCATTCCCAATTATTTCAACTTTTGCTTCATACCCTGATTCAAATTCTTCTTCCTTTACTTGGAACTGATGACCTTAGTCAAATCACTCAACATCTCAGCCTCAGTTTCCTCCCCAATGAGGGGGTTAAGTTTGCCACCTTCTAAGTTTTTTTCATTCCTGCTCTAAATTTAAGATCCTCAGAAACACCCTCTACAATGCAGATCATTATGCCTGAGACACTGAAAGATTAATTTTCTTCACCGTTATACAGTTAGTGGATATCAAAAATAGAAACTGAATCCAAAATTTCCTGAGTCTGTTGAATATTCTTTCCACTATATCCTGCTATCTATCACTGGTTTCATTGATAGCTTACAAAGCAAATTATTGCACACTTTGTCTTTTGTTTTTAATATGATATAAAACCTGTGTCCCTGAATTTCTCTTCAGCCTAGTATGAGGAAGGGATGGAGTAACATAGGTAGCAGAATCCCAGGAAATTAACTCAGACATGCAGTCAACTGGTCACAAATGATCCTCTGATGTAAAGGGGCTTTGGGATTTAATACTGAAAGAGACAGAAGAAGCCAGAGACTTTTCTCAACTGCAGCAATCCTAGTGTAAGCAGATAAGGTTAAGCACAAGGATTGGCAGAATTCCTTTGGAGTCAGGGGCTGAACTAATGGATATTAATCAGTCACTTGAGCTGTCTCTATCTGCATGTCCTCTCTCCTCTGGGTGAAAGGGGTCTGATCCACCCAGTCTCCATCAGGGAGAAAAGGTGAAATTGGAGAAGGTTGTTCTGGGTCCTCTCGCCAAATGCCTGCTGCATATCCTTGGACAGTTTGCAATTTATACAGGTCTTACTTATTCTTTTAAGAGTAAGAGGAGAAAGTATCATTTATCAAGTACTGACCCCATGACAGTGATGTGTGATGATTAAAAGGAGTCAAATTTAAAACTTGGAGTGCCAGGAATTAAAATACAAGGTATGACCATCATGTGGGAGAGTGTAAAGGACATAGACCTGGACCCAGAAGACTTATTTTGAATCTTGATTCCAATGGTTACCAGCTGCACAAATGGGGCTAAGTTGTTTAATTTTTCTGAGCTCAGGATTCTTTATCTATAAAAAGGGGTTATTAAGGTATTTGATAGCTCCTCCTTCATTGGGTTGTTGTGAAGAATTAATTTTGTAAGCCCTTAAATGCTATATAAGCACAAACTAACAAATCATCAAGAGAAAGAAAGGAAGTCCACTTCTCCAAATGTGAACTTATGGGAGGGAATGCACAAGAACCACATAGAAAGTCATGGATGGGTTGGGATTGCACTATTGGAGGCATTTTCATTATCAACAATGGAGGCTTGATATTTGGTTCTAACATATGAAAGATCACTAAATCTCTCAGCATAATCTCCAGAGATTGCCTACTATATAACAACTTCCTTTTGTCCTCTTTCTCCTGACTTTCTCAATAAGACATAAACCATAGATGTCCCATGAGTCCATGGGGAGTAAGGATAGGGTAGTGAAAATAGGATAACGATATTAAATCTGATTTGCAGGATTCTAGAAGACTAAGGTGGGTTTTTTTTAATGTGTGTGTGTATGTGTAAAGTCTAACATGATGTTATTTATTTTATTATTATTGAATTTTGTAAATCCTTACATGCTGTATAAACATGATTTATCAAATTATCAGGAGAAATAGAGGAAGTCTCCTTTTTTTCCCAAAAGATAGCCAGACATTACCATTATGAACTTAAGGGAGGGAATGGACAAGAGCCACACAAGGCAGACATTAATGGATGGGTTGGGATTTGCACTATTGATTTTTGGTAGTAGGTAATGTTTAAGCCTAGAATTTTATCCTATAAATTTATTTCATCCAAAGATTCTCTCACTGGTAATATTATCAAATGTGGGCAGACAAATTCCAATCTTTTTACTTTAAACCAATGCTCATTGCCATGGAATATAAACTCTTTGAGGGCAGGCATTACTTCATTTTTGTCTTTGTATCTCTAGTGTTTAGTATAGTACCTGAAAAATAGAAGGCACTTCATAAATCTTGTTGATTCATTAATTGAAAACATGGTACAGGATAATTAATAATAGCATTATCATCCCATGGTGCTGAGATAAAGCCACATAACAACCCACACTCTATTTAATATTTTTTCCCTAAGTATACTTCTAAGTATACTTCTAAGTATATTTCTAAGAAAAATCCGAACACTGAATTTTAACTCAAATCTGGCCTCTTCTATTTACTACCTATGTGATGTGGGACAAATCATAATCTCTCGGGGGCCTCCATGTATAAAATGAGGAGGTTGGACTAGAGGGTCCCTTTCAGATCTATATTTGTGATTCTATGATCTGTCACCCATAAAATGAGGAGGTTGAACCAAATTATCTCTAAGTTTTTCATTACAGCCCTTTAACTCATGAACCCAAATGGCACTCCTAAACGAGTGTCTTAGGAACTTCCAATGTTTTAGTTTGTATAGAAAGATGAAAGGGATTGTGCCAGTTCCAGTTTTTATTGAAATGTTCTCCCCATTCCTTTTATTTTCTGGTTAGAGCAACTTTCAAAATCTTTCATAAATAAATAGGTTTTTCATTTGAATGTACACTGTAGCCAGTTAGTTCATTTCTAAATAACCCCTTGCATCGATATTCAATGGAGACGAGTAATTACCATAGCAACTGCAGCATGTGGTATATATGCTGCTCCCTCCAAGAAACAAAGCATTTTCCTTTTTTTATTTTAGCAAAATTATACACACATGCATTAATTTGTGAGGTGAAATGTAGTATTTATAAAGGGAAAATATGCCTCTCTGGAAACAGCCAAATCTTCATAGGCTTAGGATCTCTGAAACTTGGTCCCTTCTACATTCACCTCTTCTCCTTTTACCCACATATTGATTCATTTTTTAAAAATGAATTTTTTTTGTGAAATGGAAAAAAATAGACAGGAAGGATTCTGTTTCAGTGGGAAGGTGCAGAGGTCAGAGAGAATGTGCAGGGCTCCGTGTGGCAGTTGTTCCTGTCTGAGTGATTATTATACTACCAAGGGGATTCATTAAAATGAACCCCATTGCTGTTACATTGAATGAGGCTGCCCATAAATTCTGCCATGAGCTTGTCAGTGGAGAAGCCCATATGTAATGCTTAACTACTACGACTACATCTGCTGCCTGTGTCTGCAACCAACCCGTGCATGTCTCCCATGCACCATGCATGTGCATGAATGTCCCTTTGACAATAAATTTCTTAAAAAAAAAAAAAAAAAAAACTGAAAGCTGGCCAGTACAAGAAACGAAGAAGCCTTTTTCAGACTTGCTCAGTGTGTGCATGCATATGTGTGTATGCAATATAATAGTTTAGGTATGACAGAATCTTGAGATAACTCCCAAGAGGCACCAGGGCTGGGGCGGGAGGGTGGGAGGGAGGGATGGTTAAAGGGCTTACAGGCAGCATGGGACCACAAATTGCCCCTATTCTGCTGGAGAAACCAGAGGAAAGGGTCACGAGCCAGTGACTCAAAGGGACTGCTCACACTAGGTAGCCTTAGTCACAATCAAATCTAATGGAAGCTTCCCATACCTCCTGGACAGAGGGAATCTGGCCAAAAGCCTGGGAGCAAAATTTGAAGTGAACCATCATTTTCTTGTTTCAAGTCAGTTCATCATAAGCCCATTTTCATGGATTTTAATGAAACTGGGATTTGGAAACATTGCTTTGAGGAGAAAAATAGTTCATTCAAGTGAAAGGCTTTGCTGGGCCCCAGAACAAACAGAACCTTTCATATTGTTCCACAGGAATTAAATCTGACAGCATTCTCTACTCACATCTAACCATTTTCCCTTAGAAAATGGAGCCTATAACACCCAAGAGGAGGCATGGGGCATGGCTAGTGGGGAAAGGAGAGAAGGGGAAGAGGAAAGATGTAGACCCTTCTCAGATTTTATGAAGTGTTTGACAAAAGTGGAAGCTGAGACCTGCTAAATTTACACTTTAAAATGAAATTTTTGGTTATTAATTCTTGTTGCCCTGAATGGAGCGAGTCAATATTTGCTGGGACGTGAGATAACGCATACTGAAACATGAATTTTTACATTCTCCCGTTAAACATGTTTAAAAGTCAAAACTGTAGCTCTCTGGAGAGATGGTGGTTCCTCCTGCTTTGTGATTCTCTCTGCCCAGTCCATTTTTAGTGATTTGTCCTTTCACAGCTTCACAGTTTGAAACCACTAGATGGAGCCTTTTGCACAGTGATAAATCCTAGATTCTAAACCTGTTTGTCTCTGAGCACATTTTTTTTTGAGAAACGGGGAAGCTAGTGACATAGGGAATTATTATGCACAGTTCATTTCCTTGTAATTTAACTCTCACTGTAACAAAAGCATAATGTATAGCCTGTTTGGGGGGAACTGATTCACAATAGTTTAAAGTAAAAGATGATCCCCCTCCCTCTCTAATCTCTTACTTGCTGATATAAGCAGATGAGAATTTCCCATCACTCTCTACAATGTCCCCCACCCCTCCCCATCACTTCACCTCAGGCAAAGCCCAGAATCCATGAAGACAAAAGTAAAACTGGATTCCTGCACATAGTTTTTTGCAAAACTTCACCTTTCACCTCTATTTTAATATAATTTTATTGTAGATTTATAGGAGGCTTCATTTCCCTATTACAGGTTGCAGCTTAGCCCATTAAGCACTACTTCCTACCCATCCACTTCATCTCCCTATGTCCTCTTCCCCTAAAGAAAAAAAAAAAGAAATTTGCCAAAATACTTCTATCCTTGAAATATTTGATAGCTACCATTTATACAGTACTTACTAAATACCAGGCACTATGGAAAATGATTTACAAGTATTACCTGATTTGATCCCCATAACTTTTGAGGGAAGAATTATTATTATTATCCCCAGTTTCTAGTTTAGGAAACTGAGGGAGACAGAGGTGCTATTGCTATTTCCATTTTACAGTTAAAGAAAATGAGGCAAATAGAAAATAAGTCCTGCCTAGGGTCATATACCTAGTATCTAAGGCTACAGTTTAACTCTGACTTCTTGAACTCCAGGCTCAGCACTTTCTCCACAGAAATATTTAGGTTCTGGTTTCAATTAAAGTCTGAGCCACAGAAGCCTTTTCCTGTCCTCTTCACCTGTTCAAATCCCATTCCACTTAGGACCAGACTCTAACAAAAACAAATACCATAGACTTATCTACACATTTCTTTTCTCTCACTTTTTTCTACCTATAAGACAATTAAGGTTTTATGAGAATACTCTTTTCCTGAAATTGCCCATTCTGATCTTCTACCTCATCATTTACCATTTTGGTAATTAATTATTTAATGATATTCTTAAGTCTTTTCTCCCCCAAATAGATTGTAAAGTACTTATGGACAGGAACTGTCTTCTGTCTCTCCACCATCTCCCCCCCAAAAAACCTAATATCCAACGTAGAATGAATCATCCAGAATGTTAGAATTATTCATAAATCTTAGAGCAAGAAGGAACTTAAAATATTATCTGCTCCAGTCCCTTGACTTCTAGTAGGCCAGAAATTATCATCCACATTATACATCTGAGGCAAGGGACTATGTCACAGAGTGACTAAATGACTTGTCCACTGCCATTGAGTTAGTCAGTAGAAAGTAGGGATAAGACTCTGCATACATTATAAGTCTAGTGAGCCTATAATAAACCTATCAATGATTGATTGATAAACTGGAGCTCCATTTTTTTGAATCCATCTTCTAGAGCCTTCCACTTTCACCCAGGAAAAGAAATGTCATAAATTATTTGATGCATGAATGGGTAAAACTCATCACAAGCTGTATTTGCTTGCTTCCAACTATTCATTCACCAGACATTTATTAAATACCAACCACAATCAATGAAATATTCTTAGCACTGGGGAAGATATAAAACTAAGGAAAAGAAAACAGGCCCTACTCTTACATGCATATATAGGTTAATAGAATATAGATTAGAACATATTAATGGTTTTATATAACAGAAACATAAAATGTTATGAGATAATATGAGGGAGAAATAATTTGTACTTAGAAGGAATCACATAATAGATACTATGTGAGCAAGGCATTGAAGGCTGGAAAAAATCAAAATACTGAGATGGAAAGGGAAGGAAAGGTTGGCAGTTTTGGCACAGGAAATAGCAACAGCAAAGACAGAGAGGCAAGAGAACATGGGGAAAGTTGGTCATAGAGGAAATAATCTAAATATTCCAACAATTTAGTGGCAAAAATCTGGTTAAAAAAGAGATCGAAAAAAGGAAGTTTAAGAAATTATCAACTGCTTAGAGAGTAGAAGAAAATTATAGGGGTGAGTCACCTGAAGCTTGTACTAGTTCAATATTAATATGAAAGGAAAACATATAGCAGCATAAAAAAGTAATTTATATATGTATATATATACATACATATTTACAAACACATGTTCTATAGATAAAAATGCATGAATACATATACATACATATATACATATATCATCTTTTCTTCTCTCAGAGAACCAGATACAAAAATGTACAGGAAATCAAAACAGAAGATCCTAAAATAAAATCAACAAATGAGAGAGAATATAGCAATGGGCATAGTAGCACCTAAAAATTTAGGTTACAATGCTCACTTATTATATAATTTATTATTCCTTGATCTACAATTTAGTATACATGGAAAGAATACTGAATATAGAAATAATGACCTGGATTCAAATTAGACTAATTTTTATTTATTTTAACTTTTTTTTACATGTACTGCTTACACAAGATTGGGCACATTATTTAGCTACATGTAAAATAAGGAGATTGAACTGGATGAGTTCTAAAATCCTTTCCAGTTCAAAATTCTATCATTCATGGAAAATGAGGGGATTCAGGTCGGGTTCTACTCTTGAGCTGTAATATCTTAGTGTCTATTAGTGAGAGAGTTGTGGATTCCCAGGTGTGTATCTCAAGGAACTCAATATTCAACAGGTGTTTAGACCAATGGCACAAAATGCATAGAACAATGTTGCCTACCCACCTTTTGACAGAAACATTATGACGTGTGTGTGTGTGTGTGTGTGTGTGTGTGTGTGTGTGTGTTTTAGCCATGATTTATGTGAAAATTTGTTTTGGCTGACTGTGCTTATATGACACAGGGGTTCTGTATTTCTTTCTTTCTTTTTTTTTTTTTTTTCAATGGATGGAGGGAAGTAAGCAGGAAAAAAAAAATCCTTGATAACTGTTGTTGGTTTTGTTCAACTTTGAAGATTAAGAAATTGCATATTAGTTTTATCAAAATGCTGGCTAATCACCAATGAAACTTTAAACAATACTAATAATAATTAATTTTTTCTGTCTCTGTCACTAATTAGTTGTGTGATTTTTTTTTCCCCCTCTGGGTCTTAATTTAGTCATCCGGAAAAACAAAGAGTTGGACTACAAGATGATCCCCATGGATCAAGCTCTTTCAACTCTAACATCCTAGAATCTTAGGAATGTCCTGCAACCCAGAAGATAACAAGGTCTCCAGCCGTGTAATAAGTCATTATTTCATACCCTCCTTTTCTACACTTACTTGATTCTCTAGAAGACCAACATTGGGAAAGTTGTCCTAGTTCATTCATGAGATACTAGGCAATTGATTATTCTACTTTTTGCATTCTAAAAAGTTTTATTAATGAGTAGTTTCAGGTATCTTACCCCAAAGACAACGGTACTATCTATTGTACTGAATAAAGGACTTGTATTGGAATCAGAAATCTAGGTTTCTGCTTCTGATAAGTACTAATTATATGATCATGAACAAACTACTTAACATCTCGATAGCCTCAAGCAACTGTCTTAGTAATTAGAGGTTTGTCAGTCTGCATTTATGAAGGACCTTTTCACACCTGAAGTTCCTCACACTGATGAAATTACTGGTCTGTTCATTCCTCCTCCAATCAGTGTAGGAAAAAATAATCACTGGCAAATTAAAATATGTATGATTTGTGGGAAGAGGAAAGAAAAAATTCATTCCTACCCCTCATCTATGTGATCTTGAGCCAGTCATTTTACTACTAACTGCTTTAATTTCCTCAATTATAAAATAAATCTAATAATAGCACTTCACGGGGTTGTTGTGAAGATCAACTGTAATAATATTTGTAAAGTGTTTAGCACAATGCCTGGCACAAAGTAGGTGATTAATAAATGTTTATCTTTTCCTGCGCCTATAATATTAAACCAAAATTCAATGAATATTGAGTCACATTTTTAAAAAGTTGTTCCCAAATGAAGGACAAAGAGGACTTTTGGCTAAAGATTAAAAACTAGTGATTATAGCAAAGAGGCAAACGCCAAAAAGTAAATACAGAATCTTAAAGTCAGTGGCATGCCAGGAAGAAAGGGAAAGCAATTTAGCCAGGGACAGCTCCCAGTTTCAACCAAGAAATAATATTGTAATAATTGTGGTGAGCTTGCAGCACCTGCAGTCATGTGCTTTCTTTTTGAGACATGTAATTAGTAGAATAGAGCTGTCATTCAAGGAGATAGAAATCCTATAACAGTCTTGGGGCAAGGTGTAGAGGAAGTCATAAGAAAAGTGGCAGAAGGGCCCATACTGTCAGGAAGGAGGACTAGGACAGAAAGAGGGGGAGGAGAAAAGGAGGAGGTAGGTTTGTAGCCTTGCTTCCCTATCTCTAATCAAACTTCTATCCCCTTATAAAGTGTGCCTCTATTCGTATCTAACCCCTTTGTTCTCATTGCAGTGAAAGAAGGACCAAATCTCTTCTTACAATATTTCAGACTTTTTTTTCAATTATTGTTTCTCCCTTAGACTTTCTAGTCTTGGATCAAGGTGGCTGTTTCCAGCAATATTGCAGCTGCATAATAGACCATATCATCATTTTTAATTTATGATTGATGACTTACTAAATTTACAAAGTTTGTGAATGCCACTGGATGCCAGCATCGTAGCAATCCAAAAACAAATAGAGGAAAAAAAGTATCAGGGTGGTTGGAAGACAAGTCCTTTGCTAATGACAATTCTATTGGAAGCATTTATTAAGTACTTGCTGTATACCAGTTGCTATGCTAGAGGATGGAAGGAAGGTGGGGGGGAAGAAAAGGAGAAAGAGAGTCAGGGAGAGAGGGAAGTGAGGGAGGAGGGAGGAAGGGAAGGAGGAAAAGAGGAAGGGAGGGAAAGAGGGAGAAAGAAAGAGAAAGAGGGAGAGAGAGAGGAAGGAAGGGAAAGAGGAAGAGAGAGAAGGAGGGAGAGAGGAAAAAGAAACAAAGAAACCTTAACAAAGCAGTCAGTTTCCCTTCCCTAATGTTTCTTGGTATGATGCTTTACTCTTGCTGAACTAAACTCAAAAGGTCACTTCCTCACTTCATTCTCTGGAGACAAGATCAGAAAATAATAGAAGTTGGAGAAAGGAGGCTTAAAATTCATCCAGTCCAACTCACTCATTTTTTACAGAGATCCAGATGAAGTGATTTACTTAGGTACCCAGGCACTATATAGAATAGGCAGAAATCAAACCTAAGTCCTCTGATTCAACATTTTTAAGAGTGCATATCAGCGCTATTATCATTTTACAAGTGGACAAACTGAGACCAAAATAAATGAGAGAGTTAAACAAAATTTACTTAGAATAATTTAGAAGTCAAATTACTTTTGGCAAGTAGTCTTACATGTAACATTTAATACAAGTTAGAAGTTATCCAGTAGTTTTGAAAATTGAACCTTTTTTTACTCTTCAGAGGTAAGTTGTCCAGTTTTTCCAGGCTACTACAAACAAAATAAAACCACCCTTAAGCACCATTGATCTATTCCAGGCACTCAAGACTACTCCACTTTCTGATGAGTTGGTAACCATAAATTTTAGTATATATTTTTCCTCTGGTTAGGACTCTCGAAGGAACAGGTCACATCTATAAGCCATAACCCAAGACACTTTTCAGAAGAGAGTTCCTTTCCATTTTTATTATAGTTAAAGACAAAAAAAGTAGAGCAAATCATTACCACCAATCTTCACTCTAAAGTCAGGCTCTATGTTACAACCAGAATCTGTCATGCCATTTTGAGAGCTGAGATACCTCCTCAGGAGCAGAAAATTCTCCATCCCTTCTCACATGCCTTATTTGATGACAGCTTATTATTCAAAGTGAAGGGTGCTGTCAGCCTTGTTTAAATGTCTTGTGAACAAACATGACCATGTCCAAGCCAAGAATAGCTTTGGACTTCAGCCTTGTTTTTGTGGCAAGGTTCTTAATTTCTTGTGTAACTCACTGGCCCTAGCAGCAGCATTTGGTACTGGAATGCAAACATTTCTTGGTTATACTTAAGGAGAATTATACAGTTTGTGGATTATCTTCATTTACCCCATGCCCTGCTTTAAAAAAAGTCCCCGTTTCCCCTGATCATTTCACTTCTATTAGAAGGCAAAGGAGCCAAAAGCCATAACTTATTTGAAGCTCTTAGAGAGGTTTAGGTTTATAGATTTCACAGGTGATTTAGAAATGGAAGGAAATTTAGAGATTATCTAGACTAGGGCTTTTAAAACTTTTTCCACTTATGTCCCCTTTTCACCTGAGAATTTTTATGTGACCTTGGATATATAGGTATAAAAAATAGATATATAAATCAGACATTTACTTGTAATAAATCATAATTTCACAACCCCCATATTCAGTTATGAAATCTCATATGGCACCTCAAACCACAGTTTAAGATACTGGGATCTAGACCAGCAAAAAAAAAAACAAAACTCAACAAATATTTCTATAAACAAAGCACTGTGCTAGGCACTTTTTTTACCAAGGTGAAAAAGGAAAAAAAGAGACAATTTTAAAAAGCTTTGCATCCTTTCCAAGGACAGAAAATATATACAGACAAGAAAAGAGATGAACATTTGGGGCTAGATATAAACTGATACCATTGGAAGTGGTGGCAGATCAAGAAATTTTGTAATTGCAGAGAGAATCAAGGGTCATTTTCTGGCAGTAGCATCCCCAACCTTCTTAGTTGGCTTCTTAATATCTAAGATAGAAAAAAGTTCCTGTGTGAGGGCTTCTTCTGAGCTTTTTACCACTCAAGCTTTTCTCCTTTGAAATTTTTATGTGACCTTGGATATGAAGGTATAGAAAATAGATATATAAATCAGACATCATATGCATGGGTAATTTTTCAACACTGACTCTTGCAAAACCTTTTGTTCCAAATTTTACTCTCCTTCCCTCAACCCCCTTTCCTAGCTGGCAGGTAGTCCAAAACATGTTAAATATGTTAAAATATATGTTAAATAATAATAATAATACATATATATATACATACATACAGCTATCTTGCTGCACAAGAAAAATCAGATCAAGAAGAAAGAAAAAAACTGAGAAAGAAAACAAAATGCAAGCAAACAGCAACAGAGAGAATAAGAATGTTGAGCTGTGGTCCACACTCAGTTCCCATGGTCCTCTTTCTGGGTGTAGAAGGCTTTCTTCATCACTGAACAAGTGGTATACTAGTTTGAATGACCTCATTGTTGAAGAGAACTACATTTATCAGACTTGATCATTGTATAGTCTTCTTGTTGCTATGTATAATGATCTCCTGGTTCTGATTATTTCACTTAGCATCAGTTCATGTAAGTCTCTCCAGGCCTCTCTGAAATAATCCTGGTAGTTGTTTCTTACAGAACAATAATAAAGCAATGTTGGAGGGGATGTGGGAAAACAGGGACACTGATACATTGTTGGTGGAATTGTGAACACATCCAGCCATTCTGGAGAGCAATTTGGAACTATGCTCAAAAAGTTATCAAACTGTGCATATCCTTTGATCCAACAGTGTTTCTACTGGGCTTATACCCCAAAGAGATACTAAAGAAAGGAAAGGGACCTGCATGTGCCAAAATGTTTGTGGCAGCCCTGTTTGTAGTGGCTAGAAGCTGAAAAATGAAAGGATGTCCATCAACTGCAGAATGGTTGAGTAGATTGTGGTATATGAATGTTATGGAATATTATTGTTCTGTAAGGAATGACCAGCAGGATGAATACAGAGAGGACTGGCGAGACTTACATGAACTGATGCTAAGTGAAATGAGCAGAACCAGGAGATCATTATATATCTCAACAACGATACTGTTTGAAGATGTATTCTGATGGAAGTGGATCTCTTCAATAAAGAGAGTTTTAATTGATCAAAGATGGACAGAAGCAGCTACACCCAGAGAAAGAACACTGGGAAATGAATATAAACTGCTTGCATTTTTGTTTTTCTTCCCGGGTTATTTATACCTTCTGAATTCAATTCTCCCTGTGCAACAAGAACACTGTTCGGTTCTGCACACATATATTGTATCTAGGATATCCTGTAACCCATTCAACATGTAAAGGACTGCTTGCCATCTGGGGGAAGGGGTGGAGGGAGGGAGGGGAAAAATCGGAACAGAAGTGAATGCAAGGGATAATGCTGTAAAAAATTACTCTGGCATGCGTTCTATCAATAAAAAGTTATTTAAAAAAAGGTATAGCACTAAATAAATAGATTTGTTTACGTAATATTGTCTTTATTATATTCTCTTGACCTATCCAAGAGCACTTGATACTTTCCCAATTGCTTAGATTTGACTTTATTTGTGTGGAAAGTGTTTTATAGTTTGCTCATATAGTTCTTGACCCTCCCTTGGCAGATATATTCCCAAATATTTTATCCTATTGACAATTATTTTAAACAGAATTTCTCTTTGTATCTCTTGTTGTTGGATTTTGTTAGTGAGAATGCTGATGATTTATGTGAATTTATTTTGTATGCTGCAACTTTGCTAAAGTTGTGGATTGCTTCTAATAGTTTTTTAGTTGATTCTCTAGGTTTCTCTAAGTATACCATCATATCAACTGCAAAGCGTGATAATTTGGTTTCCTCATTACCTAGTCTAATTCCTTCATTTTCTTTTTCTTCTCTTATTGTCAAAGCTAGCATTTTTAATACAATATTGAATAGTAATAGTGATAGTGGGCAACCTGATCTTACTGGGAATGGTTCCAGTTTATGCCCATTACACATTTCTTATGGTTTTAAACAGATACTACTGACTGTTTTAAGGAAAAGTGCATTTATTCCTATACACTCTATAGTCTCTAGTGTTTTTAATAGGAATAGGTGTTGGATTTTATTTAAAAAATGCTTTTTCTGCATCTATTGAGATAATTGCTTGATTTTTGTTAATTTGGTTATTGATATACTCAATTATGTAAATAGTTTTCCTAATATTGAAACAGCCTACATTCCTGGTATAAATCTTACTTGGTTATAGTATATTATCCTGGGGACAATTTTTTGTAATCTCTTTAATGTTTTATTTAAGATTTTTGCATCAACGCTCTTTAGGGAGATTGATCTATAATTTTCTTTCTCTGTTTTTGTCCTACCTAGTTTAGGTATCAGTACCATGTCTGTGTCATAGAAGGAATTTTGTAGGAGTCCTTCATTCCCTATTTTTTCAAACAGTTTATATAGTATTGGGGTTAATTGTTCTTTAAATGTTTGATAGAATTCACATGTAAATCCATCTGGTCCTGGGAATTTTTTCTTAAGGAGTTGATTAATAGTTTGCTCTATTTCTTTTTTCTAAAATTGGGCTATTTAAGTAATTTATTTCCTCTTCTGTTAATCTGGACAATCTATATTTTTGTAGATTTTTCTCCATTTCACTTAGGTTGTCAAATTTATTGGCATAAAGTTAGGCAAAGTAACTCTGAATTATTGCTCTAATTTCTGCTTCATTATGAGGAATGTTGGAGGGGATGTGGGAAAACAGGGACATCAATACATTATCGGTGGAACTGTAAATACATCCAACCATTCTGGAGAGCAATTTGGAACTATGCTCAAAAAGTTATCAAACTGTGCATATCCTTTGATCCAGCAGTGTTACTACTGGGCTTATAGCCCAAAGAGATCATAAAGAAGGGAAAGGGATCTGTATGTGCATGAATGTTTGTAGCAGCCCTCTTTGTAGTGGCCAAAAACTGGAAATTGAGTAGATGCCCATCAATTGGAGAATGGCTGAATAAATTGTGGTGTATGAATATTATGGAATATTATTGTTCTGTAAGGATGATTTCAGAAAGGCCTGGAGAGACTTACACAAACTGATGCTGAGTAAAACAAGCAGGACCAGAAGATCATTATATACTTCAACAACAATACTATATGATGACCAATTCTGATGGACTCGGCCATCCTCAGCAATGAGATGAACCAAACCAGTTCCAATGGAGCAATAATGAACTGAACCAGCTATGCCCAGCGAAAGAACTCTGGGAGATGACTAAGAACCATTACATTGAATTCCCAATCCCTATATTTTTGCCTGCCAGCATTTTGGATTTCCTTCACAGGCTAATTATACAATATTTCAGAATCTGTTTCTTTTTGTACAGCAAAATAATGGTTTGATCATGTATATTTATTGTGTATCTAATTTATACTTTAATATAAAAGGGGATGGGGGGAGGAGGGGAAAATTGGAACAGTAACTTTGGCAATTGTCAATGCTATAAAATTACCCATACATATAACTTGTAAATAAAAGGCTATTAAAAAACAAAAACAAAAATAAAAACAATGAGATGAAAAAAATAATTTCTGCTTCATTGGTGGAAAGTTCTCCCTTTTCATTTTTAAGACTAATTTGATTTTCCTTTTTCCTTTTTCTAATCAAATTAACTATAGGTTTATCTATTTTGTTGTTTTTTCCCATAAAACCAACTCTTAGTTTTATTTATTAATTCAATAGTTTTTTTTAGTTTCAATTTTATTGATCTCTCCTTTTATTTTTCGAATTTCAAGTTTGGTATTTGACTGGGGGGTTTTAATTTGTTCTTTTTTTCTAGCTTTTTTAGTTGCAAGTCCAATTCATTGACCTTCTCTTTCTCTATTTTATGCATATAAACATCTAGAGATATTGCTTTGGCTGCATCCCACAAATTTTGGTATGTTGCCTCATTATTGTCATTCTCTTGGGTGAAATTATTCATTATGTCTATGATTTGCTGTTTCACCAATTCATTCCTTAGAATGAGATTATTTAGTTTTCAATTACTTTTTGGTCTACTTTCCCCTGGCTTTTTATTGAATGTAATTTTTATTGCATCATGATCTGAAAAAAATGCATTAACTATTTCTGCCTTTCTGCATTTGATTTTGAGACCTTTATGTCCCAATATATAGTCAATTTTTGTATAGGTTCTATGAACTGCCCAGAAGAAAGTGTACTCCTTTGTCTCCTTCAGTTTTCTCCAAAGATCTATCATACCTAACTTTTCTAGTACTCTATTTACCTCTTTAATTTCTTTCTTATTTATTTTGCATTTTGATTTATCTAATTCTGAGAGTCCAAGGTTGAGATTGCCCACTATTATAGTTTTGCTGTTTATTTCTTCTTGAAACTCTCTTAACTTTTTCTTTAGGAATTTAAATGCTACCCCACTTGATGCATATATGTTTTAGTATTGATATTGCTTCATTAACTATGGTATCCTTTAGCAATATATAGTTTCCTTCCTTATCTCTTTTAATGAAATCAATTTTTGCTTTTGCTTGATCTGAGCTAAAGATGGTTGCTCCTGCCTTTTTTTTTTTTTAACTTTACCTGAAGCATAATAGATTCTGCTCCAGACTTTTACCTTTAGTCTGTATGTATCACTATGTTTTAAATGTGTTTCTTGTAGACAATATATTATAGGATTCTGGCTTTTAATTTAGCCTGCTATCTGCCTCTGCTTTATGGGAGAGTTCACCCCATTCACATTTATGGTTAAAACTACTAATTCTGTATTTCCTGCCATCTTATTAACCCCAAATTATACTTTTTTCTTTTCTTTTCCCCTTTCCCTCCTCCTCAGTATTTTACTTATGAGTACTACTTGCTTCAAGCAATCCTTTCCCTTTAAATACCCTCCCCCTTTCTTATACCTTTCCCCTACTATTTGTTTTCTCTTCTATTTAGCCTATCCCTTCCCTTTTCCCCTTTCCCCTCCCACTTTTTTTATAATGTGAAGAAAGTTTCTTGGTGAAACCAAATATGACTAATATTCTTTTAGTCAAATCTGATGAGAGTAAGATCCACACAATGCTCATCACCTTCCTGTCTTTCCCTCAATTATAATAGGTTTTCTTTGCCTCTTACTGAGATGTAATTTCCCTCATTTTACCTTCACTTTCCCCTTTTTTCAAGTACATCCCCCCTTTCACCTCTAGTTTCTTTTTTATATTATAATAGTAAAATCAAATTATACATGCATTCTCTATGGATGCCCATAACAGACACACAATTCTCAAGAGTTCTTTTCCTTTTTTATGCTTCTCTTGAGTTCTATATTTGGAGGTCAAATTTTTTGTTTAGCTCTGGTTTTTTCATCAGAAATAAATGAAATTCACCTGTTTCATGGAATGTCCATCTTCTTCCCTGAAAGAAAATGCTAAGTTTAGCAGGGTAATTTAATCTTAGCCGCATTTCAAGTTTCTTTGCCTTTTGGAATCTCAGATTCCAGGCCCTTCAATCCTTTAATGTGGAAGCTGCTAGATCCTGAGTGATCCTTATTGTTGCTCCTCAATATTTGAATTGTTTCTTTCTGGTTACTTATAATATTTTTTTCTTTGGTCTGATGGTGTTAAAATTTAGCCATGATATTCCTTGGAATTTTAATTTTGGGGTCTCTTTCAGAAGGTGTTTGGTGAATTCTTTCAATGATTATTTTATCTTCTGATTCTATGACATCTTGTAAGTTCTCTTTGATGATTTCCTGAAAAATAGTGTCTACGTTCTTTTTTCAATCATAGTTTTCAGGGAGTCTAATAATCCTTAGATTGTCTCTCCTAGATCTATTTTCCAGATCAGTTGTTTTCCCAATTAGACATTTTGCATTTTTTTCTTTCTTTCTTTTTTTTTTTTTTTCATTTTTCTGATTTTGCTTAAGTGATTCTTGTCTCACTGAGTCATTCATTTCCATTTGTTCAGTTCTGAATTTTACTGAATTTTTATCTTCATTTACTTTTTTTTAACTTTTTTTTTTTTTTTTTTTGTATTTGTCCAATTGAATTTTTAAATGAGTTGTTTTGTTCTATGGATTTTTTACCCATTTCACAAATTCTGTTTTTAAGGAGTTATTTTCTTTTTCTGTTTCACAAATTCTGTTTTTCAGGGAGTTGTTTTATTTTTCCATTTTATCAAATCTATCTTTTAATAAGTTATATGCCTTTTCCAAACCTGCTTGCAAAGTTTTAATTTCCTTTCTCAATTTTTCTTTTAGCTCTCTTTTAAGATCTTTTAAAATTTCTTCTAGGAGAGCCTTATGTGATGGGGACCAGGTTATATTGCCTTTTGGGGCTTCATCTGGAGACGATCTGCTTTTAATATATTCAGGGTTTGAAATCTTCTCTGTCACCATAAAAACTGTCTATTGTTAGAGTTCTCTTTGCTTTTTTACTCATTTTTTTTTTTTAAGTTAAAATCTCTTTTTAGGGCAGGGGAGATTTTCCAAGCTTCCTCTACAAGAGGCAATGAAGCAGCAACAGCTGCACTGGATTAGTGCTGACTCACTCCCAGTGCTGGGTAGGTATGGTCAGTCCCGTGACACTCTGGCATTTCAGGATTCAACTATTTACCTTTTGTGTTTGTGTTGGATGTTTTATAATTTTTTTTGCTGATCTACTGGCTTGCAACCAGGGTAGAGTAGGCAACACTGCTGTGGCAGATTCCTCCTTATAGATTCTCCCCCATGCAGAGTCTGTACCTCCACAGACTCTGTGCTATCTGCCCTGACATCTGTGCTCAGCCTACTTGCACTTGGCCTGCCTCTCTCCATTCCTGATTTAAACAGACCTTTTCTGGTGATCTTTGAAATTATTTTCTGCTGGTAATTTGTTACACTCCCAATATTCATGGATTTGCCAGTCCAGAGTTAATTCAGAGCTAATTGGTATGAGGGTTGTAGGAGAAGGTAAAAAAGAAACGTATGTCCTCTCCACCATCTTCCATAGATAATTTTCGATGCACCTTTGCAAAACTTTGTTCCCAGATTTTTTCCTTCCTTTCCTTCAAACCCCTCCCCTAAACAGCAAGTAATCCAATATGTTAAACATGTTCAATTCTTTAATACATATTTCACAATTATCATGTTACACAAGAAAAATCAGATCAAAAAGAAAAAAAAAGAGAAAGAAAACCAAATTCAAGCAAGCAAGCAAAAGAAAATACTATGTTGTGATTCACACTAAGTCTCCACAGTAAGTCTCTCTCTGGGTGCAGATGGCTCTCTCCATCATAAGACCATTGAAATTGGCCTGAATTGCCTCACTGTTGAAAAGAGCCAACTTCAGGTCCATCAGAATTGATCATCATGTAATTTTTCTGTTGCTTCACTTAGCACCAATTCATGTAAGTCTCTCCAGGGTTCTCTGAAATCATTCTGCTGATCATTCTTATAGAAAAATAATATCCTATAATATTCATATACCATAACTTATTCAGCCATTCTCCAACTAATAAGCATCTATTCAGTTTGCAGTTTCTTGCCACTACAAAAAGGGATCCTACAAACATTTTTGCACATGTGAGTCCTCTTTTTCTTTTTTATTATTTCTTTGGGATACAGATCCAGTAGAGACACTGATGAATCAAAGGATATGCACAACTTGATAGCCCTTTGGGAATAGGTCTATATTGCTCTCCAGGATGGTTGGATCCATTCACAGTTCCATCAGCAATGTATCAGTGTCCCAGTTTTCCCACATCCCCTTCCAACATTGGTCATTACCATTTCCTGTCATCTTAGTCAATCTGACAGGTGTGTAGTGGTATCTTAGAGTTGTCTTAATATACATTTCTATGATCAATAGTGATTTGGAGCACCTTTTCACATGACTACAAATAGTTTCAATTTATTCATCTAAAAATTGTCTGTTTACTTCCTTTGACCATTTATCAATTGGAAAATGGCTTGAATTATTATAAATTTGAGTCAATTCTCTATTTTAGAAAGAAGGCCTTTATGAGAACCTTTGAATGTAAAAATGTTTTCCCAGTTTATTGCTTCCTTTCTAATCTTATCTGCATTGTTTTGTTTGTACAAAACCTTTTAAACTTAATATAATCAAAATTATCCATTTTGCTTTCCATAATGTACTCTAGTTTTTCTTTAGCCACAAATTCCTTCCTTCTTCATAGATCTGAGAATTAAACTATCCTTTGTTCTTCTAATTTTCTTATAGTAACACTCTTTATGTCTAAATCACGAACCCATTTTGACTGTATTTTGGTATTGGGTATTAGGTATGGGTCAATGCTTACTTTCTGCCATACTAATTTCCAATTTCTTAAGGACCAATCTTTAAACCAAAACCAATCCGATTTTCTTTAATCAGTCCCCAATATTGTTTGGGTCCTGATTGACCAAGAATGAATGTAAATAGCAATCATTTCTGCTTTGACCAGAAGCCCTGAGAGTCTTTCCCACCCAGATTCATTTAATTATTTATTTAGATTTGTTTTTTGGATTAGGTGAAAGAGGAGATTCTTTGCTTCAGTTGCTACCTAGTCTTAATCACAGAATGAGTGCAGCCTCAGTCAAAATGAGACCTATTAAAGACTTTAGCTTAAAAAGTTAAAAGTCTTCCATTTCATCCAGGGTTATCTCAGTACTCCTAATGAGTCCTCTTCTTTGAAAACAAAGGACAAACAAAAACAACATATCAGACTCTTCATGATCCCATTTTTTTTTCTCCTGCAAAGTTACTGGAGTGGTTGTCATTTTCTTCTGCAGCTCATTTTATTGAGGAGGAAACTGAAGCAAGCATGATAAAGTGACTTCCCCAGGACCATACAGCTAGTAAGAGACTGAGGCTGGATTTGAAGTCATATCCTTCTGACTTGAGGGCCAGCACTCTATCCATTGCACTCCTAACTACATATTTATATGTACACACAAAGCAAGTACAAGATAATTTTGGAGGGGGAGGGACAAGCAGCTGAGAATAAAGGTGAGAAAAGAGGAGGGGGACAGAAAAACACATTTTGTCAATGGTAGAACTTGAACTGAACCTTGAAGGATTTGAAGAAGTAGAAATTAGGGGGGAGGGCTTTCCAGGCAAATGAGACATTCAGGCTCAAGAACTAAGATAAAAAAACATCAGAAATATTAATATGGCTAGAGTATAGAGTGTGTGAAAGGGAGTAATATATAGGAAGGCCAAAATGGTAGAAGAGAAGCAGATTGTCAAGAACTTTAAATGCCAAACAGAATTCATAATTAATCTCAGATTCCCTCCTTTCTCAACTCTGATTCTTGATATTATATAAGAGGGATAGTTAATATGAAATATTTCCCAAAAAAAGTCATTACATGAGTCTAGATTCTGTGACTACATCAACTATGTTGGGAGATGGGAGAGGAAAACAAATTCTGCCTTAGTAATAATCACTTTCTATATGTTAAAATAGCATTAGTTTCCTTTGAAGGATTTTATTCAAAGATAATTTTATCTATCTCCATCATTTTGCAGACAAGGAAACTAAAATATAGCAAGATTAAGTAATTTACCCAAAATAACAGAAATATAAGTGGCACAATCAGAATATGGAGTCTGCCTTCAAATCTAGTTCTCTTTCCCCAAAAACATTATTACTTGAATATTTATGAGTGCCTTGGACGGGAAGAGTAAGGAAGACCAACCATCAGGAACCTATAATGAGTCACTAATGGGTGACTGTGGAAGTGAAAAGGAAGGTACAATTGAAGGCATAGAAGCATGTGGACTTAGTAATATATGGAATATTTGGAGAGCAGGAAAAAGAGAATGACATCACCATATTATAGTTGAGAAAAAGGTTACATTATCTAAAACTGTTTGATAAAAACAAGATTTGTTGCCTTGTATTTATAACTTATTCCAAAGATTATCCCCATAAAATGGCATATTTGATAACTCTGCAGGGTAAAATTTACATGATGTAAATCAGTAGACGCTTAAGGTTTCCATGGTTTTGAAGATACAAAACCTTGATGCCTCTTTCATTCTGTTTGTCCTCCAACTATGAGATCAAGAAATTTAAGCTACACTGGGGAGCTATTTCTCTGGTAGTTCCTTGTTCCTTTGTTATTGTTCAGTTTCCTAGATCGTAATTGATATTAATACTTTGCATATATTTACCTTCTTTCTTCAGCTATCAAGGACAAACACAGCAAAGAACTTTACAAGAATTAATTGTTAGCTTTATTTGAAGTTTCCTATTTCCTCATTGCAACCCCATCTTCACCCCTTGTAGACATACCATTCAGGGAAATAATTTGCTGCCTCTAAGCAAATGGCATGAAAATCTACTGAAGTAGTAGCATATTTTTAAAAGGAATTAAAGGAAAATTGTTGGTTAATATCAGAAGTGAGGAGTTAAACCCAAGAATGCTGACATGAACCTCCTGTTCTGGTGATGAGATGCCATTCTTCCTTGATGATGTAACATTTGCAATATGGAGCTTTAACGGGTCCCCTAGAGGCTTAAAATCAAGAGGTATAGGAAATAGTTCACAAAAGAACAGGCATAGGGCAATAGGGTCGACATATGTGTTAAAGAGACTGGTTAGAACAATTATTTGGTGGGTGAAATGTACTTATAGATAAAAGTCATGGTTAAAAAATGCAGAACAGATGGAGAAAAGGCAAGGGAGAGACTGGGAATTATTGCTTGGAAACCAGTGGAATTTGGACTGCGACATTTTAGATAAATCCCAAATGTTAATGGAAAGCTAGACATCAAAATGAAAACAAGGATATGAAAAATCATGTGCATTTTGCAATCAGGTTCAGTCTGGATTTTAAAATCTAGGAATGTTATAATATTAGCGACTACATAAGGAAATATAGGTAGAAATGGTAAATAATTCAATGCTTTAAGTTGGAGGAAAAAAGGATTAGAGGTAATTAAACTTGGTTTACTTAAAACAATTCCTATAGTCCCAAATCTATGATTCTAGGATAATTTGAATACTTCTGTTAGCTTCTATTCCCTTACCTCTATCCCAAATAATATGTAATGATTTGAGAGAGAGAAAGAGAGAGAGAGAGAGAGAGAGAGAGAGAGAGAGAGAGAGAGAGAGAGAAGAATAATGGGCAAGCCTTTACTAATTTATACATTTTTTTCAGTCTACTTGAATACTCTATGAAAAAGCTCTTGGTTAAAAAAATACATATAAGAATAGTAAGTAGTTTATTGAATGACTATTTAAAAGATAAAATCTAAATTAGAAAAGATCACCTTCCCTGGATTAGCATTAGAGGTTCCTAACTAGTATTTTCAAAACATTTCCTGAGAGTAAAACTAAACTAATCTCATTTGAATGACTGTGGATCTCATGGAGAAAACCCTAGTGTTTGGAGGGTTAGTACATTCAGCATTTGCAAATGTGTCATTTGCAAATAAAAAAACAAAAATAAAAAAAAAGATCATCTATATATATTCTACATCAATAGAAGACCTTTCTTCAATAACAATGAGGTGAGCACATAGTCTCGTTTGATTTTTTTCTGACTGCTGATCCTCAGACCTATAGGATTATAATTCCAATGGTAGAAAAAACTTTATAATTATTTAATTCTATCTTCTTGATTTGCAGATAATGAAACAAAGGGTAGAAAAGTAAATGATTCATTTAAGGTCACACATATATGTAGCATCACAGTCAAGAATCAAGCCCAGTCCTTACAAAAATAACATGAATGATCTCAACATTGACCCAATATTGCCTATATAATTTTTGTTATGAAATTTGTGAATCTTTAAAATATCTATGCTTTTGAATGGGATGTTTTGGAAGGATTTGTGAAATGACAAATAAAATGACACAGGATGAGATGGCAAGGAGAGAAAGAAAATCCCTCATTCATCAATGAAATCATGTTTTCTGAATTATGGAAATATTTCTAAACAATCTGTGGCCTTTTGCCTTTAGTAAATCAACTTCTTTTGGCCTTAGCCATTCTAGAATGAAGTGATGATTGTTTTTCTTCTCAATAGGGTTCTTGAATTCTGATCTTAGTAGGCTATGCACAAGTGATAAAATTGTTCCTTTCCTTTTGATGCAAGTATCACTTATGCCCTGTTTTTTTCTAATTGACATCCTGATCATGACATCATAAAGTAAAAAAAAAAAAAAAACAAAAAAAAAAGTAGGTTGTATTCTTTGTTGATCTCTGGATAAATGGCATGATCCCAATATAATTAATAATTAATTTAAGAATTAAATAATTTAAATAACATCATTCAGCTTAGATCCCCTTTCCTATTTCTATCATTCTTTTTATCTTTGGTATTGTTCTGTTTTGGGGATGAATTCTTTTAGACCTTATTTATTTTTGAAGTATATGATTGAGAGTTAAATATTTTTTTTAATTGTACAATTTTTTCCTTTGTTACTTTTGAAAATTCCTATGTTATTAAGTTGATTTTCAAAAATTATATCTTCTCAATGATTAGAGAATTTTCTCTTTGCCTTATAATATTTAAGTTAACTATTAATGCTTTGAAGAATCATAGGTAGAATTTCTCTATTCTGAAATCATAGACATCTTCTTTACTTACAGAATGTTGCCACATTGGAAAATATTCTCTGATTATGTCTTTACATAAATCAACTAGCTTCTTAAAATTTTTGAGTTTTCTGGAATCCCAATAAATGTTTTTCCTTTTTGTTTTGTTTTCTAGATCTATCATTCTGTTTAGTAACAGAATTTTTCAGCTCTTTAAAATCTTTAACTTATTCTTCAATTAATTTCTTATTACCTGTAGATATTTTATAAGTTCCATTTATTCCATTATTCACAAATTCCACTAATGTTTTAGTTTTTGAGCGCCATCTCAAAATATGCTTAATTCTAGACCAGAGAGACAAATAAAGCAAAGGTATGGATATGAGTAATAATTGATATATATATATATATATATATTCATGTATGTGTATATATTTACACTCATGTATGTGTGTGTATGTGTATATGAAAAAAAACAAAGAAGTTAGATGTCCATGAGGGGCAATGATGTGAAATCAGTCGCAAAAATTGATCAAAGCAAGATTTTGAAAGATTTTTATTGTTATAAGAGAATTTATCATTTATCACAGAGATAATAGAGTTAAACAAGGGGAGTGAAGAGGACAGGGAAGCTAGGTATTCAGTGAATAGAATGCTGGGCCTGGAATCAGGAAGACTCATTTTCTTGAGTTCAAATCTGGCCTCATACACTTCCTAGCTGTGACCCATGGTAATTTTCACTATGTTTGCTCCAGTTTCCTCATCTATAAAATGAGCTAGAGAAGGAAATACCAAACCACTCTAGTATCTTTGCCAAGAAAATCCCAAATGGGATCACAGAGTCAGACAGAACTGAAATGATTAAACAATAACAATGAGGAGACTAGATTTGCACCTTAGGAATCTCAGTTTGGGAGCTGTGTGAGGAATGCATTGATGAAGCAAGCAGTTAGAAACAGGAAGGAAAACAGAAGGCTATTATAACAATTAAATTACTCCCAAAATTGATGATATACTAAGTTATAGAAAAGTCCTGTGTATATTTTTAAAAGCTACAACTATATGCTTATATTGAGACTACTCTGTAATAAAATTAAAATTAAGGAAAATTTACAAAACTACATGCCAAGTGGAATCCAACAAATCAAATAATTATTATGTTAAAGAAGAAATTATGAAAACATGTAAAGAATATTTAAAAGATAATGAAAGTGCCATATATCAAAATCCACAGGATAAAGTCAAAGTATTTCTTAGAGGCAAATGTATATAAAATGTTATCACTAACTAGACAGAAAAGGAAAAAATAAAAGAATGATGCTGGCAACTAAAGTCACTGGAAACGGGAACATAGTGGCAATCCAGAGGAAAAGAGAGCTCTCAAGGAAAGAAGAACAAAGAATAGAATAGAAAATGATTGAAAAACCAAAAAGGTTTTTTTCACATAGACCAACAAGATTTGCACACTATCAGAAAACAATTTTTTAAAAGGAAAGGAAGGGTATTGTCTCAAAAAGGAATAAAAAAAGGAAAGAAAAAAAGAATAAATCAAAATTACAATTGAAAAGGAAAAGAATGCAATAAACACAAAAGAAATTTCAATTATCATTTGAACTGGCTAGATTCTAATAAAATAGAAAGAGGGCACTATGACATAGTAAAGAAAGAAGCAACTTTGAAATTAGAAAGACCTGAGTTCAGCTTCTGTTTTTGATGAATACTATGTCACATAGATTTTGGATAAATTGTTTAATCTCCCAGTGATCCTAGGCAATTCTCTAAAGCTATGAATTACAAAAGAGTTACACTATTCCATTGGTAGATTTCTTCATCAGAAATTCCCTGTGAAAAAACAAATCTATAACCCTCCCCACCTCAAATTTTCTTTTAAAATAAAAAATAAAGCAAACTCATACCTGGAAATTAATCATTTTAATAGACTAATATCAGAAGAAGTAGGTAAATTTATTTTTTAAAATAGCCCATAAAAATACCTGATTTGTGGATTTCAGATGAATTATATCAAGTCTTCTAAAAACAAATAACTTCCAAATTAAATAAATTATTCCAAATGTAAAGAAAGATAAAATATTTTCAATAATCATTATGAGGAAAATATGATGCTGATATTAAAATTCGACAAAAAAAGCAGTGAAAAAGAAAACTGTAATCCTACATCATTGATGAATATAAATGCAAAAATGTTTAAAATATGCAATAACAATATAGGAATATATTAAAAATAATACTTATCATGACCAAACAAGGTAGATTCCAGGTATGCAAAAGTGACTTAACATTGCAAAACCATAAACAGTAGTCTATATGATATTCAGTGGAAAATTTTAGAAGCATCCTCACTAAAAATATATATTTAAAAGTTCTCACTTTAATTGTTTTTGTCTAATTTAGTATGAAACATTCTAGAATAGCAGCTGCTAAGAGGTACACAATGTAAAACACTAGGCTTGGAGACAGGAAGACCTGAGTTCAAATCTAGTATCAGACATTTACTAGCTATATGATCCTGGGCAAATCACTTGCCTCTATTTACCTCAGTTTCTTCAAATACAAGACAAAAATAATAATAGAACTCCATTGGGTTATAAGGATCAAACTAGATAATATTTATAAAATATTTTGTAAAAGCACTAAGAAATGCTGTTATTGTTATTACTGTAGAAATTGCAATTAAAACAAGAAGATGATATTAGAGGAAATGTCATTGAAAATGAAGAAATAAAAATACCACATTTGTAAAAGAATAGCATATCTTAAAAATCTCTCTCAACTATAACATTAATTGAACCAATAAATTAAATTCAAGTTATAGATTGCAAGATTAATGCAAAGAAAATCATTTAAAATCTTATTTATTAGAAATAAGCATAAGGAAAATATCACAAAAGAATATTATTTATAACAAATATCATTGACTCTTTGAAGTGGGGAAGTTTACCTAGAAAAGCATAATGGTTAAAATAAAGGAAGAACTGAAAATTGGTGTTGTTTCAAAGTTGTGTCCCTTCACTTTAATTTTGTGACCATCCTTTAAATTATTCTCCTTGTTCTGCCCACTTCACTGATACAAATCTCCACCCCCTTGTAAACACAGAGAGCAAAAGATAGGAAGAGTTTGGAAACTTGAAGAACATGAACAAACAAATTTCTTTGGTAGTTATTATATAACCTAATATTTCTTTTGGTATTAGGTAAATAGCCACTACCCAATTTATAAACTTGTTATCAAAGATGAAAATGTGGGGAATTATTGAGCACATATTATGGTGATGATGTAGAGGCCTTAGCCCAGAACCAGGAAGAAAAAGGTGTTCGAAGAAAAGATTAAGCATAAAAAAATTAATTAGCTGAAAATTAATCTGATCTTTGTCCTAAACAAGCTTGGCACCTAGAATAGAGAAACTTTTGAAAATTTTTATAGACAAGACTGTGAAAATCAGAGAGAAAAACTTTCTGGGGTTCTAAGGAGAGGGTTTTCTGTCCTTGCTAAAAGACATAGAAAAAAAAATAAATCTAACTACATGCTTTTTTTTTTTTTTTAATGGCAGCACATCCATTCTTATCTGGAAGAAAATTTCAAAATTGGAGATAGTGAAGACTCTGTTGTTCGTCAAAGAAACATCCTTTATTGACTAATTATCCAGAAGAGCAGCATCCAGCAGAGACAATAAAACCAAGAATACACAATAGCACATAGGGAACAGGGAATTATGCCCCCACTATAGTCATAATAAAGACCTCGGTTTGAACCTGATTAGCTGAAATCTCTACATCTAACTAACACCTGCCCAGACATTGAGTTACCTCAGAAAACTCTTACCTGTTAACAACTGCCTGGTGACTTACATGACTCTCCAGGCTGCATACTTGAGGGTGGTCTGAATAAATGAGACTACCTTAATTAAGCTTGCTGAAGATACCATCCAGCTGGTTGGAGCTTATTCCAACCATAGATTGGCAGAATCTTTCCAGGGGCTCCCTCCATTACTGTGAAGGTAAACCTATCTCTTTAAATAAGTTATTTTTGTTACCTCTTTGTGGTTCTTGCTATCTTGGTGCTTTCACAATTTAAACCCAAGCTCTCCATGAACATTAGTTAAAAGATATCTATACCCTTACCAAGTTGAAGGTATGGGCTACAGCTCTCTATTTGAGTTCTGAAATTCTTTTCTACATCTTCCTTATATTGATGCCCCTACATGTACATGGCATCCTGGTCATACCCATGAGCAATTCTCCATATATTCTCCCTACATCCATCCACATGCATCCAACTGTAGCAATTTTGTATTGCCATTTCCTTAGAGGGGAATAAAAAAAAAAGGGTTAGATGTGAAGTCAGGAGACTCCCATTTATATTCTGGTTCAAAAACTTAATAGTTATGTGGATAATCACTTAATGTCTCAAAATCTCAGTTACCTCTGTAAAGTAGGGCTACTCACACTCAAACTTATCTACATCAAAGAGTTATTTTAAGGATCAAATGAAAAGAAGGCCTGTAAAAGTACTTTGAATTTTTAAGTTTTTCCTACATTTATAATCTGTACCTCTCGCTGCCCCTCACTGAATATGAAAAAAACCCCTTATCATAAACATTCATATTCCAACAAAACAAATTTCCACATTTATCATGCCCCCAAATAGATCTCTCTGCTCTTAAATTTATCACCACTCTGGCAGGAGATGAGTAGTATGTATCATCTTTAGTTTTCTGGACATGTGGTTTATCATTGTACTGCATTGTATTTTGTAAACTTTAAGGAACTATACAAATATCAGCTGTTATTATTGGAGAATAGATTAAAGTTTCATTTGAAATGTAAATACAGAGGCCTGAGCAAATACACAATCACAGAAGCAACTGGTCCATTAAAATGCATTAAATCATTATCAAGACAATCTGATACTGAATGAAAAGAGAGAAATAGATCAATGGAATAAAACAGAGATATAAGACATCAAAAAGTAGTTTAATGCTCAATAAGTCTAGAGTTAGAAAATAAAAACTGGGTAAATGGTTCATGATTTAACAACTGTATAAGGGGAAATTGGTTAACAATTTGGCAGGAAATGGATTTACACCCACATTTCATACCATATACCATGGTAAATTGCAGTGGGACAATGGAAAAAACTTAAAAAACACCTATAAAATATTGAAGATAACACCTTCTGCAAATATGAAGAATAATCTTTCTTTCCTATTTAATAAATACAAGGAACTACTAAGGCTAAGATATGGGGCTTTAATAGTTTAAAAATGAATACTAAAGCTTGTGGGACACTCCGTATGTGTGCCTCATTATAGCATGATAAAAATGACTTTATAATAATAACAAAAGCTACATAATCCAAATAAGAACTTAAAAAAAAGACAGAATGGGAAAATACTTTGGTAAATGTGACAGAAATAAAATTTGATAGCTAAAATATTTAAGCCATGGTTAAAAATTTACAATGCTAAACCAATCCACAATGCATAAATAATATTACTTTTCAAAAGACGAAAACACAAATTATTAATCATTGCTTGAAAAAAAAAACTTTTCAATCTCTCTGGTAATAAAAGAGATGCAAAATAAAGCAAAAGAAAACTTTAAAATACTACTGCATACCCATAAATATGGCAAAAATCATTAAAAACAATGAAACCCAATGTTGGCATAGTTATTGGAAAAATAGATGCACCTACTCATTGCTGGTGGAGTAGAAATTTGGAGAATGTTTTTGGAGAATAATTTAGTAGTGCACAGTAAAAAATTTAAAAAATAATCCTGCCCTTTGTCCCAATATTTATATTGCTGAGAGAATTCACTTGATGATGATAATGTAGTATGATGGTGGTACTAATGACAGTACTAATATTAATAAAAATGACAGCTAGCATTTATATACCTGTTAGTATGTGACTAACACTGTGCTATACAAGTGCATTATAATTATCATCTCATTTCATCATGACAATACCCCTGGAAAGTAGGTACTATTATGATCCTCATTGTACAGATGAAAAAACTGAGGCAAATGGAGGTTAAGTGGCATGCCCACAGCCACATCTGAGATTGGATTTGAACTCAGAACTTCCTTATTTTAGGTGCAATGCTTTATCCACTATACCACTTAATAAAAAAACAAACAAAAAGATGTATTTTCAAAAATTTATATAGCCACATTCCTAAAATGTCTAACAACGGGGGAATTAGCAAATACATTGTATTTCATTGATTAACTGGAATGCAAATGATACATTGATGCAATATGACTTAGATAAAAATATAGAACTGAGCTTTATGAAATACAATTTTTTTCAAAAAGTAAAAATACTTTCAAAAGTATTTTTTTCAAAATGCAATTTTTCAAAAGCTTTCTAAAAAAGCAAAGCATACACTAAGACTACGTAAGAAGAAAAATGAATGTGAATTAATAAACTAAAGAAAAATTCCTTATGGAGATTCAGAGTGACTTAAAAGTCCTAATATGGGTGGCAAGGAATTGGAAATTGAATAAATGCCCATCAATGGGAGAATGGTAGAATAAGTTATGGTATATAAATGTAATGGAATATTGTTGTTCTATAAGAAATGATGAGCAGGCAGATTTCAGAAAGTCTGGAAAGACTTACATGAACTGATATTGAAGGAAGTGAGAAAGAACAAGAGAGAGAACATTGTACATGCTGTGTATAGAGGGTCAGTATTGAATAAGTCCATTTACAGGAAGAACCCACTCCAGGTATTACTTGACACCTGCTCTCTGTAAGGGGGAGCAGTTCAAAGCATTGGCTCATCACTTTCCTTAAAAATGAATGAAAGACAAGCTCGAAATAAATTTAGGATAATTTTGATGAAGAATGCATGTGACAGGAAAAGACAACACAATTACATTATGGCTTTGCTTTGGCAAATACTTTGTTATTAATAGTTACTGTTATTTATGATCCTGTTATGATAGATACCTTGTTTATTATTATTATTATTAGTTAAGGTCAAACTGAAATGCCAAAGTATGGTCCATATATTAACCCTGGAATATATATAGTACCACTTGGAGTTAGCTGGTATTAATGCAAAACTAGTTTAAGGAGTATATAAACTTTGACTCTCAGATTAATAAATGAAAAATTTCCAAGTCATTTTTCTGCCTGGCTCGTGGAAATTCAATTAACCCTCACACTTTCAATATTCACTGGAACTAGACAGATTTAGCTCTTCTCAGCAATACAGTGATCCCAGACAATTCTATAGAGTTGGGATGGAAAGTGCCATATGCATCCTGAGAAAGAACTATGGAGACTGAACTATTTTCCTCTTTTTTGGTTTGCTTTTTCTTTCTCATGGTTTTTCCCTTTTGTTCTGATTTTTCTTTTACAACATGACCAATATGAAAATATTTAAAATGATTGCACATGTATAACCTATATCATATTGTTTGCTGTTTAAGGAGAGGGAAGGTAATAGAGAGAAAAAAAAATTGGAACTCAAAATTTTGCAAAAAAATGAATGTTGAAAACTCTCTTTACATGTAATTGGCAAAATAAAATATTACTGAAAAGAAAAAAGTTATAACCTTTTTATGCATTGATATTCAATTATTTAAGTGTAAATCAATACCAAACTCACATTTGCGGGTAATGATGGGTTAGTCACATGACAAGAGCTATCATGTTCAATGGGTAGCCTTTCAAAGTCAAGAAAAAGAGAGGAAGACTTCCACTATGTTGGGTTGTCCCTCTGTGGCAAATATTTGGGAGAATATTCACAGGAGTCACATCAGATGTGCAGAATTGAATGGGCTTCAGTTTGCATCATTTAAGGAAACTCCTGGATTGATGAGATCACAGTTTCATTGATTATCTGAGCAGTTGAGCTTCAAAGCAAGTTTAAATAGTTGCCTCAATATTTGATAAAAAGTTTATAAAATAATTTTATAAAATCATCACTGGCTTATTGCATATATTAGCAGAAGACCAAATTGTTTTATATCTTTCCTAACTAAGCTGATATAGCTTTGTACTTAATTTATTCTAGATATGCATTAATCTTCTGGAATAAATGTGGAAAATGGGAGCCTGAATGCTCACCAGTAAAATAACAATGACAGCCACATGAATAATATCTTATTTGAATAAAACTCATCAATTAAAAGAAGAAATTAGACATTTCTGGTAAGACTAGAATCACTGAAGACTAATTCAAAACGTTAATTGATATGGGAATAAAATTTAAATGAAAAAGTGTAATTTTAAAGAAATAGGAGATGGCACATCCAAAAAACAGGGTGATTAAGCATCTGTGAAAGAAAAAATTGCCACCCAACACATGTATTTAATTTAATTTCTTTTTTTATTCATAAATACTTTACTAGAAAATATTTTAAACCACCATTTCCTCCACATCATTTAGAACATAATTTCTTTATGGTTAATATATAGAGTTAATATGCCAAAGTGGTTAGAGACAACTTTGATGTCAGGTTCATGTTCTATCTCTAAGGCATATTGATTGAGTAATTTAAACTCTCAGTGCCTTGCATAATTCTCTAAGGCTATAACTTATAGAGGAGATGCCAGTCAGCATTGGTTGAGAGAGCTTCTTCCTAAAGAGTTCTATATGACAGTGCAATCACAGATCTGATCCCTACCCCTAATTTATGATTATTTCATCACCAAACTTCATGCTAATCAGAATTTTAAAGGATTCTAATATCTGTTTAAGTGCAATGGGCTTACTTATTCAATTGAATGAGCTATTTCAGTTACTATTACCTTAATAATTAGTCTACTCTTGAATCTGGCAGAGTTGTAATTTTAACATTTGTTTTTCATTATTTGGTGAAAAAAGAAAAATTAAGCAGTTTCCAGATAACAATAAGAAAAACAACTCCCTTAAATCTAATCTGGTAAAAGAGAAGGGAGAGTACTAAAAATGTGCATTACTATTATGAATTTCAACTGCATTGGGAAGTTCAGCAGAGGAGTGCCCATATTTGTTGATAATTAGGAAAATGCATGATTCATCTGGCACTTCACTAACTTCACTCAGACTTCAGGATTTCAGAGGATGTTACTGTGAACAATGGAATGGAAGAAGATGAAAAAAAAAACAGAAGAGGCTATTAAGCTGCTATTTCCTTCTCTGATTTTAGAGGGAGTGAAAATGCAATGAGTCTAGCAAGCAGAGAGTCTAGCAAACACTTTAAAATACATATCAGACCCAAAAATATTCCTTACATTAACAAGATTTAATGGGAACTTTTACAATTCAATGACCAACCTTCACTTTCATCTTCCCTTCCCAAAGTAGTGAAGTCATACTATTGCAGGTAATAGCTTAGATACTTCCTTGATAGGACCAGGATGTTGCCTTTATGTTAAATGACTGTGTATGGATCCATGAGAACTAGGGAGGGTCTCAGTTCTAAGGAGGGAATGATTTGTCTGAATGACTGAGCCTTGACCGAACAAAGGGTTCTGGGGATACGAGTCTCATAAAAGAGTGGGTAAGTTCTACAGTCTCTGATTATACTTCAAAAAGTGCTTCAGTGAGCTGTATTCACTCAGAAGCCAAACATTTCCAAATTTAACTAGTCCTTAGTCACAAGATATGCAGTCAAGTATCCATTTATTAAAGGCTGCTAGGAGTAAAAAGATACACACAAAATAGCTCCTGCCCTCAAGAGACTTAATTACATTCTATCAAAGGCGATGACTTTGATACATATAAATCACATATTCAGCCGACATAAAGTAACCTTGGATGGGAAGTCAAGAGCAGTTGAGAGGATGGGACAATGTTTTCTAGATGAGAGAGCTTTCCAGGTCCATCTTTACCAGCTTGGTCAGACTTCCCTGAATTTGCATATCACTGGATAACCCAAGGTCATCTCTAAGCATATAAAAGGACAATAAGGGAGGAACTAGGAAATGAGAAAACAGTTGCTGCTCTTCGACCAGGAGAAGTTAAAAAAAGCTCAGTTTGGATTGAAAATTGATATAAGGTGGCTCCTCCAGCTTCTTAAACTGTGAGGTCTCATAACTGAATATGGGGGTCACAAAATTATGATTTATTATCAGTAAATGTTTAATTTTTATACCTATATACTTTAGGTTACATAACAATTTCCTCGGCAAAAAGGGGTAGCTTGTGGGAAAAGTTTAAGAATCCCTGGGTTAAACTACAGTGGTTCTTTACTTGGGATCTATGAACATTTTTCTTTTTTCCCCTTTATTTACTTATTTAATATCTTTCCCAGTTATAATGTCTGGGCTAGCTTTCTCTGGAGTCTGGAGTGTGAGTTTCAGCTCGAGCACACACTCACTTGAGTCTTTCTAAAGTCTGCTTATTTCAAGTCCTCTCAGCCCTAAATACCTTAATACAAATGCATCACTACAGCATGCTGAGCATGTGTCAACTATAGTACCATTACATCACCATACTAAATACTAAGTATATGTGAACTAGAGAACCACCATCTCATTAATCACACTGAGTTAACATCCTGCTGTAAATATCTTTGTTTCAAATATACTTTTCTCAGAATCCCCCCATATCCGTGGCCCTCTGCATCCAATTACATTCAAAACAAAAAAAAAATTACATCTGTTTCAAAAATTTTTGAGTTCTGGGTTCTCTCCCTTATCCCCACTCACATTTAAGAAGCTACTTGTGAAGTTATGCAAAACATTTCCATAAAAGTCAAGTTGTGGGGGGAAACAAAACCATAGATCTCCCATTCTAATGAAAATAAAAACCCTCAAGAAAAATTGTTAAGAGAGAGAGAGAGAGAATGCTTCAATCTGTATTCAGATACAACCAGTTCCTTCTCTGGGTATGGATGGAATTTTTCATCATAAGTTTTTGAGTAGTTGTGAATGTTTGTACTACTGAGAATAGCAAAATCATTCACAGCTGGTCTTCATGGAACATTTCTGTGATTTTGTATACACTACATTTCACTTTGCTTGAATTATTTGAGGACTTTCCAGGTATTTTTTTCTTCCTGAAAGCATCCTGCTCATCACTTCCCATAGAACAATAACATTTCATCATAAACACATGCCATAAACACATATATTATTGAGCTATTCCCCAGCTGATGTGCATCCTCTCAATTTCTTTTTTTTTCTTTTTTTTTGCCCTGAGAAGAGAGCTGCTCTGAATATATTTTTTTTTTAATATATAGGTCATTTTCCTTTTTAAAAATCTCTTCTGGTATTTATGTCAAATTGTAGTATTGTTAGGTCAAAGGATATGCATGAATTTATAACCCTTTGGGCACAGATCATATCTTTTGATCATTTATTAATTGGGTTATGACTCTTAGTTTTTATAAATTTGACTCATTTCTCTCTGTTTGAGAAATAAAGCCTTATCAGAAAAACTTGCTTTGAAATTCTTTTTACTATTACAATTGCTACCCATTTATTCTCTCCTTGCAATCTGGTCCTCCTCAAAAGTGTTTGGTACTGACTCAAAAGGTATTGGTTTGGTCCCCCAATATGCCCTCTCTGTTATCAATCTCCCCCCTTTCCATATCCCATTACCCTCCTATTTTCCTGTGAGGTAAGATAGAGTTCTATACCTCTATTGAATATGTATGCTATTTCCTCTTTTCAATTCTGATGAGAGTAAGGTTCACTTACTTACCCTTTCCTTCCCCTCTTTCCCTCCACTACAAAATTTTTTCTTGCTTCTTTTTTATGACAGACAATTTGCACCATTCTACTTCTTTCTTTCCCTTCCCCCAGTACCCTTTTCTCTCATTCCTTAATTTCATAATTTTTTAAAAATATGCTTTCATATTCAACTCGCACCTGTGAACTCTATATATACTCCAAGTGCCATAATAATGAGAATTGAGTTACAAGTATCATTCTCTCAAGAAGTAATATAAAGAGATAAACCTTATTAAATTCTTTACGATATCACTTTCCTGGATATCTCCTTATGCTTCTCCAGTGTCCTGTATTTAAAAATCAAAATTTCCATTCAACTCTGTTTTTTTCAATACAAATGTTTGAAAATCCTCTATTTCACTGAATAACCACCTTTTCCTCTGAAAGATTATTTTCAGTTTTGCTAAGTAGGTGATTCTTTGTAATCCTAGCTTTGTTGCTCTCCTGAGCCCTCAGTCCTTTAGTGTAGAAGCTGCTAAATCTTGTATTATCCTGACTTTCACTCCACTACACTTGAATTGTTTCTTTCTGGATGTTTGCAATATTTTCTACTTTATCTGCCAGTTCCAGAATTTGGCTATAATATTCCTTGGAGTTTACATTTTGGAAACTCTTTCAGAAAATGATCAATAGATTCTTTTAATTTCTATTTTACTCTCTGGTTCTAGAATATCAGGACAGTTTTCCCTGAAAATTTCTTGAAAGATGATGTCCAGCTCTTTTTTTTTTTTTTTTTTGATATGGCTATCAGTAGTCCAATAATTTTAAAATTATCTCTCTTGGATCTATTTTCCAAGTCAGTTGTTTTCCCAATGAAATATTTCATATTTTTTTTCTAACTTTTCATTATTTTTTGGTTTTTTAAAATTATATCTTGATTTCTTATAAACAGCTTATAGCTTATAGCTTAGCTTCCATTTGTTCAATTCTAATTTCTTAAGGAATTATTTTCCTCAGTGAGCTTTTGTACCTCCTTTCCCAATTGACCAATTTTGCTTTTTAAGACATTCTTTTCTTCATTAGCTTTTTGCCTTTCCTTTTGTACACTCTCAATTCTTTTCCTAATTTTTCCTCCATTTCTCTTACTTGGTTATCTAAATCTCTTTTGAGCTCTTCCATGGCCTGACCCCAATTTTTATTTTTCTTGGAGGTTTTGGATGTCTTTGCTATCATTTTCTGAATGTGTGTTTTGATCTTCCTGGTCACCATAATAATTTTCAATGGTCAGAAACTTTGTTTGTGTTGGCTCATTTTCCTAGCCTATAACTAGGTTTTTAACTCTTTATTAAAGTAGGGTTCTATTTCCAGAGTGGAAGATCTACTGTCTCAAGCTTCAGGAGTTTTGCACAGCTATTTTCAGAGATCCTTTGAGGAAACTGATCACAAACATGCCCTGGAGCTGTTGAAAGTGTCCCTGCCCATTGTAGCTGTAAAATCTAGGGTGCTGAATAAACAGAGTTTTCCTTTGCTGATGCTGGGACATTGGGATTGGGACCAGGGCTGTGCTGATGTGGCCTGTGCTGGGATTATATTGGGACTACACACTGAACTTCCATCATGTTGCCACAGACCCTCTCCATTGATCTTTTGAGTCTTCCCTGGTGCTCCTTGGTGGAGGAACTACTGCTGATTCAAAAGTCCTGCCTGGCTGACACTGAGATCCAGCCAAGGCAAGAGCCAGACTGGGGTCAGGGTTGGAGTCAAGGTCATTGCTGGTGTTGTTCTGGTGCAGCCTGTGCTAGTAGCCCAATACAGTTCCACAGACCTTTTCTGCTGACCTTCCATGTCCTCTTTGGTGTCTCTGAGCTGAGAGGTATGGAAGCCACCAGCACTGCTGCTGATTCAGACATCTAGCTGGGACCAGGGATGAGATTAGGGCTGTGCCAGTGCAGCCTACACCAGAACTGCATGCTGGACTCCCATCCTGGTATCACAGAACTTTCCTGTTGACCTTCTAAATTCTTTTCATCTGGTAAATGTCCTGGTCCATTTTGGATGGTGTTCTGACACTCTAAAATTTATTTAGAGTCATTATTTAAAAGATTTTGGAACAATTTGGGGGAAAGATCCTACCTTTACTCTACTTTTCTGAACATTTTTCTTAAAACTTATCCCTAGAAATAGGACAAAGAATTCACTAGATTGCTAATTTTGCATAAATAAGGTATATACAGGAAAGTTGGAAGGAATAAACAGTGGGAAAGCACTAAAATCAAGGGAAATCAGGAATGTTTTCCTATAGAAAGTATATTAGCTTGAACTTTAAGGAAGTCAGGGAAGCTATGAGGCAATGATACAAAAAAAAAAAAAAAAAGAATGTTGCAGGTGTGGGGGAGAGTTAGTGAAAATGCTTGGAACTGGGAGATGGGATATCTCCATCCCCATTCCCCAGGACTAGAAATGATTATAATGAAAAAAATTTGTATAAAGTTAAAAACAACAACAACAAGCAAACAAAGAAGAAAGAACCCATCCATAGACAGTTATTACAAAATAAAGAACAGGGTTCATCTTCAGAAGAAGATACTGAAGCAAAAAAAAAAAAAAAAAGCCTCTCCTATCCCAAAGAGTATGGTCACCTGCACAAAATGAATTCAGAGAACTTGAAAAAAAATGTAAAAGCCACATAAAAGAAAGTGAAGAAAAAAATTCAAAAATGACAATCCAAGAAAAACAAGAGTATGAAAAGAAGATCAACCAACTGGAAAAAGAGATCCAAAATCCTAAGGGAGAAAATGACTAAAATTAGAATTGCTTAAGACATTCCAGGGAAGCTGTGATTAATCTCACAGACATAATATAACAAAATATAAAGAAAAAAATAGAAGATAATGTGAAACCTCTCATAAGAAAAACTACTGATCTGGAGAATAGATCAAAAAGAGAAAATATAAGAATAATCAAATTACTTGAAAACTGTGACCAAAAAAAGAATTTAATACAATAATATAAGAAATTTTTTTGAATGAAGTGTTAGAAGAATAGGGTAAAGTAGAAATAGAAAAAAAAATAATTCACTCACTACCATCTGAAAGAGATCCTAGGAGGAAGATCTACTGAAATAAAAACCAAATTCTGAAAACCTCAAGTTAAAAAAAAATAGGAGGAACAAAGAAAAAAAAATAATTCAAATATGGTGGAGCCAAAATCAGAATTATGTAAGAGCTAGCAGCAGCTATATTAAAAGACTTTAAGTCCTGGAAAATTATATATTGAAGAGCAAAAGAACTAGAGTTGCAGCCAAAAGTATTATGCTCACAAAGTTAATCATAATCCTGAACTCAAAAAAAAGAATATTCAATGAATTTTCAGATTTTCAGGATTTTATTGCAAAAAGACCTAAACTTAATAGAAAATTTGACATACGAGATCCAAAAAAAAATATAAGGTAATCATGGAAAACTAATTATAATGAACTCAATAAGGATAAATTATTTACTTTTTATATATGGAAATAGAAACCATATGCCTAATATTATTTTTAAAAATTGTGTAGTTTGAAAGAAAGACTGGGGTAGAGTTGACATGATATAATTCTAAAAAGTAATGTCATTTAGGAAAAGGTAATGACAGTAATTATCTCATACAAATAAAATGTGAGAAAAAGAACTGATAAAGTGCAATTAGATATGGGAGGAGGGTTGGTAGTTCTGGAATGCTACACTCATCAGAAATAGGTTAAAGAGGGTACAATGCATACATATATATGAATAGAGAATTAAAAACTTGATTTAAAAAATGTTGAAGAAAATAACACATGAGAAAACCAGAAGTGGCTCATTGTAAGAAAGGCACAAAAATTCCCTGAAGAAAAGAACTCCTTAAAAAGTAGAATAAGCCAATAAAAAAAGAAATACAAAAACTCACTAAAGATAATTTCTTTAAAATTAAAATTGGGCAAGTGGAAGCTAATCCAACTCAATGAGATCTCAAGAAGCAATTCAACAAAGTCAAAAGAATTTTTTTTTAAATTGAAGAAAATGTATAATCTCTCAAAGGGAAAACAACTGACCTGGAAAATGGATCAAGAATAGATCATTTAAGGACTATTGGACTACTTCAAAACTATGATCAAAAAAAGATCCTGGACATCTTATTTCAAGAAATTATTGAGGAAAGTTTCTTGATAACTTAGATCCAGAGACTAAAATAGACATGGAAATGGAAAAAATCCAGAAAGAGAGCCTAAAATGAAACCTCTCAGGAATATTATATCCAAATTCCAAAACTTCCAGATCAAAAAGAAAATTATTCAAACATTCAGAAAGAAACAATTCAAATATGGTGAAACCATAGTCAAAATCACACAAGATTTATCAGCTTCCATGCTGAAGAAGCAGAAAGCTTGGAATTTATAGTCTGGAAAATAAAGTATTGAAGGTTGTAACCAATAATAACTTACCCAGCAAAAATGAGTATAATCCTTCAGGGAGAAAATGAATATTTCATGAAAAAGAAGACTTTCAAGCATTCATGATGAAAAGACCAGAGCTAAATAGAAAACTTGACATTCAAATACAAATTTCAAGGGAAGTATTAAAAAAGTAAAAATGAAAAAGTAATTATAAGGGATTCAATAAAGTTAAACTATTTGCATTCTCATATGGGTAGACGATACATATAACTCCTAAGAACTTTATAATTAATACATCAGTTAGAAAAAATAAAACAACAAAAAACATAGGTGTGAGTCAATTATGTTGGGATTGTCTCAAAAATTTAAATTTATCTACAAATTTCCATTTTTGAATTTCAAGATCCCAGGGATTGAGAGGCAACAGGAGAATAATGTCTTCAAACCAGCTGAGACAATGGAAGAGAAAATACTTTTTTAAAAAAACACAGTACAATTGTAAATAAATGCATCATTTTTTTATGCCTTACTTTTTTTCTGACCATTTAACAAACCTGGGATGTAGCTAAGTGAGTTACATGGACATGGCTAATCCCAAAACACTGCCAAGAAAAAGGATCACAGAGCAAACAAAGTTTAAAGCTAATGATTTGGAGAAAGAACTAAATAAATTATTTAAAAGGAGTACAGATGGTTCTAAGTCCCTCCTGTGAGATTCTTTTAAAAAAGGTTAATTCCTTATCTAGCTTAAAATTAGGTTAACAAGGAAAAGGTTTTTCTTTTGTCATTGATGAAGTTCCCCAGTTCAAGTATGAAATTGCCTTGTACTGAATCTTACTGAATTAACACTATGTCAAAGAAAAATCATTTACTCTCTGTGGGATGTTTTTTCCCCTCTTTTTTCAGATTTTACATATACAAATCATATTAAACATATTTCCACATTATCGTGTTATGAAAGAAGAATCAGAACAAAAAGGGAAAACCATGAGAAAGAAAAAACAAAACAAAAAAGGTGAAAATAGCACTCTTGATTCTGCATTCATATTCCATGCTTCTCTCTTTAGACGTGGACAGCATCTTCCATCATGATTCCCTTGAATTGCCATAGATCATTGCACTGCTAAGAACTAAGTCTATCAGACTTGGTCATTTTACAATGTTGTTTTTTCTGTGCACAATGTTCTGTTGGCTCTACTTGCTTCATTCAGCATCAGTTCAGTTAAGTCCCCAGGTTTTTCTGAAATATTTCTGCTTGTCATTTCTTATAGACCAATTATATTCATATACCACAAATTGTCCAGCCATTCCTTAATCAATGAATATCCCCTCAATTTCCCATTCTTTTCTACCACAAATAGAGCTGCTATAAATATTTTTGCATGCAGGTCTTTTCCTATTTCTTCTAATCTCTTTGGGATACAGATCTAGTAATGCCATTGCTCTATCAAAAGGTTTGCACACTTTTAGAGCCTGTGAGCTAAGTTTCAAATTGTTCTCTGGAAGTTGGATCAGTTCACAACTCTGCCAATAATACATTGGTGTTGCAATTTTACCAAATCTCCAACATTTATCATTTTTCCTTATCTGTCAGGGGTGAGGTGATACCTCAGTTTGTATTTCTCTAATTAATAATGATTTAGAACATTTTTCTCATGACTATTGCTTTAATTTCTTCATCTGAAAACTACCTATTCATATTCTCTGATCATTTATCAATTATAAATTTGAATCAGTTTTCTATATATTTTAGAAATGATGCTTTTATCAGAAACACTGGTAGTAAAAATTGTTTCCTAGCTCCTGACTTTTCTTTTAAACTTCATTGCATTGGCTTTGCTTGTGCAAAAAAAAAAAAAAATCTTATTTATTTTATAATTGAGGATAGTGGATAGAGCACTGGTCCTGGAATTAGGAAGACCTGAGTTCAAATTTGGCTTTAGATACTTACTAACTATGTGATCCCGAACAAGTCACTTTACCTCAATAACCTCAAAAAAAAAAAAAAAAGATAATGAAACTGCCTTCAAAACTTAATTGATTTAGAGGACTAAGGCTCAGACTGTTGATATAGCTTCCTGGTCATGTAAGTATAAATGCATTACATAAGATGAATCAGCTGATTTTCCAGGTTTAACCATACACTTTTGCCCAGTACTCTCTGTCAAGGTAAAAGAGGAAGCAGGGAAGCTTTGTTGAAATGAATCAATGATGGATATATTCTACTACTATAAATTAAGCTTCTTCTTTGTTGGATTTTAGATTCTTAGCATTTCATTTTATTCCAATCCTGTAACTAAAACACTGCATTAGTTTAAGTAAGACCATGAACATCCAACCACTGATGAACTTAATGAGCATTTTTTAGCCTAATATTGGTTATTATTTCATTACCGATAAATTTAACAACTAAGCTACAGCCTTGGATGTGTTTTTAAAAGAAAGTCTAGAAGACAGAGAAGTGCTAAAGGTAAATGACCTAGAGAAAGAGTATGGACACTGAGAATGGATTTGTGTTACTTTTGTGAAGAAGAAAACTGCAATCCTCCTTGGAAAACTTTTGCTCAGAGATAACAGCAGTAGAGCCATAGTGGCAGAGCAATAAAGAATTCTTTTGAACTAGATGGGAGCTAGAATTAAAAAAAAAAAAAAAAAAAAAAAAAAAGCAGTAAAGGGAACAATGTAGAGGAATAAAATTCCCCTTAACTGGTATTGTGAATTGTAAGGGACTATCCAGACAAGAGGAAGTAATTTTATTGATTAGGAGTTCTTCCTCCCTCCCTACCTTTTTCCTTTTTTTTTTTTTTTGTTTAATTTTTTTTCTTTCTTTTCTACATAGTGAATGGGGATGAGTGGGTAGAATTACAGACCTGAAAGGGGAAATAGGGGAAGAGTGGCTTGATTCCTAAGAAACTCTGAGTGATTGTCCCTACAGGGGAGCCTTCCATTATGATAGTACTATAAATGTGTAGGTGGATGTATGGATACCTTGGAAAACATGGCTCATGAAGGTTGAGAGATCAGTTTTCCAGTGACCTTGAGTATTTCCCCCTCAAGCTTTGGGCAAATATTATTGTATAGGTAAAATTCCTGTATTTGGAATACAGGAAAGAGAGCTATTTTGACTATTTTATAGTCTCAAGTGTTTGTCTTTCTGTTTTGTTTTGTTCCTGTTAAGATTAAATAAATCTTATCCTGTATTTGCTAAATCATTAGCCTGAGGATTTTCATGGGACTTAAGACACTTTTACTTTTTCAGGAGAGTCCTCATATATGGGCTGAATGTTGATGTATTCAGGGAAATACTAAGGGGCAGGGAGAGGGACATATCAAAAAGTCTGAAGCTTGCAAGAAGTCCCCAAAAATAAACCTGTCTCATGTAAACCTAGGACTTTCATCTTGGGTCATGCATTATAGGAATAAAATCCTTCCCTTTATTTATTTATTTGCTCTTTTCTCACCAGACTAGCAACATGGTTGTGTGCCTTTATATACAAGTAACTATATGAAACACATATAGGGTAAGGGCTGGCAGGAAGGCACACTAAATAGAGGCTGTTACTATATTTTTGAGAAACCTATTCATCACTGTTATATGTACTTTAAAATAAACAACAGCAACAACAATAAAACAGCTTCCTCCTTAGAAGAATCTGTACTAGTCTACAATGTGTTACAGCACAGATTTTTTTTTTTTTTCCTCCTAAAAGACTTGAAAAAGGAAAAGGTGGAAACCACAAGAACCTGACAAGATAGCAAAGGGAAGAGAATTTGATGGACCCCACAGAAAATGCATTCTTCAGAAAATCTTCAGATTGGATTAGACTAATGATAACTGGAGGAGCAGTATTAGGGTCAAGGGATTCTCGATAACAGGATCTGAAAACCATCAAACAGTCGGCTTCTGTCATTTATGTTGGAACCCTTTGGGTCTCCTGTGACTGTAAGCTTTTTTTTTTTTTTTCCATCAGGCTTCACTGACAGGATAAAATGAAGCCGCTAAACAGGATAATCCCCACCAAACAGGATAATTCCCACATTCTGCCGGGTGACTCATTTCCCTCTCGCTTTTGAAAAGTTTGCAGGCTGAAGAGAGCCATGCTGACGAAGCAGAGGAAGTGCACTGCTTCAGATTTCACAGGGCACTGGGTTCCAACGTGTCACCCCGGTTACAGAGGACACCTGCAGCTGAGTTCAGCAGGCTGGAAATCACAGCCAACTGGCCCAGCTGGACCCCCGCACAACCCATTGCAGAGAGGAACTTCTAGCTGTCAGAGGGCGCCAATGAAGTCTTTGACATAGCTCCAAACCTTGAGTATTGTTTGGAGGAGGTGATGATTGAATTAACAAAGCTGTTCACCATTGGAAAAGGACCACATGGTTGAGGGACTCCTATCACATCATATATGTCCAGAGCAGATCTGTTTCCAAACTGTCCACAAGAGAGCAAAAGTACACGCCTCAGTTAAGTGGTACCTGGTGATGGCGTGTTAATGAAGCCTTGCTTTTCAATGCCTGTCATTCACTCTTGCTGGGAGAGGTTTAAACAGAGGGAGCTTGATCTGAGTGGTTGGGGAGGATTCACAGCCCTGTAATTATGAGTCTAATTCCAGAAAGGTCAGAACTACTTAATCAAATATTAATCAAATCATTTTGTAAATGATGATGATTGTATCCAGGGTAGGGTAAGCAGAGAAGCCATGGGGTAAGGGTGGTGGTCCTGGAAGTCTTCTTGAACTAGAGTGAGTTGGGGAGGAGTATAGAGGATAAAAGCCAACAATTTTACTAAGGAAAAGAGGGGAAATTTATTAAAGGAAAATAAAGAAGAGTAAAAGTATCAAAAAATGTATTTTCTATGAATCTCTTTATTCTCTAAATTATGATGCAGTCATGGGGTCCTTTTTTGAGACTGGATGACTTTTAAAGCCTATAGATTGATTCTTCCTTCGGTACCACTCCTCTTAAAGTTCCTTCTTTTATCATATAAATAGATCTTGAGTCCCCAACCTGTCTATGCTGACACAACACAGAACATCTACTTTTTAATGGTCAGAACTTTGACATCAACATGGCAAAGTAGAAAGATTGTTAAATTGGAAATCAGAGGATGTGCTTTCAAATCTTGGTTCAAATCCATATACTGATTGGCTGTGTAATCTCAGGTAAGTAACTTTTCTAGGTCTTGATTCAATCTAGCAGTTAGGTTTTTTTTTTCTTTTTTATTAAAACTTTTTATTTTCAAAACATATGCATAGATAGTTTTCGACAGTCACCCTTGCAAAACCTTGTCTTCCAAATTTTTTCTTCTCCCTTTCCCCCATCTCCTCCCCTAGAGGGCAAGTAATCCAATATATGTTAAACATGTATAATTCTTCTTTACATATTTCCACAATTATCATGCTGCACACACACACACACACACACACACACACACACAATCAGATCAAAAAGGGGAAAATATTGAAAAAGAAAACAAAATGAAAGCAAACAACAACAAAAAAGTGAAAATATCATGTTGTGATCCACATTCAGTCCCCACAGTCCTCTCTTTTAGTACAGATGGCTCTCTCTGTCAAAAACCATTGGAACTGGCCTGAATCACCGTACTGTTGAAAAGTGCCACGTCCATAAGAATTGATCATCCTATAATCTTCTTCTTGTTCTGTACAACGTTCTATTGGTTTTGCTAACTTTACTTAGCATCAGTGCATGTAAGTTTCTCTAGACCTTTTATAAATCATCCTGCTGATTGTTTTTTATACAACAATAATATTCCATAACATTCATACACCATAATCAGCCATTCTCCAACTGATGGGCATCCACTCACTTTCCAATTTCTTCCTACTATAAAAAGGGCTGCCACAAACATTTTTTGCTCATGTGGGTCCCTTTCCCTCCTTAATGATCTCTTTGGGATACAGACCCAGTAGACTCACTGATGGATCAAAGGATATGCATAGTATGATACTCTTTGGGACATAGTTCCATATTGCTCTCTAGAATTGTTGAATCAATTCACCAACAATATATTAGTGTCCTTGTTTTCCCACATCCCCTCTAACATTCATCATTATCTTTTCCTGTCATCTTAGCCAATCTGAGACATGTAAAGTGATATTTCAGATTTGTCTTAATTTACATTTCACTGATCAATAGTGATTTAGAGCATTTTTATATGACTAGAAATGGTTTTAATTTCTTCATCTGAAAATTGTCTATTCATATCCTTTGATCATTTATCAATTGGAGAATGGCTTGTGGTCTTATAAATTTGAGTCAGTTCTCTCTATATATTTTTTAGAAATGAGGCCTTTGGAGCAGCTAGGTGGTGTGATGGATAGAGCACCAGCCCTGAAGTCAGGAGAACCTGAGTTCAAATCTGGTCTCAGACACTTAACACTTCCTAGCTGTATGACCCTGAGCAAGTCACTTAACCCCAATTGCTTCAGCAAAAAAACAAAGAAATGAGGCCTTTATAGCCCTTGGATTTTTCTCAGTTTACTGCTTTCCTTCTAATCTTGTTTGCATTGGTTTGGTTTGCACAAAAGCTCTTTAACTTCATATAATCAAAATTATCCATTTTGCATCCCACAATGTACTCTAGTTCTTTGGCCACAAATTCCTTCCTTCTCCATAGATCTGAGAGATAGACTCCTGTGTTCTCCTAATTTGCTTATAGTATCACTTTTTATGTCTAAATCATGAACCTATTTTGACCTTATCTTGGTATAGGGTATTAGGTGTGAGTTAGTGCCTAGTTTCTATCATACTAATTTCCAACTTTCCCAGAAATTTTTGTCAGATAATGAGTTCTTATCCCATTAATTGGGGTTTTTGGATTTATCAAACACTAGATTACTATAGTCATCAATGAGCAAATATTATTAAGTAACTGCTTTGTATAAAGTAATGGGGACACAAAGAAACAATTGAAAATTAAAAACAAAACAAAATAAAACAAAAACAGTCCTTGGCAGCAAGGATCTTATAGTCTCCTAGAGGATAAGACATATAAACAAATCAGTATATTATGTGATACTTTTGGGAGGCAGAGAGTACTAGTATCTTAAGAGATTAGATACGGTAGGAAAGAGCATATAAACTGAATCTGGAAGAATGCTACAGATTCTAAAAGGTAGACATGAAGAAGTAGTATATTTCAGGCATGGGGAGTAGCCTGGGAAAAGATATGAAGAAAGGAAATAAAAACTTGAATTTGGAATAAAGCAAATAAGCCAAATTGGAATGCCCTATGCATGAAAAAGAGTAATAATGTGTAATATACCTGAAAAAGTAGTCTAGAGATAGCTTTTAAATTACTCCAAATGGCAAACCTAGCCCATATATTTTTTTTAGATATTTATTTTATATATTAAATAATACATATAAATATACTACATATATATTAAACTTGTTTTTCAGTCCTGTATGACTCTTCATGACCCCATTTAAAGTTTTCTTGGCAAAGGTACTTGAGTGGTTTCCCATTTCCTTCTCCAGTTCATTTTACAGATGAGGAAACTGAGGCAAAGGGGGTTGAGTGACATGCCTAAGGTTACTCAGCTAGTAAATATTTGAAGTTGGAACTGGATTCACAAAGATGGATCTTCTTGATTCCAAACCAAGTATTCTACACCTTGTACCATCTATAAACTTAGAAGTTTATAAACATATACCTGGATTGAGATGAGATCATCAACAGGGAGGATAATAAAAAAAAGATAAGAGGGTCCAGCACAGAGTATAGGACAAGGATGCTTATAGTTAGAGGAAAGAGCATGAATAATGATTCCAAACATTTTCCAGCCTCCAGACTAGACTTTCAGAGATCCTACCAGGAGGAACTAAAACACTCAGCTCTTCTACCCCACTGCCTTGTGCAGGGCAATTTGTCCTGTCCAAATTCCTTGTTCTTTTGTTCTAAAATGGTAATCAAACAAATGCTCTGGTTGTTTGTGGAAGGTACATCCCAATGACTTTCCAGACCAAAACACCTTTCCTTAACCAGGTCTCTAAGGAATGTAACTCAATGAAATGTAACTCCTAGAAAGTAAGACTTTTATTTTTCTATTTATTTGCATGCCTGAGGCTTAGCATCTTGTTTAGTAAATAGCAAGCACTTAATGAATGTCTTTCAATTGTTCATGATTCCACAAAGCAATCCCTAGATAGATAAGAACAAAACCAAGAAAAAATAATGCTCATCACAAAAAAAAAAAAAAAAAAAAAAAAAAAATCAGGAAAAGTTGAGAATAGGCCATCAGGTTTACTAATCAAGAGATTTTCTTTTTGAGGATTGTAGGATATACTTTGGAAATAGCAGTTTTAATTGAGTGGCAGTTTCATTGATATACTTAATGCAGGCTTTCAAAAGGTTGAGAAGTAAGAAAGAAGTGTTAACTTTTTTTCCTGGAGTATTTCTGTGAATGGAAAGAGTGCTATATGCAATAATAACTTGAAATGTTAGGGTTTAGAGAAGACTTTTTGTTTTTTAAAGGTGGGGATACCTTTTTATATTTGAATGCAAAAAAGAAAGTACCAATATATAGAGAATGATTGAAGTTTACAAAAAGGATGATGAAGGAATGAATAAGACAAAAGAGCTGGTTTGCTAGGCACAAGGAGTAAAGAGAATTTTTGGCCAGGAGAGAGGTCTTTCTGCATCAGAGATTGGAATAATAGAGGAGAAAATTGGGAAAGATGTCAAGATGTTTTTAAGAGGTGCTGGTGATGACTACAGATAATCTCTATTTGCTCAATTAAATAGAAGAATCCAAGGTTCTCTACTGAGAGGAAGGAGGAATGATTGCATAAGAGGTTTTAAAGGATAAGAGAACTCTTAGAATGTGGTAGTCAAAAAAGATCGCTACAGAGTAATGTGGGATCAGTTGAGGTTTAGAAAATATAAATATGTATGGAGTAGTTAGGGTGAGTGACTTTATGCAGCAGTAAGTGAATAAAAACAGAGAAGGTAGGTGGTGGGGGCAGTCCAGGGTTGGGATTTGGCAAAGCATCCTTTAAGTTCCTATCGTGTGCCAAGCCCTAGGATTACAAATCAAAGAATAATGATGAGTTGAAGGGACTGACTTTAGAGCTAAGATGGCAAAAGGAGAAAAAAAAAATAAAAAGTAGGAGTAAAGGGAAAGAATGATATTAATGGAGATCAAAACCAAGACAAAAAAAAATATAAGAAGATTGAGGCACAAGGAGAAATATTATAGGTTATGATCAGAGGAGAAATCCAGAGTTCTGGAAGTGAGTTAATGATGGGATAACCATCTCTATGTGAACCTGAAAAGAAGTAAAGGATTCAAATCTTGAGAGCCAAGGACATAATTGAGAGAGAGCATGAACTACTAAATAGAGGTACAGTAAATAGACATCTGTCTTGGAGGTCCTGCCATTTAGCCTTCTTGATCCTGTTTTCTTTTCTATAAAATTAAAAAATATGATTAGATGGTCTGTGAGTTCTTTTGCTATTATGACTGAAATTAACCCTAACCCACACAGTTGTTTTTAATGTTGGTCCTTTGTTTTAGAAGAGGACCAGTGATCACCCATACCATTTATCTATGGTAATCAGCACCTCCCTGTTAACTGCTCCTCTCCTTTATCTCCAGAAGGATCCAGAGCATAGACAGAGACAAGGAAGTGACTACACTGGTCCCCATTTTTCCCTTTCAGGATCAGTGAGGCCATAAAAAGGACAATTCTGTTGATACATGCTTTATTTTATGTAGATCATCTGAAGATTTGAGCTCTTTGGGATCATGCATTCCCCTCCTCCCTAACCCTGCCACTTTCTACCTCACTGCCTTGTACATACAGTCCTCCCAACCTCTTTGTCTTTTGTTCTAAAATGGTAATCAAACAAATGCTCCCATTTCTTATGGAAGACTTATGTCAATGGATGGCCCATAAAATTAAGCCATCTGTATCAGCAGACAATGGAAATGGAAGAGGGAAGGCGAGAAGTCTAATATGAAGGGTAGCTTGTTGACAATAGAAGGAGGGGTTAGAAGGCACAAAGGAAAGCAATAACAGAGAAAAAAGGATGCAATTCAGGAAAGATAGGGAGAAAATGAATGGAAATGAGGGAGTATGGAATGGAAGTAGGGGAAGGGAGTTTCGAATGAGACATCTGGCAACATAATTTCTTTATCTGTAAAATAAAAGGAATTGGACTAGATGATTCCTAAGATTCCTTCTAGTTCTAAATCAATTATCCAGAATTCAGAAGTTAATTTTTTAATCACTCATGATCTCCCTTTTGTAGTCCACTAATAAATCTTTCTTCTCCAGCTCTGTTAATAATAGCAAGACTTCTCAGTTGCCAAAATCTTTTCCTTCTGGGCTAGACAATTTAAATTCAATAAAAATTTATTGTCTGTATACACATAAAAGGCACTTTGTTAAGAGATGTATTGTACAACCTTACAAAAAAAACACTGAGCATTTTTTCCTGTTTAAAAAAAAAAAAAAGCCTGTACATTGTGTATTTTAGGAGAAAACAATATGAAAAAGAACTCACTGATTTATTTTATTTAAGGATCGAAGCTATATTTTGACCTTTAACAACAAAAACAAGAAGAACAAAAAGGTTATCTGCGCCCTAGTTGGTTATAGAGCTTTGAGAGAATTTATTGTGCTCTGTTCCCAGGGAGGAGCCATCTCTATCCAAGGGTAAGGTAGGTTTGTTTCTTTGTGGTTCTGCATTGTCTGTCATCAGCAAGTATCCTGCAGACTCCAGAAGGAACACACTTCACTGTTACATCCCCCCACCCCCCCACTAACAGCTTCCTCTTCCAATCCTCAATCTTTTTCTCTTTCCCCTGTTGTTAGCCTCCCCCAAGTGTGATTAATCCATCTATTGATCTCCTACTGCCATAAAGAGAAGTGAGATATGCCCAAGAATCAGTGCCAGTGCTCCTGTGTGACTAGACTGTTAAGTTGATGGGAGGAGAGACAAGGGGAAACCTGTACTTTGACTCAGAAAGCATAAAGATTGGGGTTGAAATGTCAGTGTTCCCCACCAGCCACAGTAAAAGATGCCCTCCCCCTAATACAGATGCCGCAGATTCCCTTTCAAATGAACTAATATGTGCTCCCTGCTATCTGTAACTTGGTTTCACAAAGGTCTAATAAAAGTTTATGGGCAAAAGTAGGGGGAGGAGGAACCTTTTCAAAATTGAGCCAAATGAGAATGTGCTGCATTGATTAAAGCTTCCAGGGAAGATATAATGGATGACCAAAAGCATGCCAGCAAAAGGGATTAGGAGACTAAGAAGGCATTTATCTAATATACCAGAGGCATGGTGGTGGAAAGGGAGGTGAGAAAATGATAACTCAGGATGTGGGGATTGTAAGATTGGATAGAAAACCCCCATCTGAAAAAAAGGAGGGTGAAATGAAGTGTAGAGATGCTGAATTCACCCACAAAATGTAGCTTTGGCCCAAATAATGAGTGATGTAAATGTGGTAAGCCAGAAAATGACTACATATTTTTTAGATAAAGTCATAAATACCTGTCTCAGTCCCTAATATATTATTCCCTCACTCTAAATTCAGGACCATTTTCCATTCCATTTCCCAAAGTTTAAAATAACCTTTCAATCACCAAAACACATGAGGCATTCAAGAAAACTACAAATTCTTTTTCATATTTAGGAAACCAACTTAAATCCTATAGCAAATTCTCTTTTGAATTTAAGTTAATTCAACTAGAAAACTAAACAAATTGGAAATCTGTTTCTCAGTTTCCAAATCTTTGCTTCCATACAACAGGTCAAGTAGATAGGTTCATTTCAAAGTTCCTCTTCCCTTAGTGGATAGTGTGCATGACCCCAACTCTTGGAAGGCAATATCAAAAAACAGGAAGAGTCTGACATTGAGAGGAAGTCAGGAAAAATGGACTTAAATGGACTGAACACCAAATATAGAACAGCTAGGTAGTGAAGTGAACTCCAATCAAATTTGGAGTCAGGATGACCTGAGTTCAAATACAGCCTCTGTCTGCTTTGATTTCCTCATCTGTGAAATATCAATAATAATGGCTGGTACCTGACTTTCAGAGTTGATATGAGGAATAAATAATATTTGTAAGCCACTTATTACAACACCTAGCATATAATAGATACTTAATAAATGCTTGTTCCTTTCCCCAAAGCACTTTGATAAACTTAACCAATTATATAAATGCTAGTAATTATTAGAGAAAATCTTAAAGAACCATATAAAAGCTAGTAACTATTATAATTAGAAAAACTACATATAAGCTTAAAGAACCATATAATTATAATTATTAGAGAAACTAAATATAGATAATATTTAAGAATCATATAAAAGCTAGTTATTATTGTAATTATTAGAAAAACAACATATATAAATAATGCTGGTTATTATAGTTATTAGAGAAATTATATGTAGATAATCTTCAAAAATATGTGTGTTATTATAATTATTAGAGAAACCATTGTTTTTTAGAGAGATTTGCTCTTTCTCTAAGAACCAAGGGGAGGTGCGTTTTAATGTAGCCAGAAGTCTAACTGCCTGTCCCCAAGTTACAAGTAGCCCTTGATCTTCTATCAGCTTAAGCAGGCTTTCTATAGCACCACTCCTGGGTGGGGCTGGGGTTTGTGGGGTTGGAGTGGGGGATGGAGAATTTTTACCTAGGATCTGTCCCATTTCAGCCAAAAAAGGTTGTACTCACTCAGTTCCTGGTCACTGGAGACTTCTTCAGTCTTTTTTATAGTCTTAAAATATATACTTTATATGTATATACATACATATATATATATATATATATATATATATATACATATATATATACTTATAGTTTTTTATAGTCTTAAAATTATATAAACACAAGTTATATTATTAGAGAAATTATATTTATAATCTTAAAGAATATGTAAATTCTAGCTATTATATTATTAGAGAAACTATGTATAGAAAGTCTTAAAAACAAATGCTAGTTTTAATTATGATTATTAGAGATTATATATAGATTCTTAAAGAACTATGTAAATGCTAGTTATAATTATTAAAGAAATTATATATAAAATAATATTAAAGAATTATATAAATACCTGTTATTATTACAATTATTAGAGAAACTACATATAGGTAATCTTAAAGAGCCATATAAATGCTAGTTATTATTATAATTATTAGAGAAATTATATATATATATATATATATAAAATCTTAAAGAATTGTAGAAATAGTAGTTGTTACTATAATCATTAGAGAAACCATATATATGTAACCTTAAAGAGCCATGTAAATATTAGTAATTAATATTTACAATAATTATTAGAGAAACTGACTCTATTCTATTACTGGTCCCATAGAATAGTCACTGATGGATCAATGTCAAATTAGAAGGAGTGGTGACTTCCAGAGATCCCAGGCCTGGTGTTGTTTAACTTTTTCATCAGTAACTAAGATGAAGGCACAGATAATGTGCTCACCAAATTTGCAAAATTTAAATTAAAATGGATGGATAGTATATTGGTGGTGTAGTATCTTATCATTCTCTTTTGCCATGTGTTGAAAACAACCTTGGGCTTTGAACTAGGATTAAAACCTTTTCTCTCTGTTAGCCAAAAGATACAGGCTTTGCTTGCTGAGGCAGTACCAGGGCTTTTTGATCCTTCACCTTGGTGATTATTTTATATTGATTAAATTTATCTAAGAAATCATTATAATCAGATTAAATCGCTTTTAATTTTGTTCATTTTCTATTTTCCATAAGCAACAAAAACCTATTTATTTTGATAGATCACACTGGAACCATTATACCAGCAGTATCTTTTCATCTTCATCCTTTAAAAAACAATAATTTGATGTGAACATTGATCTTCCTAGATTCAGATATACAAAAATCTGAATGTACAAAACAAAAACAAAAAACTGTATCCATAATGAGTCATTTCCATCCCATTAAAAAATAATCAATTTCATTGTGTGTGTGTGTGTGTGTGTGTGTGTGTGTGTGTGTGAGAGAGAGAGAGAGAGAGAGAGAGAGAGAGAGAGAGGAGAGAGAGAGAGAGAGAGAGAGAGAGAGAGAGAGAGAGAGAGAGAGAGGAAGAGAGAGAGAGAGAGAGAGAGAGAGAGAGAGAGAGAGAGAGAGAGAGAGAGAGAGAGAGAGAGAGAGTTTATTTGGGTCTAGCATTTTCTGATTATTTTTTTGAGAAAATACTCATGATTTGTAAAGATTAAGCTTTTGGAGCATCTACATACTATTCGGGTCTTTTATTCCTTATCCTTAACTTTCTAAGTTCCAAAATATCTCTCATGATTCCACTTTTCTCAGTGAAGTCATCAAGTATCAAGGTACATTTTACTCTAGTTTGGGAGGGGGTCTTATTGATTTCTTTGGAAAATTTCTGCACTTCATCATTTTCGGCCGATACTACCCTTAGCCATCTAATTCTGGCAGAGCATCATTATGACATGGGCTCTTTCTCTCCTGTTTATCTCTATTAGCACACACTCCAGACCACAAATTATTTAGGTTAACAAATATCTCACGATAATTAATTATGTAAATTCAAAAACTTCTTGTTTCTATCCAGATAAAATAATACATGCATGCAAAAGAAAATTAAAAATTAGGTTTGGCATCCCAAAATGTGCAGTATCAATGGTACTTAAACTTTTAAGCCTAATCTATAACATTCCCCTATTGTTTAGTTTAGCTCTAGATCCAGTTATTCAGTTCTGCCTCCTCCTGGGTTCTCTAAGATACTGACATCTTCTATACTAGAATATAGTCATATTTATTTGTGGACTGCCAACCTTAATTCCTTGACTTAAGTTGACACCCACACTTTACAATCTCAGTCTCAATTTTACTAATGATGAAGCCCCCTCTCATGGCTACTTAATCATATAACTAAAGATTACTTAACTGTATGCCCAAAGGGAGAAGGGAATAAAAAAATATTATCACATGTCATTAATGTTTTCCCATCCTTGATTTTCTCATCTATAAAATGATGTAGTTAGACAACATTATCCCAAAAGTTCCTGCCAGATCTAAATCTCAAGAATTCCATAAGCCTAAAAAACAAAAATGATTCAACCTGACACACTATTCACCACCCATAATTCACAAAAGATCACACTCTTTTTTCATAGTAAGTTCTACCCATTGGTAGTTATCATTACAATAATCCATCATAGATTGCTGAGGATTTCTTCAGAGCCTTGCTTCGGTTTGTTGAAAGTGACTGATTATGATATTTGATATTCTTAGAATCCAACTTTTGCAGTATATGTGGTCCAGACCCTGCTTCCTAGTACTGTGAATTATATATTCCAAGGAAAGCTGTTCCTGGCTTAGGACAGCCATTGATCATCTTCTTCCATTCTGGGAGTGAGTTTCTCTTATGCATCTTCATTGGTTCTCATGGTGTTGGAGCTTAAAGAGAATCAGAAGTTATTCCTGGTTTAGTTGAACCATTGGAAAGACAATGGTTTGGGATTTTTAAAAAATGGATCAGTACAGGATTGTATAGAAACGGCAGGACACAGTCTCAAATTTAGTCTAACATTTTTCCCATCACATTTTTATGTCTAGAGAATCAACAAAATGATAAATCAAGCCCTAATTTGTAGCCTTTGTTAATTTTTAGTGTGAAGGCTCCCACTGAAAACTTAGCAATTAGTTCTCCTAAGCCAGTGTAAGATGACCCCAACACATCCACGATCAAAGGCAACTGAGTCTGTTCTACTCTATTCTAGAGGATTTCCTGCATTAGATTATAAATTCCATGAGTTCAGAACCTATTTTTTTTTTGCTCCTATTTATATCCTTAACACTTAGCCAAATTCATGGTTAATAAATGCTTATTCATACCTGCCTAACTGGATAACATTGTTTATTCTCCAGCAGAGAATACTAGGGGGGAATACTAGTCTTCTGCAATTATATGGTTTATTATATGTACAGTAGGTGTGATATTACCATGTATCTGATTTATGATATATCATATCCCCTCAGCACATATGGCAAGAGGATAGATGTGGAATTATAAACACATTCCAGAGAGTCTAAATTCCATAGTTACTTAATAAATTTTAAAACATACAAAAATAATTTGAGGGAATTCTTAGATTAGTTAGCTGGTGTGAGGAAGGCTTAAGAAGCAGACGCCAGTGGATGTAGTAAGCAAATTCTATTCAGAGGCCTAGAATCTGCAAACCAGTGAATTTAATAAAAAAGTTAAGAAAACAATAGAGCTAAGTAAGTAAGCAAATGAAGTCTCTCTCTCTCTCTCTCTTTTTCTCTCTCTCTGTATATGTGTCTATGTGTGTGTGTGTGTGTGTGTTAAGGGGGAAGGGAATCTTATGCAACATGTAGCACACTTGAACCAATAACGCAACCTAAATCACACTCTAATAAATCCACACTCCAAATAATCAGGCGATAAAAGGAATGATATAAAGAGTATATGTTTAGATTTGGGCAAATGATCTACACAAAATCAGTGCTTCCATATTTCCCTTAGCTTTGAAATAAAATTGGATCAGAGAGGAACATGGATTGAAAACTGGCTGAAAATTGGCAAATAAAAGAGATCACAAGAAGTGCCAGTATTTCCAGGTCAGGGGCGTATACTTTAGTAGAATTATTCATTCCTAGCCTCTTTATCAATAAATCAAAAAGAGGACTTAGCTGGTTGATTAAGTCTACAGATGGTTCTAAATTAGGCAGTGCTGTCAACACCCAAAGGACAACAATGTCCCCAAGGATGTTAGAAATGAGGGGCAGGAAATAACAAAACAGGGTTAAATTGGGCTAGATGGAAACTACATCTGGGGAAAAATAATTCAAAAAGCAGATATCCATTGGGCCAATGAAACTTGGAACACAGTGGTGCCAAAAGAGACCCAGGTGCAACACCGGATGGCAAATTAGGTAAGATTTTGAAATATAATGGGACAGCCAAAAAAGCTCATACTATTGTGTGCTGACTTGTTTTACAAAGACTCTTCATAACACAAAAGAAAAAAATCTGTCTACTTTAATCGATCTAGCATTTTATTCTACTTATTGAAATTGTATAACAGAAGTGTGATGGCAAATGTTTAACAACTAATTCTCTTTAAAAAGATAGGGAAGGGCTTCATGATACACTTGTAAAGTAAGTTCAATCTGCATCATTAACATTTTCTCCATTATTTTTTTAAGTCTAGGCAATTCACAAAATAATAAAAATAAATCCTAATTTGTAATGTATGCCAATTTCCAAGGTGTAAATGCTCACACTGAAACTTTAACACTCCAAAGGCTCAAAGTGACTCCAGCACAGGATCAAACTTATTTACATAAATATATCTATTTATACATATGGTTTTTACAGTTATTTAAATAGTAATTATTTAGTTATTAGTTAATTAAATAGTAATAATGACACGTGGCCAGAATGCAGTAAATGATCACATAGGCCAGCAAGGACTAACTTAGGACACAAGATTCCACTGAGAGAGTTTAGGATACCTTGAGGCTGGTGAGAAGGAAAAGTAGAACAGTATTGGGGAAAGTAAGGCTTGTACTGACCTGGGATTCACTGGGCCCACTGCTGGATAAGGAATTTTATCTGGTAGGTTGCTAATTTCACTAGTTATAATTGATAACTATATTCAAAGTTCAGTTGTTTCTTGCTGATGGTTCACAAGCATTTTTAGTGCTCTTTAAATTTCAAATTTTATGGCTTGGATATAACAATTGTAAATAAACACACCATATATTTTCCTGTTTATATGCAACTATATTTAGCTGATTCTGATGGATTTGGTTTATTCTTGGGTTGGGGGACGCAAGTTGACACACTTGAAACTAAAACAGAAATAACAATTTAATCTAGTAAAGAACAATTTGTGAGTTTAGTTTTGGAGAGATTTAGTGAATTTTATAGCACACATAATCTGATATGTGTCTAGGTTGCAGCCAGTATCAAAAATTCTCCCATCAACTTATCTGCAAACAGAAGATGACCCTGCCCAAATATGGAGAGCATTTGATGTCATTTTAAATTATTATCTCTGATTGAAGACAAAGAACTTAGAGTTTTGCTACCTTTCAAAGTCATTAAATGTCTGCCCCAATACAGAAAGAGTACTTGAACTAGCCTAAAATGAGAGAAGTTTAGATACTTAAGTAATTAAACATTTACTGTATCCTGCACTGTACTAAGCTCTAGGGTCATAAAAAGAGGCAAAAAATCAGTCCCTGCCTCTAAGGACCTCACAAGCTAATGGAGGAGACAGCAAGCAAATAGATATGTAAAAAACATATTATGCAGAATAGTATGACCCAGGTCATCGGAGAGGGAAGGCCTTAGAATTAAGAAGGATTGAGAAAAGGAAAAGACATAGAAGTGAGGAACCAGAGATAGAATAGTGGGAGGGACTTGTCTGGGAGTGACATGTCAAGGAATCCAAAGAAGTGTGGAATCATAATAAGATAAGACAAGCAGACACTTTGTCAAGACAAAGTGATCAGAAGCACAGGATAGTAGATGTAGCTCCAGAAAGCATGGAGTTCAGCCATCTTATTTGACACTTGAGGTAACTGAATACCAGAAATTTTAAGGAACTTTGCCTTAAGTAACACAAGTTGTAAATGACAAAGCTAGAATTCAAATCCAGAATAGTAAATTTCTATTCTACAAGTCTCACCTCAGAAGCAAGTACCCTTCTTTGCCTGAGAAAACACACTGTGAGGGTGTCTGGTCAAATAAATGAAGAATCCTCTGGGGTGAACTAGCTTCCAGACTTAAGGCAATTGAATTTGTCATACAGTTATTCCTTTCCACATTGAGGCTTTCCCCATCACTGTTTTGATATGCTGCATGTTGGCATAAAAAATTAAATGAGAATTTGGGGGGAATTTTGTAGAATCTACAGCTGACACTCAAAGGTCAACAGATGACACAAAACCTCTGATGAAATACCCAAATTTTACAATAAGGTACAATAAGATATCCATAAAAGAAGCAAAAAAATTCAAACTACTTCTGTGATATGAAGGAAGGGACAAAAAATTTTACACAAATCTTCCAGATTGTGGGGGTGCCATGTGTCTAACCACCTCAATGTGGAAGGGATAACTGTACCCCTATCTATGCAACAAGAGTGCATGATTTTTCTTGGCTGCTGCTCAACTCCAATCCAGAGAACTCTAAAGAACTAACAACTCTTGAATGTCCGTGCTGATATCTCTAGCTTTCAGCAAAACCACCTCTGGTTCTCCTAACCTACAAATCCATTATTTCAATACATATTGAAGCTTTCTCTGATACTACCTTTGTCTGATGACCCAAATCACTGACTAAGACTAACTAAACCTGATGACTACTCTCTCCTCCCCAGTTAAACAGTTAAGAAGATAGTTAACAATGTCACTGGAGCAAACAGGAGTCCTGCCCCAAATACCGTGTTTCCCCGATAACAAGACCTATCCCAAAAATAAGCCCTCCCCTTACTGTGTAAGATTTCTCTGAAATAAGCCCTCCCCCGAAAATAAGCCCTATTGAGATTGCTACTGTAGTGAAGGTGATCCCCTGCGCTACACACTACATTACGGTACCCTATGTATGCACCGTTCCCCCCACCCCTCCACCCCCCGGGTGAAACACACACCGTGCTCCGAGCTGCATCCAATCAGAGCTGCAGCAGTGAGCGCGTCATCCTGTTCTTCCCCAGGGATTTGCTTGCTGGCGCCATTGAGAGCAGTGCCACGGAGGAGAGCTGAGGCAGGACAACATAAAAACCCAGTATGTAAGCGGGAGTGAGGGGGCATGATGGAGGATAAAAGGGGCATGATGGAGGATAAAAGAAGAACTCAGCCAGCACTCACTGAGCTAAAGAAATGAAGAACTTCCTTGCAGAGAGAAGAATAGATCAAGCAATGATTCCTGCAGGAATGACTGCCTATCTCCAGACCCTTGATATTGCAATAAACAAGCCATTCAAGGACCATTTGCACATGGAAGTCAATGACTACATTGAAAATAGAATGGAAAGAAATCAGCGTAGAAACTTTGTGAAGCCCTGTCTGCAAGAAGTCGTGACTTGGGTGAAGAAGTCATGGGATAAAATTACTGACAGCTGTGTTGCCAAGGCACTACGAGCACGTGACCTGGACAAGACATGTTCATTTAAAGAGAGCTATATTGCTGGATATGACAGATTGGGTCCACTTCTTCTGAAGGAAATAGAGGCGCAAGACATCCAGGACGGAATTCAGGGTATGGACACTTATGACGATGTTGTTGAAGAAGATGACATGATCATTATTGAATAAAGGTACTTTTTTTGGTTCACATTTACCCGTTTATTAAAATTGCTGTCAATGTCCATTAAAATAAGCCCTCCCCTGAAAATAAGCCCTCTGGTGGTTTTTCTGTCCAAAAAAATAATAAGACAGTGTCTTATTATTGGGGAAACACAGTAGAAAGCACTCAACTTATATAGAGTATTGTTATTTAGTTCTCTATCTTCACAAATGATTTGAAGCAAATACAGCACCATCCCATCTTTTGTTCTGCAACTGCAGACCTTGTTTTCAGTGGCAATTATGTAATAATAACAACGTATTGTTCCTTATATGGAAACACGTGGTTTTAGAATCAAGGGATCCAGATATGAATCTTGACTCAAGCCTTTACACTATGACACTACCTCATTTTTTTTCACTAGCAAAATATTGTTGGTCTCAACAATCTTTAAAGTCCCTCCCAGCTTTAAATCTCTGGTTTCTCCTAAATAGATTATCAACTGCCAGGAAAGAACCAACAACCGGGAGAAGAGAGATGTTCCTCTCCCTGGCCAGAGCAAAGGGGCAGAAGATGCATCAGAGCCGCCTGCTCAGCACAGCTGCATCTCATCAAGTGAAAGGCAGGGGGCTTGGCTAAGGCATCTCTTCTGATGTAACTAGGTATCCTGGCCGCCAGAGCTACAGTTTGTCTAATTGTTTTGACATCTCTGCTCTCAGACGCTGCCCCTCTTCCTATTCTTCACCTACCTCATCATACCTTGCCTGTGGATCTGTCCTTTGCCCCAAATGTCTTGATCTACTCTCTCTCCTAGTTTAAGATCTATGGATCAGCACTCATTTGCTCAAACATCCTGATCTTCATAATTTTTCCATTATGACGAGGTAGGAATAAATGCTGTCTTGTTCCATCCACTCCCAAATTTGCCCAATTTTGCTTAATATCTAGACTAAGAGAAGCTAGTTAAACATGACTATGCTTAGCCTGAATGGGGACAACAGGAGCCTGTTAACAGCTGTCCAAAGACGATGGTGGGAAAAGAACCAAAAATGTTTGTATCTTCCCCTTGTGGCAAGGAAAAAAAAAAAAGACTTTCTCCCTTGTGCCGATTAAGATTCTGGCCCATGCTTTCTGCTCTAGCTCCAGTTGGCTGCTTGCAGGGACCCCCGGACAACTTCCTCAGTGGAATGGAATTATCTAAACCCTTCCCCTAAATAACTATTACAATGGAGCCTGATGATTTAATCAAATCTTCTTCAGACTGCCTGTGAGACAACTGGCTGGGTTAGGGATGCAATCTGTGATCATGGAATGAAGCCAAATTAATTGGGATTGAACTCATAACCCTTGTCTCATTAGCAGGATGCTCTAAACCAACTGTGCTAACTAACCAGCCACATACAGTAAGACTGGCAAAATGGCAGGATTATCTATTATAACAATTTTCCTCACAATCGTGCTTTGTCTTAATAAAGATATTCCATAAGAATGACATAAACTGTATCACCATATGGGTAAAGCTTAATGTTTGAAAGAATCAAATGGGTGTTATAAAACCGTACAATAAGGCTATCAGAACTCAACATTTCAATACTTTTTGGCCCATTTTGTTGTAAGCCTATCCTTATTGATTGACATACCTTTCTAACAATAAGTAAGTTGAGGAAAGACAGACAAAGAGATTAAATCATCAGGCTCCATTGTAATAATTATTAGAGGAAGATCAGACAGAGAGGAAAGACAGGCAGAAAGAGCTAGAGAAAGAGAGAGAGAGAGAGAGAGAGAGAGAGAAGAGAGAGAGAGAGAGAGAGAGAACGGCAGAGAAAGGGACAAAGAGAAATAGAAAGATAGAGATATCTAGAGATAGAAAAGTATGTATGTGTATTGGGGGGAAGGAATAGCTTGGACCTGTCTCTTATTGGTCAAGGGAATTTAAAGGTGAGTATGGAATCATCTCTGTAATTTATATTTTTATGGAGTTGCCTAGATCAAAGCTTCTTAAACTGTGAGTCATGATCCCATATGGGGTCTTGTAAATGAAAGTGGGGGGTTGTGAAATTATGATTTATTATCAATAAATGCTTGATTTATATATCTATTTTATATACCCATATACCTGGGGGTCATGTAAAAATTTCTTGGGCAAAAAAGCTCAATGGATAGAAAAAGTTTAAGAGGCCTTGACCTAGAGCACTGGTAGATTTAATGGCTTTGCCCCAAATCCCACAGACAGGATGTATCAGAGACTGAATTCTAATCCAGGTTTTCCTGGCTTTGTATGCCATTCTCTATTAATTACACCAATTCTACCATTCTCTCTGTCTCTTGTGGTGGATACTACAAATAGTATCACTTGAAAAACTAATATCAAAGTAGAGATAGAACATTGAACAAAAGCCAAGATCCTGAAGCAAATGAAAACATTCAGAATCAATCTTTTAGTAGAGAAGTTAGGTTTAAGGAAAAGGACCATCTCATCTTGAGATTATATCAAAAGTGGAAATGTTGAGAACTTTTAAAGGCTAGAGGAAGAGAGATGAAGGAGATCAAAATAAATGGCCATAGTCTTCTCATTAAAGTTGGAAAGCCCTGAGGGAAGAGAGAAAATTTGGAAAAAAATTGAGAATTAATTAGAAATGATTGAAACGATTGCCATGTAGCCATGAGGACAGAAATTAATTACATGATTTTTAATTTGACTTCATAATTTTGATTTATAAGATTACATGTATTTGTAGTGATCATGTGTGTTTGTACACTGCTTTCTTGTTGCTGCTGGTGATGGGTGAGGAGAAAGATGTTTTATTAATGTCTTTCACTTTGTCTCACTCCCTAATAACTATATGTATCCTCCTCACTTAAAAATAACAACAAAAAAGTATGGCCAAGCAAAAGTGATCAATGTATTGGCCATACCTGACAAAGTATGCTTCATCCATCATATATAGTTCACAACCTCTGCCAAAAGGTAAGAGCATGTTTTACCATCAGTTTTCTGGGGACATGAAGAATCAATGTATTGATCAGAGTTCTGAGCAGTGTTTTGTTCAGCAGCTTGGAAGTAGGAATAGAAATGACTAGTATTAGAAATAAACCAAAATTAAAGATAATCAAGGAAAAGGAAAGGAGCAGGAAGCTAAGGGATGAAGGACATTAGATTATTGGACAGTCATTTTAGGTCCACAACACTGAAGAGAGGAAAGTGAGATCAGAACGAGTGTAACAGACTAGATGAACATGGATAAATGGAGGAGAGAATACAGTGAAAATGAAAGGAATTAGGCAATGGAAAATAGTAGTGTACGTAGCACTGTGAACATGGAGGAGATTTTTAGAGCGTAAGATCTTCCAAGTAGAAGAGTTTAGATTGATACCAAGGTATAACTCTTGCTGTAAATGATTGAGGTTGAGTAAAGAGAGAGTTCATAGTAGTTAAGAAAGCTGATGAAAGGGGATGCCAATTTTTTTTGGTTGGGTCACCAACTCAGTATTCAAATATTCAAATGGAGCTGTCATCTCCTCAATTTAGAGGCTTTCTCTAACAACAGATATTGCAGTCTACCATGCTTACCTATTCTATGTAACTCTTATTTAATTCTTCCCATAAATTTACCACAAATAGTCCAAAAAAATCAAGCAAAAAGAAAAAAAACATGCCTAAGATTTCTTTGTTTTCTCCTAACATTTGGAGGATACCAGGGAAGCACTCAAGCTATCAAGGGAAGCATTTTCAACCCATATCAGGCCATCTTCTCTTCTTATCATCTATTTTTTAAATTTAGTTACTAATATGAATATTTAATTCAGCAATGATAATGGCAAAGAATGAGGTGGCAGTGATACTCAATTCGCTTGAAGTAGGGAGACTTGGAAATTGATAAATAACAACAAAAATTATTGACACAAAGTAAAATATCCAGGAGATGTTAATTTCAAAGATAGAAAAGTCAACTGAGGGATAGATATTCAGGGAGAGTGCTTCTGATTTTGTAGAGATATGGTAGGAAGAAAGAATGTAGAAAGTGTTAATAGAAAGAGATTTACAATTCTAATGGATGTGGGTCTCTTCAGCTCTCTTCAACAAGGAGATGAACCAAATCAATTCCAATTGTTCAGTAATGAAAAGAACCAGCTACACCCAGCAAAAGAATTATGGGAAATGAATGTGGACCACAACATGGCATTTCCACTCCTTTTGTTATTGTCTGCTTGCATTTTTGTTTTCCTTCTCAGGTTATTTTTATCTTGTTTCTAAATCTGATTTTTCTTGTGCAGCAAGATAACTGTATAAATATGTATACATATATTGCATTTAACATATACTTTAACATATTAACATGTATTGGTATACCTGCCATTTAAGGGATGGGGTAGAGGGAAGGAAGGGAAAAGTTGGAATAGAAGATTTCATTGCAAGTGTCAATGCTGAAAAATTACCCATGCATATATAAAAAGCTATAACAATTAAAAAAAAGATTTACAAAAAAAAGAAAAGAAAAGAAAAGAAAGAGATCTAGTGGATCTGGAACATTTTAAATAGATAGGTAATGATGAAACAGAAAAAATTAAAGTTCATCAGGTTAAGGATGAGAAAACAGTGGTAAACAGCAAAAAAAAAAAAAAAAAGAATTTCACCCATGATGATAATAGCTAACATTCATATGTTTTTAAAATTTCATACATATATGTGTATATCCCTTGGTCCAGAGCTGATGGGTATAGAAATTTTTCCTCATTAGTGGAGATCAATAGCCCCTACCTGCATGAGGGTTGAAGTACAGTTGCTATGAGTAAAGAAGAGGAGAAATCACCAGTTTTTCTTTGCTTTCTCTTCATACTTTGAGTCTCAATTGAGCTTTCTTTGAGTCACCGAGTCTCCTCAGATATTGGGACTTTCTGGCTTCTAGATTTGAAGGAGAAGATGGAAGGTTCTAACAGCACTTTAGGTTTTTGAAAGAAAAAACTAGAGAAAGTAAGCAAGAAAAGGGCTGGTAATCTCCATCAAGTCCCTGTCTCCACCTTATTACATTAGATACTTTGAGGAACTTCCTGTAGGGTAGGTCTGTCTCTCTATTTTTCTCTGTTTCTGTCTCTTTGTCTGTCTCTGTCTCTGTCTCTGTGTGTGTGTCTCTGTCTTTCTTTGTTTCTCTCTGTCTTTCTTTGTGTCTCTCTGTCTGTCTTTGTCTCTCTGTCTGTCTCTGTCTCTTTGTCTCTGTGTGTCTCTCTGTCTCTGTGTGTCTCTGTCTCTCTCTCTCTGTCTCTCTCTCTCTCTTTCACTCTTTTTCTCCTCTACTTTTTCCCTATTCTATTAAACCTATTTTCCATCTTGGATGTAAAGGGGGGGAATGAGGGAAGGAGTATTTTCCAACCTCATTCTATCCTGGATTGCCAAAATTCTATCCTGGGCAACAGGTGAACAGGTTTTATCATAGACATTTTCCCTTCCATCACTCCATCTTCCTATACCCCAGAGGGCTGGGCAGAGCATGTATATGTTTCTCAACCCTCCTGCTAAAGCTCCTGCTTCCTTCCACCTCCATAATCTTTTAATATTTACCATCATCTTTGATAGACACTGAGCCTCCATCCCAGTCCTATGCCCCTATGGGGAATAACCCAGAATTTCTATTTCACTTAAGTCCTCAGATGCATCCCTCTCTTTCCAGCGGTGTCCTAAGAGTAGGAGGAAAGCTGCACCACCCCACTCCTTGAGGTTATGACTATTCACTCATTTTTATTAGCAGGGAGTCATAAACTATAATCCTATGGTAAACTGGAGGCCTTCTCTTCTACTCTGTCATTGAATCCTAAGATGCTCTTTGCTGTTATATTCATTAAACCCCTGGTCATGATCATATATGATCCTTTGTTCCTTTAGTAAGACTTCCAGGTCTTTCTTTCCACTTTGTTTGGAATGACATTTACTGTTTCTCTTCATTAGTGTAAACTCCTTAAGAGAAGACTTTCTTCCATTTAAAATGTGTATTCCCAGCACTTAATAATATAACTCAAAAATAACCACTCAATTAAGACTTCACACACACCACTTGCAAATCTTCATTGACTCCACTTACATTTTCCAAGACCAGAGCAACAATGCAAGCAATGGAAGCAAATAGCATATAGTAAATGCCCACATGGGGTGAGGGGATATGCAACTTATTTAGAGAAGCATTTCATTTGGCACAAAGGGATGTGCCTTCTAGAAGAAAAACAAGGCATAAACAAACATGGCTTCATGTGCAACTAAGAGCTCTGTCAGAAAGAAGAGGAAATGTTGAAAACAAAAAATCTAACTCAGAAGGGAAATGGTCCGGAGGATTGTGTGTCATACTCCAATGTCAAGCTCATGAGTTTTGAATTCATTGGAGTGGGGCTGGAGAGGGTAGAATCTTTAGCAGGTCAATATGAACAGTCTTGCATCGTGACCAAGTCTTCCCATGATGAATGATGAGGACATTGGCAAAGATTACCGAATCAGCAGCCCTTGAGGTATGGGAACACCTTAGCCTGGCAATATTTTTAAGGTCATTATGGAAGCTGACTAATGAGATAGAACATGCTGAGCCAAAGAAATTTGGGCTACAAAGGCACATTTAGACCCTTTCTGGTCCTCTGACATATAATTTCAACCCCAAAAAGCAAAAACCATCAAGATTATGATCCCTCTCCTGAACTGAGGAGCTCAAGATGTACATAAGATTGATGTTGTGAAGATCTAAAGAAACAAAGCTTTGTGATTCTGAGGACAAGAATGTAGAAACTAATCAAATATTTCAAGATGGAAATGCTTAACTAAGGGAAATACTGAATTTCCCATTTCTTGTTCAGTCATTTCAGTCATATCCAACTTTCATGACCCCATTTAGGATTTTCTTGGCAAAAAGCCTGGTGTAGTTTGCTATTTTCATCTTCAGTTCATTTTATACATGAGGAAACCGAGGAAACAAGTTAAGTGACTAGTCAAAAGTCCCACAGCTGGTGTCTGAGTCCAGAGTTAAATTCACAAAGATGAGTCTTCCTGACTCCAGATCAGCATTCTATCTATTGCTCCACCTAACTGGCATGCATTTTTCACTCATGATCTAGGGAAGCAGCATCATAGAAAGAGATCATTGAGCCATGATGGCCAAAGAGAAGATCCTTGTAGAGAGGGAAAAGTAGAAGAAACATGGACTAGACTCAAGAACAAAGCAGGAGAGGAACCCATTTCACTCACCACACATTTTCCTTTCATCCAATGATCTTGTGTCTCTGCTAAGTTGAAAAAAGTAGATCTGAGAGCAGGTCTCATATTACTAATATGAGATCTTATCTTAAGGTCATGAAAAGGGAGATAAATAATTCCCTCCCAAAATTAAGACAAAGGAGGCCATAAAGAAATTTTTCTCCTTCCAAGACTGATTAGTCAAGCCTTCATCTATAATCTTCTTTGACAGACATTATTTAATAAATGAAAATATTTAATTTACATAGTACTGTGCTTTGGGAGGAAAGAGAAAGCTTCTCTGAAAACATCCTGACTTTTTATATGTTATTTCTATTTTTCTAGCCAATCAAATGTTGTTGTTCCCTGGGGGTGTTAATCAATTATCAGTATGTTCATTTTTTGCTATTTGAAGACTGTGCCCAGTAAAACCAAAAATATAATAAACTGAAGGGTTTTATAATTGAAATGAACATTTCTTCCTTTCTGTCATGCCTGGATGTAGGAAATTAAATTTTGTATGTTAACTATATTGTCAATAATGCATTTCATAAAGGTCATAATGTCTGGACTTTAGCAAAATGACTTTTTATTTAACTATTAAGATTTTTCCCCCCTCCTTATTATCAAAAGAAATGCCAGTGGAATTACTTTTTTATTTCATTCTGTAACATTAGTCTATTTTATTGCATCTTATTCAACATCTGCTCAGGCTATGCTATGAAACCTCCAAATTTTATTGGTGATAGGGTCTGTCAGTCTAAAGTAGAATCTCCCAGCCAGCACTATCTCTACTAGTTTCAATTCAAAAGGCTCCCACATATTTGGTGTTTTTGCCATGTCTTTTTTTCCATATTAGAAACCAAAATGGGTATTTTTACAAGTGTGAAATTGTGAACACCAGACTTAGTCAAGAACACCTGATATAAATCCCAATTCTGAAAAATGATAATAAATAAAATAACAAAAATAAAAGTAAATAAGTAAACTGTTTATAAGTAAATATATAATAAGTAATAATAATGATAGTGATAATATTCTTTTTAATTTTGATAGTATTTTATTTTTCCAGTTATGTGTAAAAGTAATTTTTGACATTTATTTTAATAAGTTTCAAATTTTTCTTCCTCTCTCTCTTACCCCCTCCCTCTAGCAGGGCAGCAAACAGTCTGATTTAGGTTATCATGTACAATCATTTTAACATATTTCCATAATTGATTATATTCTTTAGATAGCAAAGTGCCATAGTCGACAGAGTAGTGGTCTTAGAGCAAGATGGTTTGAGTTCAAATTCTGCCTCAAACACTTACTATGGGCAAATCAATTAATTTCATTCCTCATTATTACCCAAATTAGACTAAAATGTAATTAGGAAATATTTAACTTAATAAATCAAAGTACAATAGAGCATAGGCAACATTACATTTCAAAACTGCTAATATGTAGCTATAGGAAGCCTTGTGTACAAGTGGTCCCATCTCTATTTGAGTTTAAGATTTTAGATTGGATGATATCCAAGGTTCTGTACAAATCTAAGCTTAACTTTCCCATGTCTGGAGGTTTCTAAAAATAGAAATTAAATACGCTTTGTAGGATACTGCAGATGGGTTTCTAACATGGATATTGATTAGATCAATTGACCTTTGAGGCCCAAAATTTCATTTTTCTGATTTCATGAATCCTAGAATAGAATTTTGAAGGCAGCTTATGCGTATGAAAAGTTCTCAGTTCTAGACATCACCAAAAATAGATTTTTTTTATGGACTTTCTGAGCTGCATTAAAGGAACCCTTGCTTGCCTTTGTATTTGATCAGAGAGGGAAATATAAGCATGCACAGGTGCGCACACACGCATGTGCACACGTACACATAATATTTTCATTTTCAGTACTTATGTCAAAGGGTCTAGCTTAATTTTGAAGTAATTTTCTTTTGAGTCAAGCCCTTACTCAGAAATCTAGAAAAAGAAAAAAAAATCTTTTAACTGAACAGTCCAGTATGCTGGCACCAATCCCATACCTGTAAGCATGCGAGCCATAATACATCAGCAGAAAGCTTGATTAATAGTGAAAGGAGAATCAAATAGCTTTGTACATTCTCCAAGTGAATTATAATGTCCCCAGTTCCCATAAAGTCCCATACCAAGCATTTCCCGGTGTTGCTTGTTGGGTCCCCACCAGAGCCGATCAACTGCTCTTGTTTCTCCATTGGCCAAAGCTCTAAGTCTCTGTTTTCCCAATCTAGTGTGCTGTTTTGGAGGTATTTTCAAGCATGTCTCTGGCATCCTTTAAGGATTTAGTACTTTCTCTGATCTTTTTCCTTTGGTAATAACAAGGGTGAGCTTAGGCAGGAGTTATATCTGGACCCAGCGTAATATATGATTTAGCAACAGAACTCTATGTCAGGGATCTCATCTTTACTGATCAAATGAAATAATATATGGAAATAAGCTTGCCGGTTTATAGTACAATAAAAATATTAACTATTAACATTATTATTTACTGTTAAATACAGGTTATTGATGTAATTAAACTACCTAATCAGGAAGTGATCAAAAACACTTCCTACTTCTGTTGAAAAAAAGATGTCTGTGTCCTAACCCCTTATTCTTTCTCAATTTACTCCACTTAAGTATATGGATAGGAATATTCTAATCATAGGAGCCCGTCAATTACCAGTCCCATGTAAGGCTATATGTTCAACTATTCTTAAGACATGATGCCCTCAGGCCATTATCAGTTTCTGAAGTTACTTTAGAGAGTTGGAGAATGGCAGATCCTTGTTATATATTCCTGTAAAGTCTTAGTTTTAGAACTGTGAGGGACCTTAGAGAACCATTGGTTCAAACTCTACATTTTATAAAGGAAGAAAATAAGAAACAGAGTGATTAAGTGATTTGTCCAAAATAATGGCAGGGTCAAGTTTTGATACAAAATCAATTCAAAACACTTTCTCTTAGAAATGACATTGATAAGCTGGAAAGGGTCAAGAGAAGGATAATCCATATGGTAAATTGAAAGTCTTTGAATTTATACCACATACACATCATTTGAAGTTAATAATACACATCATTTGCAATATCTGCTCATCACAACCACTCTGAAAAGCAAGTACTACTATTATACTTGTTTTATAGATGAGGGAACTTAAGCAGAAAACTTGACTTGCCTAGAGGCCTACAGCTAATGTTTAAGGTTGGATTTGAACCCCAATTTTCCTATTTCAAGTCCAGAGTTCCATCTATGGTTCTACCTAGCTGAAGGAACTAAAGAATGTTTAACTTGGAGAAAAGAGAGCTATGGTAGTTTTCTTCAAGTATTTTAAAGACTATGATGTGGAAACAAAGAAAGAAGAATTGTCCTGTTTGACCACAGATGGCAAAATTAGGCTCAATGGGTAGAAATAACAAAGACTCCAATTCAGGCAGGATGTCAGGAAGAACTTCCTGACAGAGGTGACCCAAAGTGAGTGGGGTGGCTTCAGGAGATAGGTATCCCCCTTTATTGGAAGTCTTCAAAAAACAACTGGATGATGATTCACTATGCAGGAGAGAATAGATTGGATATTTGATTATTAAACTTCTTTCCAAATCTAAAATCATGTGATTCTTCGAATTCAGGTCACCTAACTCCAAATTCAAATCTTTTCATAGTTTCATGCGTTTTTTTCTTTTTCTTTCTTTCTTTTTTTTTCATTATGTAACAGGACTAGTACTACAATCACACATGTTTCAATATCTCTTTAAGACACTTTCATTATCATCGCAATTTTCCTGAAACCAGCCTTCTTAGGTTCTCCACATTAGTGTGTGCCATCAGAAAGGTTCTGTGCCTGAGCTAATCCTTATTATGTATGTTATCACTAGCCAATGGGTTAGAAGAATAGTTATGATTTGACACTTTGTTGGAACAACAAATACCCAAAGCCCTGAGAATTAAAAATACAGACTAAAAACTGGCTTGGCTGCATAATAAAGAAATATCCTTATCAAGGGGAAGGCAAGGGTGTTTAATGGTACATTTCTAACTTTTATGGAAGTTGATATCATGTAAGACAAGCAGAGTTGTCCCATAAAATCTCTCATAGGGTTCGGGATTCTTACTAGCTCAATTAAAATAGCATTTCTTAAAGAGTTTTACTTTGATGAATGTGGCAAACATCATAAAATAAATAAAAGTTAGGTTAAATGGAATTGAATTTTCTCTTCTAATTATAATTACAAGTTTCTCACTAATTGAATCAAATTCCTATCATAGTGGACACAGTGTCCAATGGCAAAGACATTGGGAATCAAGAAACCATTGAATTCCTAAATTGGACTGCATTATTGCATTTATTGCTCATTCTTTACCCATCATGAATAATATCCCCCAGGTGAACTACCATTTACATGAAATCTTCACTTCTTCTCAAAACATATGACTTATACAGAATACTAGGGGTGAGGATTATATGTTGGTGGTGATTTGTTTGCAAATTTAAATAAAGCTAGATTTACTTGCAAAAGCCATCTGTATGCAAAATCATCAGTCATTACTGTAAATAACTTTTTTTCCCCATCAAATTAAATTACTGGAAGATTGGGAGGGAATATGGATTCAATCAGCAATTCTTAGCTATTTTTTTTCCTTCTGCTTGAGCTCTAAAAGCAGATGAGGTGTTTTAATTACTAGACTTTACATGTGGAAGAAATAAGTCTAAAGGAAATAGCACAGTATTCTTTCCAAGTTTGAATTACAAATTATTCTAGGACCCTGGAGAGAAACAACACAGAAAACAAAATTTCAGAAAATTCTTTGTCAAGTCAATCTTTCAATCAATCTGAAAAGCCACTTTAAGGACCCAATTTCTTCCTTATGTTCTATTTGCCAAATGGAAAGAAAATATTTAATCAGGGATAGGTAATACCATTCTTCCAAGCTGCTCCTATAACGAGCTTGGGTATATATCTAAAAAGAATACATATTAATGCCAAATTTGCAAGAAAAAGAAGAGGAAAATACGAAGTGGAGTATCCCCTGAAATTTATCTGAGAAATATTTGTACCAGGTAAGTATAATGGGAGGCCCAGAATAAGAAGGTTTGCAAACCCTCAGGAATTCTGCTATATGGCCATAAATCATTAAAGAAGTAATGTTTGGTTCAAAATCTTGCTCTTATTTTTTCCCTTCTCAGCCAAGGATCAGAAAATAAGATTTTTTTTGGCTGTTGCAATTTTCCAATCATCTTCTGTTTGGAATTTTTTTCCTTACCCTGATTCTGATTTCAATATAAACTTCCTAACTTGGCACCTGAGCAAGACCCTGGGCATTTAAGTAGCATAGAGGAAGGTCTCCAACATTTCTGTATTTCTTAGTCAGGAAGAAATATGCCTGGAGATAATTTGTCTTCCCAGAGAACCTAAAAATCTCTCTCTCTCTCTCTCTCTCTCTCTCTCTCTCTCTCTCTCTCTCTCTCTCTCTCTCTCTCTCTTTCTCTCTCTCTCTCTCTTTCTCTCTCCTGCCTAAAAGATCCCTCCCTTTGGCATCTACAGAAAGAATTTTTTCCTTGGTGCAATGCAGTTTCCATGTCAATGGATGCCAAGAGCATTCTGCAGAGAAGCAGCAGTAAAAGGAAACCAGTGGCCAAGTTCCTGTATCATTTTTTTTACTAATTGACCTTGTCAAGTTAATTACTGCTGCAAGACACTGACTATCTTTGGCAGGTTAGATGGAAAACTTACTGGTTCTGGTGAAAATGTATTAAGAAGAATAGTTTTCAGTATCCAGTAAAAAGATGCCTTGGGCAATTTTTTAAGGCAAATGCTTCTCATTCAAAAAGCTGAAATTTGAAGATACATAAGCTAGCTTTAAACTCCAAAGAGTAGTTTATACTTTGGAAATTCTTCCTTTTCTTTAAAAAAGTCAAAGTGCTTCCCTTCTTCCCAAATATTTTCACAAAATCTCCTAGGGAGAGAGATGCTTTTAAAGGGGAGTTAAGAATTCAGATTAATTTAACACATTTCTAAAATGCTTTATTTCAAAACCCTGGGCAAAAAAATGTTGCCAAATATATACCTCCCAACCCCCCAAAAAACAAATGATCCAAAAACATGAATTATTCAGGTCCAATACAATTTTAAGGCTATGGAGTTTTGGGTAATATGCAAGTAAGTAATGGCTGTGAAAGATAAACATCCACCTGAGTTCTTGACACTCTATAATATTCAATTCAATTTCTTCATTCAAATGTGTATTATTAAGTACCTATTACTCTCCACTACTACATGCAAAGTAGAGCCAGGAAAACCTTTGATGTGTTTTTGCTGAATGACTTTGGGCTTTTAACTTCCCAGTGCCCCCAGGCAAATTTCAAAGACTAAATTAAGAAATATGTGCTGATTTCCATTAGTGAAGAACTTTTCCTCTAAACCAATAAAATTATAGGCTTGATAAAAAAAAATAATGTTCAAGACCAATGTGGACTTAATGCTTCCTAATCCCAAAGTGCTTACTACATCCTACTGGATAAGCACAATGAACTATATTCATCAAATATTTATCAAATAACTACTATGTGTATGGCCAGTACTCCCTTCCTCACGAAGCTTACTGAGCAGATACAACACATTTGAAGATAAGTAGATTTAAAATAATTTCAAGACAGTAAACACAGAAAGTCTTCTGTAAGATCTGAAAGCTGTCTTGGAGGAAGTAAGGACTACAATGAGATCAAACTCCACAAATATTTGAGAAACCTTAATTAACAGAGTGATTTGTTTCAATGGACATATGCTTGTAACTCTTCTCCCCAGCTGCAAACAACATCAAAACTAAAATTTGTATCTTGTCTTAATTCTCATTTCTAGCACCAATGGCATAGATTGTAAACTCCCTCAGAGGAGCTATTTCATCTTTTGTCTTTGAATCCCTCAAATCTAGCACAATATCTTAAATATAGTAGATGCTTAATGTTTGTTAAATTTCTGTGCTCATAGAAGGCCCAAAATAAAAATATTGTGTTTCAGGTCTAGCATTATTTTGCTCACATAATTCCCTATGCTTGTGATATCACTCTCTGTCCTTTAGGCATCTTGTTCATTCTTCATAGCTCAACTCAACTTCTACCTTTTCCTTGAAGATTTCCTTATTACAATTGGTAATGGACTTCCTCCTCCTTTGGACTTCATATATCCCTTTCTACCACTCACAGATACTCATATCATATTATGTTTGTATTGTACAATAATATTTGTACATATGTATACATATACATATCACAGCTCTCTAGTAGATTATAAACTCTATGAGGGTAGATACCACAGTTTGCTTTATCTTTAATCTCTGTATCTCTCTTTGTACCTAGCAAAGTCCTCTGCATATAAAAATGATCTTAATAATTCCCAAACATTTGAGTTAAATTGAAAGCTAAAAAGCCTAGCTCAAAATAATAGGAATGCCAAAATGATGAAACAATAAGAGCAAAATCACAACAGACAGGTCTTTGGTATCCTCAAAGAAACTGAACATGGTGCCCAATTCCTTACTACCCTTTGTGTCCCCACCTTCTGACATCTAAAAATTACAGGCCTTTATCTTCACAATTACATCATTCCAATCTTCATATGGTACAGATGCCTTAGTCATGACACCATTTAATACTAACTGGATTGTGCAGTCAAAGAAATTTCCCTGGCCCTTCAATGCCAGATTGTCATGAAAACAAACCAAGACTGATTGATCTGTATGCTTTATGTGAAGCTGGTCAAAGTCCAGAATAAAGAAATGGGCCTTTTGGGTGATCTCTGCGGGTTGTTTGTTCACCTCATAAAAGGGCAGCCAATGCCCCTGTCAATGTGAATGAGCATTTTCATTTTATCATGATATTACATTCTTTACAGATTAGTCTAAATATCTTTTTTAGTTTTCCTCCAACTACAACACTGCCACTAATAAATCCTTTGAGAATGAGTTTCCTCTCTAACAAAATCTGCTGTATTTTACTTTAGCATGCCCACATATACTGGCAATAACTTAATAAATCATGCAAAATAGTTTGGACTGGCGTGATAAGACCAGACAGGATTATCCTCACTAAGCAGAACTGGAATATCCAACAGGGTCATTAAGCATATGCCTAGAACCAGTTAAAATTAGTGGGAACAAAGTGGGTCTCTCCTACTTGGTAACAGGGTTATCCCTTTTATGCCCTAACTGGTCCTAAAATGGGAGAGTGAGCAGCTTTGAAGTTCTCTGCCTATATTCTGAGCCTGCTTGGGTGGAGGAAGGGAGAGATTGACAGAGAATTGCTGATTACTGAAGACACATGATATAGGGTTGGGATTCCAGCATGGGTCTTGTCATAGTAACAAAGAACTAGAAATTAAGGGGATACCCATGACTTGGGGAAGGCTAGGCAAATTGTGGTGAATGAACAGAAAACAATATTATTGTATCATAAGAAAAGACAAAAAATGGTCTCAGAGAAACTTTGGAAGATTTTTATGAATTCAAATATAATAATAACGACATTATAAAGAAAAACTTGGGGACTTTGATTAATTCAATAAATGACCATGATTCTAGAGACTTATGATGAAGCATGTTCCCACTTTTTGAAAGATGATGAACTAAACATACAGAATGAAGCAACCACGTTTATATATAGCAAATACAGGAATCTGTTTTCTTTAATTTGTGCATATTTATTACAAGAACTTTCTTTTTTTTTTCAATTGGGGAGGGAAGTGGTAGGAGGTTAAAAAATAAATGTTAATTACAATTTTTTGAAGGAGTCAAGCATGGGCATTCTTCTCCCCAATACAAATGCAAAATTCACAAAAGGATTAGGAGGGGAAAAAACTGCAAAGAATTTATGACAAAAAGCACACACACAATTGTCTTTATTTCCCAAGAGATATTTCTGACCACTTTGAAATAACTAAAAAGGACTCTTTGGTTCACAGTTAATCAATATTCCATTCAACTAACATTATTTGATCACTTGCTTTGTGCAAAACATCTGTGAGATATTGATATACAAAGGAAGAAAGGTCCTCAGGAAGGACCATCTACCTATCAAATGGTCAACTGCTCCCAAGCCTAGCTGAACCGAAACCTAAACTGACTATGACTGTGAAAGGTCTATTTCTGGGGACCAAGATGTAGAGGACCAAGCGTCTCATTATCTTATTGCTGACTTGTTCCAGGATCTGCATGACCCTAGCATAGCTGGGCTGACAGGTATTTTCCTGAGAGACTTCCCTTCTTTCTTCCTCCCTTTCCATTAATCAGTAGTCCCTCATTTAGTCTTAACCCCTCACTGATGCCAGCTCTCATAGATGCATTTTTTTTTAGCACATTTGACAGCCATTCTAGTTAATGATATGTTCATACCGTAAGTCTCTTTCTGATTCCTGGAACATATTCCTATGTCTTCTATTGCATGTCTATCTATGATTCCTAAATTTCAGACAACGAAGTGTGTCCAAATGCATCCTCTTTGTTAAAGGTGGTGTTGCTATGCTAATATCAGTCCCATACTTATAGTCCTTGAGACCTAAAGCTGACTTAAGGTCAACCCCTAAAACACCTTAAAAATATTCAGGAAAGGAAGTGATCCGCAAATACTCTTGTGGGGCATTTCAGAAACTGCCTCTTGAAAATTCGAGGCATTAACAGAACAGCACATCTGATCTTAATAGCCATTGTCCATGCTCCCTGGTCTCCACACAGGAATGACTGCTTTTAAGCAGCAATCTTTATTTCTAGGCACACTAATGTCTGGAAGCAGAAAAGTCCGTGCCCCATTTGATGGCGGTGGAGATTTAGAATGTTGCCTCATGATAAACCCTGCTCCATATTGTCTTTGTTGTCACTCGTTAAAAAGAAAAATATACCTGATAAACTTGGATTCCCTATAATAATTCTCAATGCAGATTTCTTTGGAAGATAGGAGGCATGAGCTGAAATGGAAATATCCAATGCAAAAATAATCTCTCCAATAATTCACAGCTCAACACTGGACTGGCAATGAATACTCATAGCCTGAATACTTGTACTTATTCAATAGATGGATATTTGGGGTTTAGCCTGGAAGGAAGGATGGAAAATGATATTGAACTCTTTGCCACTGGAAATGAAGGGAAAGCAGGTGAATGCAAATGGATGCATCATTCAGGGTCCAACCAGGTGGTCCATAGACTGTACTGACTACTCTTTGATCATGATCCTTTGATGACTGCTTTTGGGGGCCTCAGCCACCTGTGAACTCATTGACAGAGAACAAATAGCTAGAGGAGAGTAGAGGAAATTAATTGTTACTTAAAAAAAAAGGAAAAATGGAATCAAATTCAATAATCACCATGCTGAGTTCCCTCAGGGATTATGAATACTGGCTGGCCATATGGCTTCATTGAGATGCCACTAAGACCATGACAAAAAACCTTTCCTAACTGTATGAAGAAGGCAGCTGCTTCCCAGAGTCCATTTTGAAACATAGCTAACAATATTCCAAAGAAAAGGGATGGCTTCATTGAGGTTTTGGGGGGGGGATTTTTTATGAAACCAAACTATCAGGCTTTGCCCTGAGGCTTTTCAATATCTAAAATATGGGTTTACCAACAACAGAGATTGTTGGCTTACTCATGAATTCTGTGTTTTGATTTTTCTACCTGACTGAAAAAGCATGGGACCTACTGTAAGGAATTATTTATTTAAAATTTTAAAACCCACTATTCTCCATATGAACTTTAAAATGCAGTGTGGAGGGATAGATTGCTGTAATAGAATCAGGAATATCTGGATTAAAATCTTGCCTCAGATTCTTTACTAACTGTGTGATACTGGGAAAATCATTTAAACTCTCTGTATTTATTCCTCTATGAAAGAGGGAAGTTAACTAGATGGCTTTTAAAGTACCTTTCAGCTCCACATCTATGATCCTGTTATCTACCCATTGTTACAGCCATCTGTATATGAAGTTGGTAGCCTCCTGGACCTCAGTGCTTTTATCTATGTGGATTTCCTCCATACTAGTGGAGACCACGATCCATTCATGCTTTCTCCTCTTGTATCATTCTTGTTGATATTCTTCCATAATTCTTCAGAAATTTTTACAAATATTTTTGAATACTGGTACAACATTTGTGGTCTCTCCAATACTACATACTAACTCACCATATTTTCTGGTCATACACGTCCTTTATTTACTTTGAGATTGGGTCTCCCTATCTTATCCAAGCAAAAAGTGCAGTGATTACACACAGCCTGATTCCCCTGCTGTTTGACAAAGCAGCTTTGACCTTCTCTGTTTCCAACCTGAGCCAATCTACCTCTCCTTAAGCATTCTAATGTCCCTTCTCTTCCCAGGGGTTCATTATATTGATGTCAGGCTTAGTGCAGATAATGACTATCTTTCGCTCTTTTTGTAGCTCAGAACTCCTGAGTCAAGAGACCCACCTGTTTCAGTGTCCCCAACAACAGGGAATACAGGTGTATGCAGTCACAACACCTGCGTAGATCTGCCTTTTCCTTTAGTGTCCTTTCCAAAATGTCACAGAATCATAAGATTGTGTTAGAAGTAACTTCAGAGGCCATCTAGTTTAACTCAGATTATAATAACATATAAAATCTACACACACTTTTAAATTGTATTTTCACTGCCTATCACCTGAAATTTTTATTTTATGAAAGTTATGATATTCCATGATTTGAAGAAATGCTTTTTTTGCACAGTGCCTGGAACATTGTAGGTACTTAATAAATGCTCATTGATTTGATGTTTGCAAGCATATGGGAATCTCCAAGAGAACATGCCCAGCAAAGATGTTTTCTATTGGGATTGAGAGTACTCTTTATAAACTCAATAAAAACTGAATTCTTTAGAGATGGTAAGATTTTTCAGATACTCTTATTTATAGGTGATATTATGCAGATAGCATCATACCCTTAACTGTAACAGGAGTGTTGTACAAGAGGAAAAAACAATGATTTTAGAATCAAAAAAGCTGCATTTCAAGCCTGCTTCAATGCTAACAACAAGTGTGACCTTGAGCAAGCTAATTAACCTCAGTTTTCTAATCTGTAAAATGAGGGGATTAGACTAGGTAATATCCAAGGTCCTAATAGCTCAAAATATATGATTCTCTGACTCTCTCAACAAGATCCATAGCCATTTACAAGATAGCACTATAGTAATTCACATAGGAAAACCTAAGTGGATAAAATAATATTTGGCGTCCAGATTTTAACATGCAGATAGAACATTACATTAACTCATCATGCATGTATCATGGCACTGCAATTATATGAAAAAAAAGGACTTCTGATCTGGAGAGGGGAAGGAGAATAGGTTAGATGATATGGAAATTTGCATAGCTCTCTCATGGGTCATGAAGTGTTTTCTGTTACAAAAAGTGATTCTTTTACTATAATAACTCATCATACCTGCATTGAAGTCGTGGGCCTGAAAGCATGAGTTATCATTGGAAAGTAGAACTAAGAAGAAACTGATATATTTGAAGCTATAAACATACGAAAGACTATGATCCTTGAGTATAGCCGGAAGCTCAAAATTCCAACAAAGGATGTCCTTTCGATTTTCTCACCATTGAGCCAGCTATTTTCAAATATCTTCTTTAACTACCAGTGAATTAGAACCCTGTGGACTAAAAAACTACACTTCAATGTTCATTGAATGTTAGCATTTGGAGAAAACTTAAAAATCTCTTGCAGATTTTTGGGATTTTTAACCTAGTCTCTTAGAGATAAGGGAACTAATAAGGTTTCTTTTGGTTAAATTATGTCCTGAGACACAGTAGTAGAATTCAGATCTCTCAAACCCAATGACATCATTCTCTCCATTATAATATAAATTTGGCTAAACTTTGATCATTCCATCCAGCATTTCGTGTGAAGGTATTATTGAAATTTTCCCTCTAGATGTTTCCATAAGATAGATGCTAGCTAGCTTTGGACTGACTGAGTGATTCTGTCTAATTTGTCTCAACAGTGCCCTGACTAGTGAGAGCTTTACACAGCCACTATATCTAGGCTTCTTCTGTCATGTACCCCTTGTTTTCTGCTATAGTATAATAATCAATTAATATTTCCAATTGTCTGTCAATCTATTTCTTCATGGTTCCATTCACTCCATTTCTGTGACTTTTAAAACCAAAATACTCCTCCCTGGCTTGTGAAGAAGAAAAGTCTTGAGAAAGTGTGGGTATGTTGGGTTAAAATGAGTTGCATTTCAGATATGGTGAGATTGAGATGCCGTTACAACCTTTAAATGCAGATATCTAGCAAGCAGTTGTTGATATGGGACTAAAATTCTGCAGCATGGTAAGGCTAGGAGTCACATGCATAGAGATGATAATTGAATCCATGTAAATTGAGGAACTGAACAAAGGGGAGAGTGCAGATAGGACAAAAGGGGCCTAGGGAGGATAGTAAGTGAATCTCCATTCAGTGGTCAGGAGAAAGATTATCATAGGAGCAGAAGAAGATAAATTGATACCTGGAAGACCAGATCTGGCAAGTCTTAGAGGTCATGTTATTTAACCCCTTCATTTTACAGATAAACAATTAGCCCAAGATCACACAACCAGTGTTATTTCAGAGGCTGGAATTGGAATATGGATTCTCTGGCTCCAAATTTAGAAGACTTGCCATTGAGCCATGCTGTCTCTCAAGTAACGGATGATGAAGCAATTGAATAATAGAGACCACAAAGGAATGTTCAAATAAAGAAGGAAGAGTGAGTAATGTTACTGAAACTAAAGCAAGAGAATATGCAAAAGGAGGTTGTGGTCAACATAGTTCAAAGAAGGACAAGAAAAGGCCATAATAGATTATTAGCAAATTTGTAGGAAGAGAATGGTTTCAATAGAGTGGTAGTGTTGGAAGCCATATTGCAAGGGATTAAAAATTGTCTGAGAGGTGAAGAAATGGAAGCAATGAATGTACCTCTCTCTTTGCCAAGGTCAGGAAGGCTGACTATAGCAAATGTGACCCTATGTATATGGGTCCCATTCATTTCTGCTTGAGTCATGGAGAATCAGCCATAAATAGCTTATCCAATAGTCAGACTATTCCCTTGCACTTATCCTTTTGGCAATTTGTGACTGGAATTACTTAAAGATCATGCCTAATTATAGGAACCATTATTCTAACCATCTTACTCTTGAGGAGGGTGGGAGGGGAGTAAAAAGCTCCTGGAACCACTTAGTAATAAGGGACACGCTCTCCATTGTAGTTCAATTGTCAAATTAAAAAACATGCAGGGAAATTTATACTTTTCACTGTTGATAGGTGTCCATTGTTTGAGAATATATCTTGCAATTATGGTTCCCCACATCAAATGAGCTTGGAAGAAATAGTGATTACCCGTAGTGAAATTATAAGACATTTGATGGTTAAGGACCCATAATTAGTAGAAGAGAAAGAAAGGAAGCAATATTGTTAAAAAAAAAAAAAAGCATTAACAGACTTATATTTAGGGTTTGGTATCTCACATGATCTTTGATGTTTTATTTTGGTAATCTGCCACAACATTTAAAGACGATTTTTTTTCCCTAAGAGACTGGCAGGTTAAAGCTCCAAACTGGATAGTTGGATTTGGCTTTTCCTTGTCTTCCTCTTGGAAGGCAGCCAGAGATCCTCCTTTCTCAGGAAAGGGCAATCCCTCTGAATAGCTAAAAGCTGGAAATCTGCCACATATGACTGTCGCATTAATTTAATTTTACCGGCAACAATAAAGGGGGTCAATGCCCAGGATCCAGACACAATGATGGGTGCACTAAAATGGATTATTTTTCCTGTTTTTTTTTTTTTCTCCAGTCCTCCTCCCTAGTCTAAAACATTAAATGATGAAGTCCAGGAGCCTTCCACACCAAGGCAGTAGCCACCTATTATTCTAGAGATGCTAGTGACAAATACATTTCCAAGTGGCTATGCAGACTTCTCTGATAAGCCTGAGAAAGAATTATAAAAGCATAGACATAAATTTAGAGGTTGAAGGGAACTTTATAGACCATCAGATCCAAACTTACCTGTTTGCATATGAAGAAACAGAGGCACAGAGAGATAAAGTGCCCAGAGTCACACACTAATCTGTCAGATATGAATCCAATTTTTCCTGACTCCAAGGCTCGTAATCTCTTTACTATGCCATATTCATGGTTGACCTTTTGTCATATGGGTTTGTGGATTTATGCAAAAATATATGGCAGGCAATCTCAAATTTTCCCATAACAAGCTTTTTTTTTGAGACTTAAAAAATACTGTTTTTTTCTAATTACACATATTAAATTATTTTTTAAATTTTAAATTAATTTTTTTTAATTTTAAAATATATTTTTAATTTTAATTTTTTTTAATTTTAAAAAATAAAATTTTGGGTTCCAAATTTTCTTCTTTCCCTCCATCTTCCCTAAGACAATAAGTGATTTGATATAAGCAACATATGAGACTTTTAAAAAAAATATTCTTCTTACATAATGACCAACTGTGATGAACTTGTCTCTCTTCAAAAATGAGGTGATTCAAGGCAATTCCAATAGATTTGTGATGAAAAGTACCATCGACATCCAGAGAGAGAACTAAGGAGACTGAATATAGCTCAAAGCACAGTATTTTATCTTTTGTTATTGATGTTGTTTTTTTTTTTTTTTCTTTCTCATTTTTTCCCTTTTGATCGGATTTTTCTTGTGTGAGAAAAATTTGGAACACAAGGTTTTGCAAAGGTGAATGTTGAAAATTACCTTTGCATGTATTTGGAAAAATAACATACTATTTTTTAAAAAGTTTACTTCCCCTGGTTCCTATTTGGTGTTTAAACAACACTCCTATTTTTCTGTGCCTTTAAGTATACTATCTAATTTCTGAAGAGGCCCAGACTTCTATAGGGTTCCCCCCTTCTGCATTCCTTCCTCCTTCTTCTTCTTCTTCTTCTTCTTTTTTTTTTTTTTTTGATTCTCATCTTTGTTCTCCAAAATCCAGGGTGATTAAATAGTTATGAAAACAAGGGACTAACCAGGGTATATTTGGGGGAGAAAGTGAAAATATCACATCTCATGCTACCTGCCCATACCAATCCCACTTTTTATTTTATTTTATTTTTAATTTATGAAATAAAACAAGTATTTCCATAATATAACATAATAAAAAAGATTGTATGTGAAACTACAAATCTATTGTATACAGCTTACTATTCCTTTTAAATATATAATAAAGTTGACATGTCCATTTCTTTTTTTTGCCCTTTTTTCTTCCCCCTGTCCTAGAAATGGCTATCATCAGACACAATTATATATATGTGTGTGTGTATATATATATATATGTATATATGTATATGTGTGTGTACATGTGTGTATGTATATGTGTATATATATATATATATATATACATTTTGTATACATATTTCTATTTATCAGTTCTTTCTCTGGGTGCACATAGCATCATCCTTCATGAGTCTTTTGTAGTTAATTTGGGTAGTTATGATAATCAAAATGACTAAGTCTTTCAAAGTTATTATTAAAACAATATTGCTTTGATCAAAGATGGACAGAAGCAGCTACACCCAAAGAAAGAACACTGGGAGATGAATATAAACTGCTTGCATTTTTGTTTTTCTTCCCGGATTATTTATACCTTCTGAATTCAATTCTCCCTGTGCAACAAGAAAACTGTTCGGTTCTGCACACGTATATTGTATCCAGGATATACTGTAACCTATTCAACATGTAAAGGATTGCTTGCCATCTGGGGGAGGGGGTGGAGGGAGGGAGGGGAAAAATCGGAACAGAAGTGAATGCAAGGGATAATGTAAAAAAATTACCCTGGCATGAGTTCTATCAATAAAAAGTTATTTTAAAAAAATAAAATAAAAAAATATTTCTGTTACTATATATAATATTCCCTTGATTCTGCTCATTTTGCTCTTTATTATTTCATGCAAATTCACATTTAATTTTTACTCACAAGAGGTCATAATTGTCATTTGCTCATATAATGACAGGTCAGAGAGGCACTGTAAGCAAAGGGACAGAGATAAATCATTCCATAATTTCTGGCTAGATATATACTGTAAGAAAGTTAGTGACAAAAAGTAAAGTCTTGTATACACCAAAATATTTATAGCAGCATTTCTTATAGTGTCAAAGAATTGGAAATCATAGAGCTGTCTATTGGTTGGGGAATGGCTAAACAATCTGTATGAAGTTGTGAAGGAATGTAGTGATAAGTGTTTAACAACTAGTTCTCTGGGGAGGAGGGAAATGTATACATGGCATAGTTTAATGTTTAATCTGCATTATTAATTTTTCTACAGCATTTTTTTAAGTCTAGACAATCAATAAAACAATAAATCAAGTCTTCATTTTAGCATTTGCAAATTTCCAAGATGTAAATACTTATACTAAAAATTTAACAATTGGCTCTCTCCTGAGCCAGTATGAGTTGTCACCAGCATACTCCTGTCAATAGATATGGATCGTGTCATTTAATGTCAGACTCTCTTGATGTGTTGGATAGTTATGCTGAACATTTTTTTGCCTCTTTTTTATTCTTTGTAATAAGGGATGTCTCTCTGTGAGGAGCAGGGTACATTGGAAAATATAAATGATACAATAACAAAAGATGCAAAAAATTTATTTCAAAAATATTTAAATTATAACTTTCCCTCTTTTATGTGTCCTGTTTCTTTTCAAGGTATACCCATCAAAAATCACAACCTAGTCATAGGTTTCACACCACTCAATGTCAGTACTTCTAGTTTCCCTTAACTTTTGACTAAACTTTGACAACCTGTCCAGTGGTATTTAAGGACATGGATTTTACTTCATTATTCATCCTCATTATTCATATTCATTATTTGTCTTCATTATTGCATGTCTTCTGTGAAATTTGGTTATCATTATGCTAATCTTCCTTCACTGCAGCTATTTTTATGGTATCTATCCTAGAGATATATAGGAAATCTTCTCCTTCTCTCATCCTTTTTATTCTAAAGCCATTTTGATTATATTTCCAAGATACTTGGCAAATACACTCTTCCCAGCCTTTTATTAGGTATACTCCATCTCTGGCCAGGAATCTGTCAACCTTATATTTTAAGCCATGGTTCAGAAGTCCAATCCCATTATCAGATACTACCTTCTTAGCCAGCTGTTCACTTTCCAAATTAACTTTTCTCTCTTGCATTCCTTGCCTTCAAAAGGCAATGGTGAGAATAATCTCTGCTCCTAATGTTCCTAGCTTCTTGCCCAAATGTTCATAATCATTGACAATCCTTTTGTACATTGACAATGCCTTCTAGCACTATCATTTGTGCCCACAAGAATAATAAGAAGTGGGTAATTGTCAATTGTGTTTGTAAGTCTTAGATATAAGCTCTAGGAAGACAAAAGAACTCTTTATTGTTGTTAGACTGAAAATTCTTATCTCTAGCCCTCAGTAGGGAGTCACCAACCACTAGTACTCTACAATTCTTCCTGAGACCCTTCTTTTATATCTTCATGGAAAGTTACTATTTCTTTTTCTTTTTTCTTCATTCTTTTGAAAAAAAATTATTTTACTTTTAATTTCTGAAACAAAAGAAGCATTTGTATTACATAATAGAATAAAAAAGACAATTATACAGAAACTGCAAATCTATTATGAACAACTTGCTATTCTTTTAAAATATATCATAATAAAGTTTTTCTTTTTTCCTTTCTCCCTTAAAAATGGCTACTATTAGAAACAAATATGTATAATCATTCTACATATACTTCTATTCAATAGTTCCTTTTCTAGATGCAGATAGTATCTTTCTTCATGGGTCTTTTGTATTTATGATAGTCAAAATGACTTAGTCTCTGAAAGTTGTTCTTAAAACAATATTGCTGTTATTAGGTACAAAATTCTCTTGGTCATTCTTTAAAGGGCAAGCTTTATTCTATTTTTAAATTCTAATTATCCTTTTCCTGTCCTTTTTTCTCCCCACATCTTTTAGGCAATTTGAGTTAAATAACTTGTTCAGGGTCATGTAGCTAGTAAGTTTTTAAGTGTCTTGAGTCTGGATTTGAATTCAGGTCCTCGCAATTCCAGGGTCCATGTTCTATCCACTATGCCATGTAGCTGCCCTACTTTCTTCTCTATGTAACCATCTTCCATCCTCCAACAGCCTGCATGGGACAAGCCTTCCCTTCTCCATTTCAGATTCCTTTTTATCCCACATTGACTTACTCTAGTCAATGTATCAAATAATCAACAAGCATGTAGTAAGTATTTACTAGGTAGCAAGCCTTGAGTTAAGTGGAGGTGATACAAAGAGAAAAAAATAGTATCTGCTAAGGAATTTATTTTCTAATGGGGGAATGATACACAGAAATAGGTGCACAGAAGTTCCATATGAAGCAGAAGTTAACTTTCAAAGGGAACCAGTAAGGGTTGAGAGAAACCAGAGAAGACCTCCTGTGGAAGTTGACTTCTGGACTGAGTAATGAGCAAAGCCAAAAATTATAAAAGTTGAAAGTAAGGAGGGAGAATATTATAGTCACTGAGTCAGCCAATGCACAAGCATGGGAAAATGGAGCTGAAATGTCATGTGGGAAAAACAGCAAGTAAGCCAGAATGGGGAAGAAGGAATAATATTTAAGAAAATTGGAAATACCAGAAAGGTCCAGATTGTAAAGAGCTTTTAATGTCAAAGAAAGGAATTTACATTTGATGGTGTGATTGACAATGGTGATGATCCTTTGTTCTTGAAGAGGACCAATGATATCACAAGGATATTGTCTTGACTTATTCAGAAAAAGAGAATAGAGAGCTACTGGAGTTCAAGGATTGTTAGAAAAGTGTTTTTCAAGATTTATATTTATATATACATTCATTTATTTAGATTTAAAGGTATTCATTATGTTTATATTTGTGTATATATTAATATGTTTACATGTTTACATAAATGTACATTATTATGTAATAAAAGTAGAACTAGGCTTGGCATCAGATGTAAGTTTAAATCTTGAATCTGCCTTACATTGCTTATATAACCTTGGACCAATGCTTAGGAGCCCAAGGTTCTCTGAGACCAAAATGAAGGGGATTAGTGTGGCACAGCAGAAAGTGTGGGATCTAATTTCCAAAGACCTTGGTTCAAATCTTGCCTTAACGGTTAACCACCTATGTGATATTGGGCAAATCATATAATCTTCCCAGGCGTTCACATTCTCAACTGTAAAAATGAGGGGGGTTGAACCAGAGGGTCTCTGAGGTTGCTTTCAGTTCTAAATGTATATCCTAAGAGACTTAATTCTGAATCTCAGTTCCTCATAAATAAAACGAGGGGGTTGGACGAGGTGGTCTCTCGGGTCCCTTTCAGCTTTAAATCAAAGAAGTTATGATCTATGATCCTTTGACTCTCTATGGTCCATTCCAATTCCAAATTCTATGAGTCTATTATTTGGTCTAAAATTGTGTATAGGGCAATATAAATTCCCCTATAGGGGAAGGGAAATGATGGATACCCTAGAGAGGTCAGAATTTAGTTCATGGTAGCAATTGAGTGATCCCCAGTCTCTAAAGGAAAAATGGGGATTGGGACTTCATTAAGTAAAGATTACCCCATAGAGGGAACAAGTCTGGAAACTCAGTTGGGGAGGGAGGGTGGTTTCCTTGCTGCAGCTCAGAGCATAATTCTTTCCAGGCTATCACCACTCCCCCTCAGCAAATTTAAGAGGCTTGCAAGCTCTAGTCTGTCATCCCAGAATAGCCATTCCAGAGTATTAGCTGCCATGAGCCCAGCACTGACCCCTAGAGAACACCATTTATTATCTGCCTCCATGGGTAGACACTGACCCATCAATAACCCCAAGCTATTACAAGCCTCCAGCCAGCTGAGCACCCACATCCCAGCCACGTGCAGCCCCGAGAACAGCCTGGATATTACTGATGTGGAAACGAAGATTCCATTTGTATAAAATTTGATAAGGGGGAAAAAAGGTTGCCAGAGTGTTATAAATAATTGAATATTCCTCTTTGCGATTGATTCTCACAGGGTGCCATGGGTCTCATTTTCACTTTCCTTCTTTTCTTCTTTAGGGTTGAAAATGAAAGGGTAAGCTTTTCAATGCTTCCCTGGAAACTGGACTCCCAGCTCTTCTCTTAAATCAATTCCCCAGACAGTCCCATCTCCTTTGCCAGGGCCTGTGCAACCGGTGCACAAGAGATTCATCAACCAAAACAGCTGCAACCATTCTCAGCAAAGGCCGAAGAGGGGAAACTGCCCGACCTGGCCTTGGTCCACATGTCCAACCAGGCAGGTTCAAAAGAAACCTGGACAGGGAAGCTGTTCTCCCATCCCAGACTCCTCAGGGCTGTTCATGATATATTAGGTACTAACATTTATTAAGTGCCTGGTACAGCCAACACTGCGTGTTATCTATTTTTAAAAAAAATAAAACAAAATTTCCTGAGCTCAGGGAAAATGGGTTCAACAAGGACAAAAGAGACACGGTCACAGATTGACTCAAACATTCAAATAGAAATCCATAATTCCATTTGGCATTTGTACCCCTCCTGACCTCCCCCTGACTCTGCATAGAATTTCAGGGGCAGCTGGGACTGGTTTCATCTCTAATGGAAACTGATGCAGTGGGATCTAAAGCTCTTCCAATTTAGGCCATGGATGATATAATAGTGTGGTATCATGGAGAGAATTACAGATTTGGAATAAAAAGGTACGGGGTTCCAATTCCAGCTCTGTTACTTAATAGTCTCATTATTACTGACATAGAAATGAAGATTATATTTGTATAAAATATGATAAAGGAAAAAAAAGACTTGGAATATTTTTACCTAGGTGACTGCATAAAGTTTAATTGACCTCTCGGAGCCTCAGTTTCTCTCTATATAAAGGGGATTCTGGATTAAGTGGTCTCTAAGATTCCTTCCAGGTTTATACGATATGACCTTTATTATGTGGGTCAGTGAATAAATCTGGATTTAGGAAGATTTGAGTTTAAATTATTAGTTATATAACTCTGGGAAAGGCACTTATTTGCCTCAGTTTTCTCATCTGTAAAATGAGCTGGAAAAGGAAATGGCAAACACTTCGTTATCTTTGCCAAGAAAACCCCAAAATGGAGTCACAAAGTCAGACAGAATTGAACAACAATAGAAGACATTTCATTACAGCTAATAATGGCATATAACTGGGATAGCCAGTACCTTAGAAGACAGGATCAAAATTGTAAGGCAATGTGAGATAAAGAAAAGAACTCTAGAATTGGAGTCAAAATACCTGGATTCAAATCTCCATACTGCTACTTGCTACTTGTGTCCTTTGACAACCCATAGAACTAGGATTCTTAATCTGATACATATCTTCCCCTCTTCCCATTGGACCCATGAGAGATTTCAGGAGGTCCAAAAACTTGGAATGAGAAAAAATTCACATCTTAATTCTCAATAATGTTTGGCTTGCTTTGTAAGTCTAAATATTTTATTTGTGCATTAATGACATTATTTTGAAAAAGGTTCACAAGAATGCCAAGGGATCCATGACACCAAATTTTTAGAACTGGAAAAGACCTTAGTGATCATCAGCTACAATCTCTCTTTTTTAGAGATAAAGAAATTAAAGCTCAGAAATTTGCCTGGTTATAAAGGGGAATATCTTGCAAAGTTACATATCATTAAAAATTGCCATGATATGGTTTTCATTTATAGGATCATAGCATATTAATCTGGAAGGGATCTTAGAGACTACTTCTGGACACTCTTGGATTTGCCCCTTTGCGATCTATACCTTATGAAATTCTGTTCCCCTAATTCATTTAACTACTCAGAAGCTCATCTTCTTTATCTGTTAAAGGAGATTAATAACATCTGGCCTGCTTATCTCAAAGGTTTGTTATGAGAATCAAAGCAAATAAAAACATTTGAAAATCTTAAAGTGTCAGATAAATGTGCGTTAGCAATAAGTACCTTTGGTAATCAGAAGCAAAATATAAAATTTCAACATATTCAATGAGGTAATAAGAGTTAAAGTGAAATATCAGTAGGGTTACTGATAGTAATAAATTGAGTAAGCCATGTGACTAGTAGAGTGGTTTTCTGTTTTGTTTTAACAGGCATTTCTATAACAGTGAGAAAGTTGGGAAAGCATTGTACAATGAAACTGAAAGAATCTCAGCCCTAGATGGATCTTGATAGGAATAGTGTGACCGGTTCTAAGCAAAATAGCTTAAAAAAAAAAAAAAAAGACAAGAAGACTTGGGAAAGGATGCAAAGGAAAATTACTAAGAGAAAGCAAAAAAGATTAAAGGGTTTAAATAAGACCTTAGAAGTAAGATTTAAGCACTTGGGTTTGTTCAATCTGCAAAATGGAGGACTAAGGGGGTGGGGAGGAATTTGAATAATATTAGAACACTCAAATCTTCAAAGGGCCTTTTCCAAAGGGTGATAGCCTTCATGGTCCCTAAATTCAGAACCAGAGGAAAGTGCTTAAATCTCCAAAAGGAGAGATTTAGACTACTCAGGGAGATTTGCTGGGCTTCCTGTGAGATGTGGATTCCAGTCCCTACAATCTTTGACTGCCAATGGTATAGCCATAGGCAAGTCTTTCTACATCTTAAGGCAATTAGAGAAAATTCTTGCAATGCCTTTATAAATTAATTAACAGCAAACATTTATGAAAATCAGTAATGTGCTTTGTGCTGTGCTATGCACTTGGAATGAAAAAGTCAAATGTAAATTGCCACTGCACTCAAGGAACTAAAGTTCTAATGAAGAAATTTACTTTAACAACATGCAAGATAAGCACCTATGTGTGTGTGTGTTAGAGAGAGAGAGAGAGAGAGAGAGAGAGAGAGAGAGAGAGAGAGAGAGAGAGAGAGAGAGAGAGAGACAGAGAGAGAGACAGACGAGAGAGAGAGAGATGGAATATTAAGGTACAAGACCAATAAAATCTTTTTTGTCAGCTTGTATTTTAAATGCATCATGGCAAATCAATAAACTTTTATTAAGTGCCTACTATGTGCCAGACACTGTAGTAAGCAATGGAAATGAAATGAAATGAAAACAGAAATGAAAATGAAATGAAATAAACAGAAATGAAATGAAAAACAAACTCCTGTTTTCAAGGAGCTCACAATCTAAAGAGAAAGACAATATGCAAAGAGCTATGTGCAAACAAGATGTATACAGATGGATTTGAGTTAATCTTACAGAGAACAGAGTAGCATTACATGGGAATCAGAAAAAAAAAAACTTCTTGCAGAAGGTACTACATATCTCATAGGGTAATGAAAAGGAAAATGCTTTGTAATTGGGGTTATGTAGACCATTAGAAAGAGTACTAATTCTGGAGTCAAGAGCACTTCAGTTCTAACTCTATCTCATTTAATGTCTATATGATCTTTGGTAAGTAAATTAACTTCCCTGGGCCTCAGTTTTCTTATTTGTGAAATAAGGATACGAGGAAATGGATTTGAGGTTCCTGTCAGCCTTGATCTATGATTTTTATATGACCTATAATTCCATAAAGATAAACTTATGAACAATAAGAGTTGCTGGATAGTTAGGTGATTCAATGGATAGGGTGTTAAGCCTGGAATTAAAAAGACCTGAGTTCAAATTTGGCCTTAAACATTTCCTAGCTGTGTAGTTCTAGGTAAGTCATTTAACCCTGTTTCCTCACCTGTAAAATGAACTGGAGAAGGAAATGGCAAATCAGTCCAGTATCTTTGTCAAGAAAATGACAAATGGAGTCATGAGACTCAGTCACAAGTGAAATGTTTAAACAACAACAAAGAATTGTTGCAGGACATCACGGAGGATTTAGAAAGCAGCCTACCAAATTAATAGATATAACTTATCAAAGAAGAAAACCTCTGAACCTAGCTATGAGGAAGATGAAATAAACACACACACACACTTATATGTATGCATGCAAATGCATATACATGGTATTATGTATATATGTGTGTGCGTGTGTGCATGCAAATATAATTTTATATATAGCAAATATACATATAGTAATCATATATTTAAACATACTATACACACACATATATACACAAGTAGGTATATGTAACCTACATATATGTGGGTTGTTATGGGTGTGTATCTGCCTGTGTATATACATATGCATTCATATGTACATGTATAAAGCACATGTTTATGTGAGATAAACATGTTGAATGTTATATATATGTATGCATATATTATATTGTGTGTCTATGCAGATATATCACATAAAGGAAGGAAAGGAACATTTCAGGTCCAAAGAATGATTCCTGCCAAGGTACGGAAACAAGAACAAATACACTTCTTCCAAGAGGGAGCAAGCAGATGGCTTGGCTTGAGTCGAGTCTGAAGAAAATGATCCAGAAATAAAGAGAATAATAATAGGGATAAAACTGACAGAAAACTGAAGGCTAGTTAAGGCATGCAATTTTAAGACAAAAAAGATATCACTAGGTGGCTGAGTAGAGAAATAACAATAAAATAACAAAAACTGTTTGGAAAGACTATTTTGGAGGCTGTGAATGGGACAGGTTGGAAAAGAGACATCATGTTGGAGTTTACATGTGAAATGACAAGCATCTATACTATGATAATGACTGGAAAAATAAAGATAGAGGGAATCCCAATACAAGGTGGAAACAGAGCAGTAAGACTTGACGATGATTTAGATGTAAAAGCAAGAAAAAAAATGTTATCAATTAATTCATTCAATAGCCACTTATAAAAACCTATTATTGTTTAAAATGACTGCAAAAGTAAACTAATTGGTCTCTCTGCTTCAGTCTTTCCCCTTTTCAATCTCTTCCCCAAAGATGCTAAAATAATTATTCTAAGCCCCAGATCTGAATTATTACTCAATACTAAAAAACCTTCACCACTTCCTTTAGATTGATTGTTAGCTTTTTCAGAGCAAGGACTGTCTTTTTTTTTTTTTTTTTTTTTTTTTTTTAATCTCTAGTGCTTAGTGTCTGGCATCTAGTAGGTGCTTAACAAATATTTATTGATTAATTGATTTACCTCCCAGATAAAACACTGAATCTTCAGCCTAGCATTTAAAGCCCTTCCCAAGGTGACTCCAATCTATCTTTCCAGAGTTATATCACCTTACTCCTTGTCACAGACAAGTAGGTAGTACTATGGGTGGAGAGTAAGAGCTAAAGTTAGGAAGATCTGAGTTTGAATTTTGGCTCAGAAACTTAGTAGAGGTATGATCCTAAACAGATCACGTAACATTTCTCAGTCTCTGTTTCCTCATTTGTAAAAAGATGATAATTGGTGTGAAGATTAAATGAGATAACCTTAAAGTGCTGTCCAAATACACAGATAGCTGTATCACTAAATTCTTTGCACTTGACATTCCCTCTCTAAGAGTCTCACAACCCGGTAATCACGCTTGGAATGAATTTCCCTTCTCGCCTGAAACTCTCTCAATCTCAGTCTTCTTTGAAACTTAGATCTGGTAGCACCTAGTATGGAAAGCTTACCTTGATCCTTCCTTTCCCCATTTATTAGTATTCTTTCTCTCTTCAAACGACCCAATAGAATTTAAACTTTTGAAGACGAAGGACTATTTCATTTTCATCCCCAGTGTCTTAGTAACAGTGGCTCGAATATAATAGATACTTCATAAATATTTTTCAGATTGAATTGGATGTGCATAGTTTATAATACTATAATGAGCACTGGAGTGGAGAATGAGAAGATTGCTACTGCTGTTGATAGTGATGAAGAAATTTGGAGATCAATCAGTCTAAATATATTTATTAAGCACAGGCTATATATCAGGCAATATGCCAAGTTACAAGTACAAAAATAAAATGATATGTACTTATAACAAGCTTACAAAACAAGACTATTCTTAGGGAAGATGATGACATCATTTTCAGAATGTTGTTTCATCTGTCCATGATATGGCCAAATGAAAATATGTTGTAGATATTAGAAAAACAAATCTAGATAGTGACAGGGCAAAGAAGGAAATAGAGACTTTTGAATTTTTTTCTAGTCCTTCTATAGCTCTAGAGTCTCGGGCTAAATCAGGTATCCTGACAGTGCAGTTTCCCAGAGTTTTCTTTTGAAACTTTCATTTCATTTAAAAGAACATTTATTTTAAGTACTACTAATCCCTCATAGAAAGAGATCCTAAAGTACAAGAGGGAGAACCAATACAGAAAGGAAAAACAGAATTTTAGAGTCCAAAGGAAGCTAAGAGAATAGCAGGCCCATTTCCATTATTTCATAAGTGAGGAAACAGGCCCAGAGGAGTTAAGGGATTTGACAAAGGTCATAAAGTTAACCAATAAAAAGGCCAGTATTAGAATGCAAATCTTTTGACTATTCTTAGTCCAATCATCTTTTCCATAATTAAGGCAATGTATTCAACTATAGTGTGTAAACCAGTCTGACTAGATCCAAGAGCTCCTGTAGAGGAAGAATAAGGTTTAAGTTTGAAAAGTAGTTTTGAGTCAGATTTTATTAGGGCTTTGAATTCCAGATGAAGACATTTGGTTTTTATTTTGTGGGCACTGGGAGAGTCGTTGAAAGTTCTTGAGCAGAGGAATAACACAGTCAGCCAATTAACAGATATTTATTAAGCATTACCTATCTCACAGGATGACTGTGAAGAAAAAACTTCAGGAATCTCTTTACTTTTATTATTTTTCAGACCTATGATTTCATAGAGATAGGGAAGTCCCAATAGAAAGTGACAGTTTTAGAAATTTCTCTCAACTAAAGCAGATCAACATCTTGTTGGTGTAAGATAAGAAATACCTGCCTGGGGCATTTTGAGACAAATGACTTGCCTATCCATGGTTAAGTTAGGATATTACAGATGTTACAGATAGAACTTGAACACAGATTTTCATGACTCCAAAGCTGATCTCTAAGCATGATATTATACTGCCTCTCTCTATAAATATGAGTTATTAGACATCAGAATGTGATTTTCTAGACATCTGATGAAAAGATTGTTCTCAAAAGGTTATCCTGCTGGAAGCATACAGGATATATCAGATTAGGATCTATCCTAGTAGAAGGAACACAAGTTTGGCTACCAACACAATAGTCCATGCTTGAGGTGTCAAGATCCTCAACTATAGTAAGAACTGGCTAAACTAGGGAATTGGATATGGAATGCAGGAAAAGAGAGAGGTCAAAGGCAATGGCCAGGTTCTGAACTAAGAGGAGGCATAAACAGATATGAGATCATTGGCAGAAATAGTCAAATGAAGAAGGAAAGTTAAATTGAGGAGGAACATGTTGACTTTGACTTTAAAAAATATTAGAGTTTAGGTAAGTTTAGGTTGGATAGCTAAGCAGAATGTCTAGAGGGACACAAGAATTTGGGAAAGAGATTAAGGCTGGAAAAAAACCAATGGAAAGAATACTGAAAAGTGATTGGATTTTTGTTGTTATAGTTCAGAAATGTCTTCCTCCTCCTTTCTTCCTTTCTCCCTTCTTCCCTCTCTCTCCCCCTCCCCTTTCTCCTCTTCTCTCCCTCTCTGCCCCCCTCCCTCTTTTCCTTCTTCCCTCTCTCCCTCTCTCCTTTCCTTCCTCTCTTTGGAGGGAAAGAAATTTTTTAGCAAAGAAATTGGAGCGGCTTGCTATTTCTCTATTCAGCTCATTTTACAGATGAGGAAACTGAGGCAAACAAGATTAAGTGACTTGCCCACCATCACAGAGTTAGTAAGTAACTGAGGCCAGATTTGAACTCACAAAGAAAAACTCTTCCTGACTCTAAAGCAGGAACTCTATTCACTAAGCCGTGCAGTTGTCCCAAGTTTGGGTTTTAGTTTTAGCTTTATTAGTATCTTATTAGATTTGGTCAAATCACTTTTTTTCTGGGTTTCAATTCTTTCACTTGAATAGATGATCTGTAGGATTCCTTTCTGCTCTAAGTGGAAATCACTTTATAGTAGGCAATGTAGTAAGGGAAAGCAGAGAGACAGACAGAAACATTCAGAGATAGAGGGAGGGAAAGAGACAGAGAAAGGGAATGAGTGAAAGAGACAGAGACAGAGACACAGAGGAAGGAGAGAGACAGAAGGATGGAAGGAAGAGGTAGAGAGGAGGGAGGAAGAGGAAGCAGGGAAGGAGGTGAGGGAGGGGAAGAAAGAGGGAGGAATGGAAGGAGGGAAGGAGAGAAAGAAAAAGGGAAGAAGGAAGACAGGGATATATGTGTAATACATACATATATGTATGATACATTGTATAATATATATTAGGCACAGATTATCCCATTGGATTCTTGCAAGAACTTGGTGAGGAAGGGAGGTACCATTATTATCCCCATTTTACAGATGAGGAAAGTGAGGCTAAATTTTGTTCATCAATGCAAGTTTAGGGAAGTACCTAAGTTCACATATGTAGTAAAAATAAGGTAAAAGTAATCTAGCCCTATATTCACTACACTACCCAGTTGCTTACCTGACTTTCTTCAACCTCAGGTTCTTCATGCCCAAAAGGAAGGGGTTAGACTAAAGAAAACCTAAGGTCCCATCCAGCTTTAAATCTAGGAGCCTAAACTGAACATAAAGATGTTCTTTTGACCAGATAAGAGCTGGTCATTGATAGAGGGAGCAAGCTTTGTAGTTTTCCCCCATTTTGTTGAGTACAATACTGCATATAGTAGTCTAAAGAAGTGTACCTGAGATGTACCTGAAGAGCCTGATGTGAGTAAACCACTTTCTCTGTCATTTCTATCGCCTCTCCCGGAATAACAGCTGTCAGTACCTTCTCCTTTCAGATTATTTCTCATTTACTCTGTATAGAGTGTCCCAAGTCTTGAAGTTTTAGGCAACTAGCTTTAAGTTGCACTGGAACTATTTTGCATCTAGTTGTTTTCTCCTTTAGAACATGAGCTCCTTGAGGGCAGGGATAGGTTTGTCAACATTTTTTTGTCTTCCTCCCCTCTCCCCCCAGCTTAGAGTAGTACCTACAACGTAATACAAAAGCTTAATTCTTCATTTAAATTTAAATTAATTTAAATACGGTGTTGATTAATTGTACTTGAGAAGCCTCAGTCTCCTCATCTGTAATATGAGACATTTTAATCATATGGGTTCTAAAGTCCCCTCCAGATCCAAATCCACGACTCTTTATGATGACTGCCTGTTTCTCGAGGCTGCTTGAAGATCCAGTAGTAAAAGCCCTTGTGCTACAATTACATCACTGGCAGCGACTTGATGCCCCCTACCCCACCCTCACTACCCACCTCCCCTCCTCCAAGTGGGAGAGTCTCAAGTTCTCTCTTTGGGGACGCAGCTTCTTCAGGTCAGCCTGGCATCGTCTGATGCTCGAAGAGACCCGACCACTCGGCAAATTCGGGAGTGAGGTTTGGGGTGCCGGGCACTTTGTAATTGTGATCATTAATAATGATAGCGCGTCGTGGTAAACCTGCATTGCGGTGATGAGAATTATAGCATGCGGAGAGGGCGTAGGGTGGGTAGTGATGTAGAGGAAAGTTAGTGGGAGGATGGAAACGGGGGAGGGGGGCAGGATTTGGGAGGAAGGGCCAGATAAGACTGTTATTGATTTAAGAGGCCGGGGAGGGAACTCCTTAGAGGGGAGGGGAGGGGAGGGGAGGAGAGGGGAGATGGATGTCTCTTAAGCAAAGCAGGCTCTTCCGATTCCTCGGGCTGCTCCGCAGTCCTGAGGCACAAGTCCCGAAAAAAAGTCTGACGCCGACAAAATGTAGATTAACTGCGGGAACCGAGAGTGGGCCGGGGCCACAGATCAAAGTGGGCCGCTGGGGGAGAGGGCTCAGCTAAACTCCCGGCTCTGCGGCGGCGGCGCATTACCATAATGAATTTTGTGAGTAAGCTGCGCGCCCGCCCGCCGCCTTGCCACCAGCCCTTTTGATCTATTAAGGAGGTGTTTACTGTAATCACGAAAGATGGGGGAGGAGGATGGGGGAGAGGGGGGGATACTGTTCTCTTTTCTCTCTCGATTAGTGTTAACCCCTTTGGTTGGCTCTGGCACAGTATCTGCCCTGCGCTTTCTCCCTCCCGGTGCCCTCCATTAAGGGTTTGAGCGAGAAAGCTTCATTTCAACTGGGCATGCTGTTGGGGATCTTGGGGACGGAAGCGGGGGAGGGAAGGGTGAAAAAAAAGGAAGAGCTAAACTGAATCTCCTTTAAATTCTTCCTTTAAAAAAAATCAACAACCGCTGTAAAATATGGCCTCAAACTACACGAAACTACTGATGTCAACTTCAAATGAAATGTAAGAAAAAGAGTTTAAAGGTTTTAGGAAGAAGGGAGATTTGGGGCCTTTTTCTGGAGGCTCTCTGGGGGGTTCCCTCTCTTCTCTCTCCCTCTCTTCCCCTTTGCGTGTATGTTTGTAGCAGATTGAGCTATTTGAGAAATACATTCCCCTTCCGCACACCCCCCCCCCCCTTCGCCCCATTCGCCTGTGGTTAAGGAGCCTATCCTTTTTCCTCTTTTTGCCATAATTGCAGGGGAGTGGATTTCTTCAGGCTTGAGTTTTAGACAAAAGAGAAGGACCCACAGTTAATTGAGAAGCTGCCTCTTTCCCATTAGGGTGGAGCCTCCAGTGATGATGCCCTATTATGTTTGAGCAACTCATCCTGTTGTTCAGAATTGAGGTTGAGATCAAGGCAAGGTTTGTATTTTGTTTGGGGTGGTTGGGTTTTGGTGGTTTGTTAGTTTTCCTTTTGGTTATGTCCCTTAGCTGGCTCTTAAATTTCTCGAAGATAAAAGGATCGATAAAAATGGGTTCCCCCCAGACTTTCAGTAGACCTTACAAGACTACACAAATTGCTTTCAGCCCTTATCTCAAAGAAGGCCAGTGCTGAACATTGAACCCAGGAAAAAACTGGATGTCAATCCTATCTCTGATACTGTGCTGACCAAGAACAAGCCTTCTCAACTATGAGTTGGAAATCATATTATCCACCTCAAAAGGTAAAAGGGAGGATCAAAAGTATGACATATGGGCACTACTATGTAAGCATAAGCTGAAGTGACTGCAGTCAGTATTGCCTCTGCATCTCAGCAAACTACAAACATGAACAGTATGGGCAGCAGCAACTTTTTAGTTTCTAGAAGTAATGGAATAGGGCTGGGTTAGTGATAGAAGGGAGCAGGGAACAGGGAATCTGGTGCACAGGCACCAAATGCTCAATTTATCATAATAGCTCAGGTGTCAATAATACTAGAATGTCACAAAGAAACTTTCCACACAACAATTTTTGTGAGGTGGACAGGGTTAGAATTTTTAACCTCAGGTGAAGAAACAGTAAAATGCTCAGTGAAAAAAAAAGTTAGCTTGCCCCAGGTCAGCCAGCTGGAAAGAATTAGAATTTAGATTCCAGTCATCTGACTCCCAAATGTAACCCTCCTTTCATTTCAACACCAATGGCGATATGAAAGACCACATTTCCTCTTCCCTTCTGTGCCTTTTCAGATATCACTAGAATTAATTTAAAATGCTTTGTTTTTTTTAATACTTTTGAAAACAACAATAATAACATTGAATACCTTTCCAGCCTTACAGAACTATCATAAGGTAAATGGTCTAAAATATGTACAGATTTGTTGTGTGTTTGTGTATATGTGGAGAATCTCCAAACCACATTGCCTTATAGATGAAATATAAATTCCTCAATCAACTCAGTTTTTAAAATCTATCACAATCCGATTCCAGTCAAGATTTCCAGGTTTATTTCATGTGATTTCCTGGAACAGACATTGCTTTCTAGCAGAGACTGTGAGATTCAGTGTTATTAGAACTCAACATTCTATCATAGAATCATAAATTTAGAGCTGGAAGAATCCTTGACAATCTTGTCCAATACCACACCATCTCCATTTTTACCAATGAAAAAACCTAGTCCTAGAATGATTTGCTGGAGATTATATAAGTAGTAAGTAGCAGAGGTGGGATTTGAAACTAGTAACATGAAGCAATGAAAAGGGAACTAAATGTGATTTTAAGAGTCCTTCAAGACTCAACTCAGACTTCACCTTCTGCAAGATTTTTTTTTTTTGCTCTTCATGTTTGTGGTACTTTCATGCTCCCCAAATTATCATGCATATGATCTATTTAATTTTAGTATCTCCTAGTAGAATCTAAGTTATTTGTTTTTTTTTTTTTTTAATAACTTTTTATTGATAGAACTCATGCCAGGGTAATTTTTTACAGCATTATCCCTTGCATTCACTTCTGTTCCGATTTTTCCCCTCCCTCCCTCCACTCCCTCCCCCAGATGGCAAGCAATCCTTTACATGTTGAAAAGGTTACAGTATATCCTGGATACAATATATGTGTGCAGAACCGAACAGTTTTCTTGTTGCATAGGGAGAATTGAATTCAGGAGGTATAAATAATCCGGGAAGAAAAACAAAAATGCAAGCCGTTTATATTCATTTCCCAGAATTCTTTCTTTGGGTGTAGCTGCTTCTGTCCATCCTGGATCAATTGAAACTGAATTAGCTCTGTTTATCGAAGAGATCCACTTCCATCAGAATACATCTTCAAACAGTATCATTGTTGAGGTATATAATGATCTCCTGATTCTGCTCGTTTCACTTAGCATCAGTTCATGTAAATCTCGCCAGTCCTCTCTGTATTCATCCTGCTGGTCATTTCTTACAGAACAATAATATTCCATAACGTTCATATACCACAATTTACTCAACCATTCTCCAATTGATGGGCATCCAGAATCTAAGTTCTTTGAAGGAAGGCACTTTTTTGTGTGTGTGTGTGTTGCCTTTGTATCTTTGAGACCCAATACAATGATTTGCTCCTGGCAGTCACTTATAGAAACACAAAGTTCCTGAAATGGAAAAGCCGCAATCAAATCCAACCCATACATGACAATGAATTCCCACTACATCACCCTCACAAGAAAGATCTTTCAGCTTCTACTTGAAGATATCCAGTGTCATGAATCACACACTCTCTCAAGGCAGTCTTTTCCACTTTGGGACAGCTCTATTATGAAATTGTTGTGAGTTGTTTTCTTCTTATAAAACCTAAATTTGCCTCATTGTTAGTTGCCTTTCCTCCTTGTTTCTAGTTAATCTTGTGGGTCTAAACAGAATGAGTCTGATCCCTCTTTCACAAGACAATCTTTCAAGTACTTAAAGATATATATTTCTTCTCTGCTTCCCTGGTCCATCCCCCACCCCAACCCCAAGTCTCACATACCCATACTTCTACTGGTTTAACAATTTGTTTTCTTTCAATCAATCTTTGAGCATCCTAACCATTCTCCTCTGGATTATCTCCAGATTTTCAATGTCCTTCTTAATGTACCTGGTAACTCAAGACTGTACATTTGCATAAGATTCTCTTCACTAGGCCTACAAGAGAGATGACATTGCTAAAAACTTGTGAGAAGAGAGCTCCTTCTTTGGGATCTAGCTTTGAGAACTCTGGCAAAAAAGTCAAAAATTTCACCACAGTTCTCAATTGAGCTAAGGGATATCATTCTCAGTGAGAGAACCCATTTACTCTGTGTATTCCTTGGAATAGACTATATAAAACTTCTGGTTGTTATTTGATATGAGCTTGGATAAATAAGTTTATTCCCTATTTACTCTTTTGATGATCTGTAATGAGCATTTTGTGGAAAGGAATCAGTTCTTCAGATATAGCTTGGGACACCTCTTCCCTGTTAAAGGACAGGAATCAGGAAAAGTAGCTTAAACCTAAAAATCATTTCTCTCTGCATTAGCAATATTTTTTTGGGGGGGAATGAAAATAATTCTAGTCTGATTTTACTTCTCTGAGTAGAACAGAATGGTCAGCCCTATGACTCCAATCTCCTACTCCCCTCGTGGAAGAAATCAGATTTCCTTGGAGAGGAATGGGAGAGATTCAGAGCTAATTTTTCATATTTCTCTGTATTCACAGAGACCTATGTAAACATTAGATAAATAGATAGATAGATAGATAGATAGACAGACAGACAGAAGAGATTTATATATATCTAGATATATGTATATCTATATATCTACATATATCTATTTATCAAATATATATACCTAAGTCTATATCTACCACTTTTTATTTATCTATCTATCTATCTATCTATAACCTAGGTGAGTAAAACTTATCCCTTTACACTAGTGGTCCCCAGAGTTGGATATCATATTCCAGAAGAGGTCTATCCAGGTTGAACTACAATGAAATTATCACCTTTTTTTTTTCCCTCCTAAAAGCAACATAAGCTTAATAAATGCCTGTTGCATTGAATTGGACTGGATTGGATTGGGTTTTGGAACATATCCAAGACAGCTAAGAAAAGACAGAAAAAAAATTTCTCATAAAAATCAAAGTCCTAATATTCACTTTAATGAAATATTTCACAGGTTATGATGTGCTTTCTTCACATCCTCTTAAGATAGTAAATGTATGTAAGGCTGCACCCACCTTATAGATGAGGAAACTAAGGCTCTTGGAAGTCAAATTATTTGCCGTAACTAGCAAGGGGAAATTTGATCTCTTGTGCTCTAAAGTCAGTCCTCATGTACTTTTCCCATGTTACACTTCTTGTCATGGTAATCCATTCCATGGCCTCTCCTTTTCTAGTGGAATATCAAAGAATAGAAAAGTAGCTTCAGAAAAAGAAAAGCAGCTACTTTGAAGATTCTAAGTGATATTTAACCCCAACAGATTAACCTGTTTCATGATTACTCTTCCATTCCTATATAAGCCCCAACGAAGTCTCTAGAATTCGCAATAAGAGTATGGTCAAGTAAAAGGAAAAGTCATTTTTCTCTAACCAAGAATTTGGAGAATTTTTCTTTTCTTAATAGAATCATATGAGGGTTTTTTTTTAAATTACAAACTCCTCCAAGATGATTTTTATCTTTTAAATTAAAACCACCATAGAAAGAGAGCCCACAAAGTGGGCACAGGGCCTGATTTGAAGGGGTGGCTTCTATATCATTGAATTCATATGCTTTTAATTTGAAAGCAAAGTCTAATTTTGAAAAGAAATAAGAAAGAGCTCCCAAAATTCAACATAGAAAAAAGGCATTCAGAGGTTTGCAGTTAATACTTGGGTGTTGCCTGATTGTATTAGGCTGATTAGCTCAAAACTGGCAGTAGTTTAAAGTCCATAATAGGTGGAGGGAGTGGATTTGTAGGGCTGTTTAGTTTATACATATTCTTATGGAACTGTGATATCACTGATATATATATATATATACTCTCTTCAGAGATGCAGATCACAAGCAACCTGTACCTTTTCATACTATTTGACCTTCAATAAATCCTTTTCTGAGGGGAGGGAGTCCACCCATCATTTCAAAGGCCATCTTCCCTGAGCTCTTAACTTTGAATTTCAATCACTGAAGTGCATAAACTGTATATAAATAGATACACACATTTGGTCTATTTATTTATGTGTGTAGATAGATAAATAGATAGATATGAGCATATCTTTATCTATAGATATACATAGAAATACATGTATTTCGATCTGCCCACATCTATTTCTATATGTATATCTACATATATCTATTTCTATTTCTATTTCTATCCATCCATCCATTTATCTATCCATTTATCTATCTATCTATCATTTATAAGAGACATACTTGAAACAGAACCACATAGTTAAAAATAAAAGGCTGAAACAAAATCTATTATGCTTCAGCAGAAATAAAAAAAAATCACAATATCAGACAAAGCAACAGCAAAAATAGATCTAATTTTAAAAAAAGAATCAGGAAAACATCTTGATAAAAGGTACCCTAGACAATGAAATAACATCAAAAATTTTACAGCAGGTTTCTCTAATAAAGACTTCTTTTCTCTAAAATATATGGTACTGAGTCAAAATTGTTAAAATAGGATTTATTCCCCAATTGATAAATGGTCAAAAGACATGAACAGTTTTTTAAAAAAGAAAAGTTATCTATAGTCATATAAAATGTTCTAAATCATTATTAATTGGAGAAATGCAAATTAAAATAACTCTGAGGTACCACCTCACACATATCAGAAATGACAAATGCTGGAAGGAATGAACTGGAAAGTGTTCCAATCATTCTAGAGGACAATTTTAAAGTATGGCCAAAGGGCTATAAAATTGAATATATCCTCTGTGTGTAATACCACAACTAGGTTGTACCCCAAAGTAAAAACAAAAGAAAACAAAAAAAAGCAATTTTAGCAGCTCTTTTTGTGGTAGCAAAGAATTGAAAATTGAGAGGATATTCATTAATCGGGGTATGGATGAATAAGTTGTAGCATATTGTAATGATGGAGTGGTGTTGTGCTGTGGGAAATGACGAGAGGTAGTTTCAGAAAAACAGTCAAAACCCTCAAAATGTGGTAAAACCTTCAAGCACTGATTCAAAGTGATATGAGAAGAACTGGGAGGTCATTGTATATAATAAGATTAATATTGTAATGATGTAATGTGAAAGAATTGGCTTTATTGTCATTGTTCAGTCATTCAGTTGTATGAAAGGCAATAAATGGCAAACAGATGAATTTATTTTCTCTTAGAAGGAATAGGGAACCACAGAAGAGTTTATTTTATCACAGAGGGAATATGGAGCCTCTAAAGCTTCTAGTAACACAATTCAGCCTCAATTTCACCCACTATGCCCTTTTCTCAGCTTTGATTCTTTTGAGAATATAGTGCTCCCTGACTCTGAGTCCTATATCATCATGGAAGGATGTATTTGTTAGAAAGAGGAACCTTTGTTTCTGGGAGAAGTTGAGGGTGATTAAGAGCACTGTACAAATTCCTGAAAGCAATTCACCTTGGCTTTCTTCTTTCTGTTCATTTCTGGTCCAACTCACTCTCCATCCGCTATGTCTGTCCAAGATCTAAAAACTATCTGATGAGTTCTATCTGTAGGTTGTCCTTTCAAGTATATATCAAAATCTGGACAATAGGCATTCTTGATGTTGAGACTTTTCTTGTGCAAATTGTTAGGGCAAACTCTTTTGAATGAAGATGGATTTCATTTAGGAGGCTATGCAATGTCCTGGGGCTTGATGCGATCAGCACTATGTCATCCACAAACAGAAGCATCTGGAAGCCCTCAGTATCTCTGGAGAATCTCTCTTCAATTTGGACTCTGCACTGGACATCTTTTCTAACAGTAGGAAATAGCCCCAGGGAACATATTTCTCCTTGTTTCATGCCATATTTGATATTAATAATCAGAGTGGCACCAAACACATTTCTTAGCACATCTTTGAGTAAATCTCTTAAGCTTTTGTCATGTGCATGAGAGATACTTTATAGGAGGAGGGTCTTTGAGATGGTATTCTGTAGAATCAAATATTTTAAAAAGAAAGAATCAACAAATACTGAAATCTTGTATTTTCATTCAGTCAACTGTGTGATTATTAAAAGGTGTTCTGCTACAGAAAATCTGATTGTACCTTTCTCATATCTTCACTTAAAATGTCCCTCAATGTAGAATTTATTTTCATAAATTTTTTGTAAAGACAATAAATATTTCTCTTTTCTGTGTTATTTTTGTTAAAAGTGAGGTCTATGACTTCTCCCAAAACCTTTGCTATTTTCACCACTTCACCTTCCTTCACAAGGGTCTTTACTTCCTCTAACAAACCTCTTCTGCAGACACTTTGTCCAGTCCAGCTATTCTTGTGTCTTTGTATTCTTCATTGCCATTTTCATTTCCTCATACCCTGATATCATATCATCATCTATGGAGAAAAAAAAGCTTATTATAGAAATTTCTATTGATATTTTCCATCGTTCATTTCTATGTTATTTTCAAGTTTCATCCTAAAATGACTCCTTCAGATGACTTGGTGTGGTTGGGTCTCTCACCAAATTTATTTAAATTTGTTTTCCCTTCTACTGCAATAGTTCTTAAACTCTGTGGTGTTTCAAACTCTATGGATACATATCGGGGGTACTTGAACTTGAATGGGAATATGTAGTGTCTATAGGAATATATTAACATCTTCATTTCAATGGAATTTCCTTTGTAATTCTATATATTTCATCTTATATGTACAACCATTATTCTAAGAAAGCATCCATAAGATTTCAGCACACTGACTGCCAAAGGTTCCTATGACACAAAAAAGGTGAAGGACCATTCTTCTACTGCCTTTTCCTTCTCTTGTATATGACCCTATAAATGAATTTGGATTCTAAACCAATATTATAAGGAGGTCATGTGTTTTATGGTTAAATCAGTTTCTGAACCAATTTTTTCTACTCATGTTAGTGGTTAAACTACATGGGTTTTTAGAAAATGATGACAGCCACCATGGTTAGGGGGAGAATTCATACTCAAACAATAAAGGGAGGTGATCATAGGTCATTTCAATGCCATTAAATGTGAAATTTTGTACAAAAACAAAATCAGTAATGTAGGCAAAAAAGAATCACAGAATTTGAGAGTTTGGAAGAACATCTTGTCCAACCTAAACACAAAAGAAATCTCTTCCTAAACACATTTGATAAAGAAACTATAGAGTGCAAAACAATTTCTGTATTAAATTTAATAAAAGTTTGCTGCCCATGATATATAGGAAATCAACACAAACACGCAAAACCAAGATCTTTAGTAAAGTGTCAAAGCACATAGTTTTCAAAAGAATCACAAACTCTAAATGATTATGGGATAACATGCTGTAAATCATCAAAAGCAATATACTAAGACATGGAAATTAAGAGAATTCTAAGGTTCTAACACATACCCTGAACTTTGGCAAAGACAGCAAAAACTGAATTCAATCATTGCTGGAGGAGTATTGAGAAGACAGCTGTTGCTAAATTGGTCCAATTTGGAATTATGCAATAAATATGGCTAAATTGTTCATGCTCATTGCTAGAAAACTATCCCAGGAATATCAGAGACAGAAATAAAGGTTATATGTATATGTCCATTTGTATGCATGCATGTATATGTATATATTTCAAAATATTCTTAGCAATTTGTTTGTAGTAGAAAAGAATCAGAAACAAAGTGAGTGCCTGTCATTTTGAGAATAGATGAAAAAACTGTAGAATATAAATATAACTAATTATTCTGAAGCAAGAAATGATGAATATGATGAAGACTGAGATGTCTGGGATGACAATTTAACTGGGAAAATTAACAGTAAGAAGAACTAGCAAAACAATATACACAATTATTACAACCATAATGGAAAAAGAACATCAACATAACAAAGCAAATAGAATGTTATAAAATTATAATCACCAAGTATGAACCTAGAAGAGATGTGAGGGGCACCTTCTTCCCTTCATTGAAGAGATGGGACATTACATTTTTGATACACTGCATATAAAGCCAGACCCTTTTAATGGAAGAATTTTGCTGAACTTCCCCCCCGCCCCGCTTTTATCCTTTATTATAAAGGAAAGGATAATATAGATTAGGAAATGGAAGTAATAAGAAAATGAAATATCAATAAAATTTAAAGGCAAAAATAATATACTACTTCATTTTGGCAAAGAGGAAGGAGATAATAGAACAATATACTATCAGATCGTACTGGACAATTTTTGTTAAATCTTTTTTTCAAGTGAGGGGGGAGAGGGTGATAATGTAAAAAAGATTGTTTTATGGAGAGCTCACACAGGGCAAGCACTCACAAGTTGTTCAGAAAAAGTGATACAAGGACACCCTCAAAGTCTCTCTTAAGAATTTGAGAATTAATTGTATGACATAGGAAACTCTGGCACAGATTCACCCAGTATGACATGCCTTCATCAGAGAAGATGCAGTGTTCTGTGAGTAAAGCAGAATTGAATTACCTCACAAATATCACAAGAATTGCAAAGTTAAAGAACTTACCCCAAATGTTCATAGGAACTACTTGTATTCAATCTGAGCCACAGCATTCCAAGCTCATATTGATTGGACACAGACACATTATAACTTAAATTTAACATAATGATATCAGTTTGGTCTTCTTTGAGAACAAAGGACAACAACCAATTAACTAACCAATAATATAAAAATGAAAGCCTTCAATAAAACTAGTTTAAAAAGAAAAAGGTGATAGTCTGTGGTAATATTTGTTCTTTTATCCATTTCCCATATGTCAAAGTAAATGTGTATCAGAGGTAAAACATATCTTTGTTCTAAATTGGTATTGGTTTTTATCTTTGTTGTAATAGGTCAGTGGCTGTAACACAGGACTGATTTGGAAATGATTTTCATGTCAGTAACTGGTCATTTCATGACTATTAAAATATATTAATTCCATTTTTTGTGAACTTAATGCTGAAACACTTCTCAACTCTTTTCTTTAAAAAGTATTCATGATACATATAGACATGAGGCTTCTGTATAATAACCTATGCACAATGCCTTTGACCTCTCTAATTTATTTCTTCTGAACTATGTTTTCCAACATCGATTTCACAAGCTTTCCCTCTCTCCACTTACATATTGAAGTCACATAGCATTAAAGCATGTGTTGACTTAATTCAGAAGGTCTTACTGAGTTACTTGTAGAATTTCTCTACTTCATCCTCTGTAACAGATGTTGGCGCAGAAGATGCAATTATCTTCCTGGTGGTCCATTTGCAATTGTGAACACTGCAATATGAGATGACCAGGTGTTTCATGAAATGATGTATCTTGTTGCCTTTGGAAGCATGATAAAATCAACTCCAACAACTCTTTTATTTGCTTCCCTAGGGAGAACCTCTGAGTCATCCTTCCATTTAACAGCAAACTCTCTTGCTTGTCTGGTTTTATTTAAAGTGAGAATGTCAAGGTTGATGATTTAGTTCTTCCAGTAATATGTCCATTGGTTGGTCACTGGACAAGTCTTTTGCTTTTGGAATATCAAGTGGAATATCAAGTTTATAAACAGCCTAAAAGTCATGAAGAAATTGACACCCTGTGTCCCTTTTTCTACTCCTGTGCCACCTATCACTGCAACATAAACAGGATGAACAAAAGGTTTTTTTTTTCATTTTTGTATTACAATTTGCAATAACATATAGATAGGGGGAAATATGTTAGTAATATATCCCATATAAAATGGTAGGAAACTTCTTTTCCTTTGAGGCTGTGCCAGAGCTCATTCCAGCATAAATTTTATTGCAGGGGAGGATTTTCTAAGATGCCTTCTAAGTAAGTGGTTCTACAACCTTGAGCAAACCTCTCTCCTCATCTCTAAAAAGAAAAGTTAAATTACATATTGTCTAAGATCTCTCCCCAATTCCCAATCTATGATCCTATATACCTGGCTTATGCCTTGTAGTACAGTCCCTAATCAAGGACTGGGCTGGACAAAAATCATTTATTATTTTCCATTTGTCTAGGATTTCAACATCCAACAAAGCTCTTTCACATTCATTATCTCATCAGCTCCTCATAACAACCTGTGTGAATTAGAATAGGCAATATCCTGTTTAATAATGAAGAAACTGAGCTTTGAAAAGATTAAGTGGTTTGTTTAGGTCACCCTTTGGGGCCAAAAAGGGCAACCTTAATCCCTCTGACACATGATATCCCTTCAAATGCTAGGGGACAGCTAATCTGCCTCCCTAAGATTTTTCTTTTCTAAGCTAAACAACCCTTAATTCTTTCAATAAGCAAATTATGTTGCTTGGTTTCTAGTCTACCAGTCTCATCAGCCTCTTTATAGACATGGCCCAGATTGTTCTTCTAGACATGATCCAGCTTGTTTAGTGACTTACCTAAAATATGGCACCCAGAACTGAAGCTCTGCTTCAGAGATAGTCTGAACAAAGAGAACTATAGCAAGATGATCACATCTCTGTTTCTATTAATGCAGTTTGAGGCCAACCCAGGCTAGAGGAGACTAGTATTAGGGAAAGGATTAGAACTGAAATCTTTTGACTTTTAATCCAAAACTCTTTCTAGGACACCATTTTTATGAAAGAACCTTCTTTTATAACCTGAGATACTAAATGATGCCAGTTCTGCATAGAGTTTGGTTATGAAGTGACCAGCAAGAACTAAATATTCCTCCCATTTTACCATTACATATTAGCAGCTTTTAGATATTCCCTGAGAGTTCGGGCCTCAAGTTTGTATTTTCTTTCCAGGTCCTGTTACACACATTATTATTTTCTATTTCACTTGCTTGTGTATTGATATTTAATGGGATACAGTCCATTAAAATGAATGCAATTGGGTAATAGCTGAACAAATTGTGGTATATGATTGTGATGTAATTCTACCATGCTACAAGAAATGATGAGCTCAGGGATCTTACAAAAACATGGAATGGCTTGTAGGAAATAATGAAAAGTGAAATGAGCAGAATCAAGAGAATACTGTATACAGTAACAGTAATATTGTTTTAAGAATGATTCTGAATGAATAAATGATTTTGACTATTCTGTGTCCAAATTAACTATAAAGAATATAGGAAGAAAGATGCTACTTTCATTTAGAGAAAGAACTGATAAATAGAAGTATGCATAGAATAATTATGTTATGTGTTTGTATATCTATTTATGTCTAATGGTAGCCATCTCTAATGCAAGGGGGAAAGAAAAATAAAAGAACTTCACATGATAATTTTTTCTGTACATTTGAAAGGAATAGCAAATGATGCATAGTAGATTTGCAGTTTCATATGCAATCATCTTTTTTGTACTGCTATGGAAATGCTTGTTTTATTCCACAAATTAAAAATAAAACGACTTTTAAAAAAAGAAACAAGCAAGCAAAAAATGTATTTCAGTGAAAATATTTCTAAGTTTTGGCTGGTGGCCCATACCAATAGTATTTTGCTCATCTTGTTACCATGAAACTTATCACTAGAAATGATTATATATGATGAATGTGATAGTTTTTTTTAAAACCAACATAGTGATTTGCTAGAATGAAGACATAAATAAAACTTGATTTATGATATACTATAATCTGGAAAACAAATATTTTGTTTTTGTTTTGCCAACTCTCATGTCTTGCTAAAATAGAAAAAAACTATCTAAAGTTTGCTCTTGTGACATATTATAAACTGACAGACAAACATAAAAACATCACCTAGTCTAAATGGCTCTGATAAGTAATGAAAAAAGTATTTAAAAATGATAATTGGCAGAGGGCTGGGTTCCTTGTCGATATCCATCCTCAGAGCTAGTGTCCTAAAATGAATATAATTTATTTAGCAAGTTATTCCATAAGTTAAAAATAAGATAAAATTTTAAAATAAAAATAAATAAATGGAATACAGTATTCCAGATGGATCTGACCCAGGCAAAAGTTAAAAGAAAAATCCTTCCCTTTATTATGGACACTATGTGTTAGTGGAAATCTAAGTATATTGAGATGAAAGAAAAAGCTAGTCTGCTTCCCCAGAGCCCTCAAGTATTTGGTCTCCATTTTCAGACAATTTAAACAAACAGCTTCATCCCGGAGGTTTTTTGGTCTTGAATTCAGGCCTTGACACTAGGGTGATCGAAGGGTACACGTGCAATTTTTAACATGGTTTATATCAATGGAATTATTGTAAAGTGAACAGCTTGTACACTCCTTGAAGAATTCTGTAAAGAAATAAAAATGGAATTGCAAAGAGAAGGAAAATGGCCTGTCTCCTTCAAGAGTTTAAGTTAGACACTTTCTCAAACTTTTAACTGATGGTAGCAATCTATCCCCTGCTACTATCACAGAGCAAAGGAAGAATCATGGAAGGAACACTTATTTTACCTCATCATATCAAAACACCAGGTCATTTCAGTGCTAGGTTACCTCCTGATAGGAAACAACTAAGGAGTTCATTATCTTTAGTGTTCAAGTGCTGAGTCACACATATATTTGTCTGGAAAGAGGTAAAGCACATGCTCCATACAGTTTATATTACAAAAATAACAGGCTATTTGAGTTATCCCAGTGGCTTTTCTCTAAATCTGACTCCTTCTAGTCAAAATCACTTATATTTCATAATTCTTTAAGTCTTCTGAGGCAAGCCAAAGTATGTCCACTTAGGATTCCTAGGGTAGCTAAACTCTTAATGCTACTCATTTGGTCTATCACTTTTGAGCTAACTTTCTGTGTTCCAATTTAAAGGGCCGTACTTTGCTCTACCTGTTTTCACAACTGGTATACCTTAATAGATGCCTTATATAAAGTGCCTGCTCTTTTCCCATCAATTCACAAAGGATTTGTGGTATTAAAGGGATTTGTCCATGTGCTATAAATCCCCAGCAAATCAATTGAGATAGATGGTGGGACAACTCCTAATGCCCTGACATAATATATGAAGTCAGAGATCTGCATGTTCACTGCTCCCATTCACCTACTTGGGTATTTGAAATGCCAAATTTGATTCCAGATACTACGTCTATCAGAAGCTGACTTCTATTTTTCTTTCCGGACTTGTATCAGGTAATCCCCTTTCTTAGTTATTTTTTAATTTATGTTTTATTTTTAAATATATTATATTTATTTTATTAAATGTTTTCCAATTACATGTAAAAAGTTAACATTCATTTAAAAAAATTATTTCCAAATTCTTTTTTCCACCCATATTTCCCTCATCCTTTGAGAAGGCAAGCAATATAATATCGATTTTACATATGAAGCTATGCAAAACCTATTTCCATATTATCCACATTATCAAAAAAGAGCACAAATGCCAAAAATAAATAAATGAAAGAATTAAAAAGAAGAAAAATGAAAAAGTATGCTTCAATATATGCTCAGAGCTCATTAGTTCTCTTCTTAGGGGTCATCCTCCTTCTTGTAATCTTGTATACCTGTTCAACTTGTATACATGTTATTTCTGGTATCCCATATTTCACCTCCCATTTTGCTGTGTCCTTCCATGGATTGTCCCACATGTCTAAGAAACATTTCTTCCTCATGTCCATCACCTAGAATGACTCATTCCTCTCAAAGCTTAGCCAACTTTTACAAAAGGCTCCCTTTCTACTTCCTTTTTTGCCCCACCCCTATTATCAAAATATTTTGTATTTAATTTGCTTATATTTTTTATTTGCTTATCTGTCTCTACATCGTTTTTTTCTCAGCAAAATATAAATTTCCCAGGGAGAGGGACCTTTTATTTTTTATCTTTGTTTCCCTCATGGCTTGCATAGTACTTTGAACATAGGTAGTATTTAATACATATTTGATGGATTGAACTGAATTGAATCATCATCATTCACTATCTGCTTTATTCTGATATTTCAGTATATCTGACCTAACCACACTTCAAATCTCTTCTCTACCCAACCCCATTCTCTGGGATTTCTAAAAACCACTTCTCCAACTTTGACTGTGATCTGTTTTTCCTATAACCCATAGGTCTCCTGACAGTCTCTTTCAGTTACTTTTTGCCTACGGCCTGTGCTGTTCCACAAAGAGAAATATCAGAGTGACTGAGAGGTATCAAAGCTATAAACAAAGGGTACAAATCCAACTCAGCCTAAAGCTTCACTGAAGGAAAAAAAATATGAATGAATGAGTTTTTTCAATAATTGTGTGTGTGTGTGTGTGTGTGTGTGTGTGTGTGTGTAGGGATAGGGCTGGAAGCTCAAATCTTTTTATAGCATAGCTGAAATTGAAATCAGGAAGATCTAGATTTTAGTTCTGCCCCTGATACATTCTAACTGTATGACTGTGGACAAATCACTTCCTTCAGTCTTGGCTTCCTCATCTGTAAACTGAGGATTGTGAAATCTTGAGTCCTAATAAGGACTATGTAGTTGTTGTGGAATTCAAATTCAAATGATGAATTTAAAGAGTGCTTTTAAAAAAAGATAGTATTCCAGGAGAATGTAAGCTCCTTGAGGGGAGACACTGTTTTATTTTGGTCTTCATATTTCCAACACTTAAGACAATCCATATCTTATAGTTAGTTCTTATAAATTGCTTATTGAAATGGACTGAATTGAACTGAACAATTTCTGGCCCCAAACCAATAAAAGAATCAAAGAGAAAACAAATTGAGATTAAGACAATAAAAATATCAAAACTAAAAATACTAAAATGGGCTCAAACTCAATTGAATTTTTTTCACAAAATTAAATAAAACAGAAATGCTAGAATTAGGGCATTTCCCTTTTCCCTTCCTTCCTTTCTTCCTCCCTTCCTTCATTCCTTTCTTCCTTCCTTCTTTTTTTTTTTTTTTTTTTTACAAAAATAAATGAACTTTAAAAGGAAAATCACTGAAAACATGGAACTTTTTTTGATGTTACTACACTCTCGTCTTTTCCTTTTCCTTTCTCTGAAAAGGTGCATTTAGTCACCCAAATTGCAAAATTCTGTTTGTCCCTGGGTGATGGTTTCTTAATGCAGATTAAAAAAAAAACTGGCACAGGGGCAAGATATAACAGAAATATAATTCTTTCAATGGGGCAGACATCTACTGGAATTCTAATTCCCTTAAAAGCAGAATATCTGACAAGTTCTTTTTTGCCTGGATGATAATTTCCTTCAAGACTTGGCAACTAATTGGATATAGGGAGGATGGGATGGAGGGAATGAAAGATAAAAAATGAAAAGGATGCAGAAGTTTTGAATTTATGTATCTGGAAGGATACATCAGGATACATTATGTATCTGGAAGGTTAAATCAACAGAAATGGGAAACTTTGGAAGAGGGGTGGGTTTGGAGTCATTCACAAATATCTCTTAGTGTTTGTCAGGCACTGTGCTAAGAGCTAGAAATACAGAGAAGGAGTGGGGATTGCTTTTCTCAAGGAGCTCACAGTTTAACAGAAGAAAATCTGAGATCCATTTTGGATATTTGGTGATTATTAGTCATCCTGGTGGAATTGTGCAGAAAGCTGGTAATGAAAAGAGTTCAGATTGAAAGAGGAGGGTTGAATACAAAGATATGGAATCATTGCTGTTTATGGGATAATTGATTAAAGTGACCAAACATAGTCTCAAAGAAGAGATATGAATAAGAAATTTTTCTCTCTTTGCAGAGATGGAAGGCTATGGGTAAAAAACATTGTGTATATTGTGAGATATGGTTAATGTATTAATTGCCTTTTATTCTTTGTTTCAAATGGTGGCTTTTTAGATCAGGGTCAGAGAATGATATACTTGGCAATGAAAGTGAAGTAAAAATAAAAGATATCTAATACATTTTTAAAAAAAGAAAAGAAAAGGGGCAGCTAGTTAGTGTAGTGCATAGAGCATCAGCCCTGAAGTCAGAAGGACCTGAGTTCAAATGTGGCTTCAGACACTTAACAGTTCCTGGATGTGTGACCTTGGGCAAATCACTTAACTCCAATCACCTCTGCAAAAATAAATAAATAAACTAACTAACTAACTAACTAACAAATAAATAAATAAATAAGAGAAGTAACTGAACCCACGGGAGCTTATGACATCAACCAGATATCAGAAGAATAGAGGATTGGATCTAGCCAGTGCATTTAGAGATATTTATCCTGAGAGAGAGAGAGAGAGAGAGAGAGAGAGAGAGAGAGAGAGAGAGAGAGAGAAAGAGAAGAGAGAGAGAGAGAAGAGAGAGAGAGAGAGAGAGAGAGAGAGAGAGAGAGAGAGAGAGAGAGAGAGAGAAGAGAGAGAGAGAGAGAGAGAAAGAGAGAGAGAGAGAGAGAAATGATGATCTAGCAAAGGAAACTAAGAAGCAATAGTAAAAGTAATAGTCAAAACAGTCAAAGGTCAAAAAAGAACAAAGTGTGCAATGATATAGAGTCAAGGGAGGAGAGGGAATACAGGAAGAAAAGGAAATTGATAGAAAAGGATACAGAGAGATCAGGCAGAATATGATTTTTATCATCTCCATTTTATAATTGGGGAATCAAGAATCAGAAAACGAAGTTATTTGTTCCAGATCATACAGCTGAAACTTGATCCCGATAATGAGACTGGCACTAGAACCTAGGATTTTTGTCTCCAAAGCCATAACATATATAAATTTATTTTTGAAACGATCAGCCTAAGACAAAAAAGAAACAGATATGTGTATAGATGTGAGCATATCATAAATTAATAGATTGTTGAAAGACAACCTTCTTGATGAAAGACAATCTCTTCCTTTAGAATGAAAGGATTAAATTAAGTGACCTCTTAAAGTTCAAGTACTCAATGATCTATTCAAAAATCTCCTATCTTGTTTTTTGCCTTCTTTATTAAGGTGCTAGCTCTTCAAGCTAAAAATGACAGGATAAGCAGAAGGGTTGTGAAGTCCAAAGCAGATTAGGAAATACTATTTCCTACAGTTTGCAAATCATCTAGGACAGGCTGATTCACTTTTTTTTGGCTTCCCTGGCACCTAATGTGCCTGGCACATAGTAGGTGTTTAATAACGCTTATTGAATTGAATGGAATATGACACCAGATTCATTTAAATAACTTCAGCTCTCTTGGCCAAAATATACATTTGAGGGCATTGAAAAACTTGCAGATGGGATGGCTGAATCATGCCAATAGTCTTTGAGGAACCATGGAGAATGGGAGAAGTGCCAGAAGAAAGGAGACAATTTGTTCTGATTTTCAAAAATGGAGAGAAAGATGGATTCAGCATATTTGTCTGGCAAGCTTAGTGTCATTCCCTGGCCAAATTCTAGAATGGATTATGGATTAGTTAAATGATGTTTTGTGAGCACTGACATAGGGAAGCAATCTTCCATTTTTCCTAAATGTTTTAATAAGGTCAATTGAGGACCTATTTTAGACATAGTTAAATTGTATTGTAGTGAGATTGTACTGAGATACTTGAGTCAAGTTTCTCATGATGTCTTTGTGGAACAAATGGATAAATATGGGGTGGATGACAGCAGAGTTAAGATAATTCATAGCTGATTCGATCTCCAGAAGGCTGATTAATGAATTAATGTCCCTCTAGCCACCTCAGACCAAGTCAGCTAGCTGTCCACCTGGACCATCTTCTCTGTCACCTTTGCATGAACTATCTGAACCTTGGTTTTCCATCTCCCACTCTGAGCATAACAATCTACTCTTTTCTACTATCATTTCTGAAAAGAGACTATCCCAGTCTCCTATGGATCAATTTACTATCTCAATGATTTTCAGATCAAAATTCCCTTCCATGATAACATAAGTATGTTGTGTCCTTCTGTTGAAATATGAATTATTTCAGGGGAGAGCTATTTCACTTTTGCATTTGTGCAGGACATTGACATACTAGAGCATATTCAAAGGAGGATAAGGAGGATGATGACATAAGGCTCAAAACCAAAAAAATATTTGAAAGAACCAAAAACAATTAACTTGGGAAAAAAGGAAACTTAAAAGAAACATGATAAGTCATCTTAAAATATTCTTCTCTGAAAAAAGATTGGGTTAATTTTACCTCCAGAGCTATAACCAGTGAATAGGAGGCATATAGCAAGGCAGATTTGGTATTAATCTAAGAATGCCCTTTTTAAAGAACTCAGAGATGCCCCCAAATGGAATAGGCTGCCTCATGAGGAGGTTAATAACCTCATAATAGAAAATAGGTGTTCAAGAAAAGGCTTGATAGTTCTTTGGAGAGGTTGTAAAAAATAAAAGAATTCCTGTTCACAATAGAAGGAGGAATTGAATGATTTCTGAAATCCACTCTAATCCTAAATTCAATGATTCAAATATTCAAATGTTTAAGACAATAATAATAATAATTATATTATCTGGCATTTATATAGTATCTACTATGTGCCATGTATAAAGTGTATACACTTTATAAATATTTTCTCACCTGATAATCACAACCCTAGGAAGCAAGTGCTATTATTATTTCATTTTTACAGATGTGGAAACTGGGTAAATATGGGTGAAGTGATGTGCCCAAGATCCCACAGATACATCTGAAGCTGGCTTTGAAAACAGGTCAATGCTGATTTCAGAAACAGTCATCCATTCACTGTGCCATCAAGTTGCCCTAAACATGATTTCTATTCAAAATTTATTTGATTAGTAAAGTATAGATAGTTAAATTGTATCTCAATATTGTATATGTAGTGCTATAATGGAAACTGAGAAATGTCATAAACTTTTTGAGCATGAAGCTTGCAATATTACTGAAAAGACAATAATCACAATAATAGAATTATAAAGCCAGAACTATAAAATATTAGAGCTAAACGCCTCCTTTAAAGTCATCTAGGTGACACATCTAAGTGGGAAAACTGCTAGGATTATTACTATAGTTTGTTTAACATTTCATTCTACCCAAAGTAGTTTTCACTTTAAAGTTGCATTAACTAAGGTAATAATAGTTGCATTTTACATATGTTGAAATTGGATGAATAAATGAAAAAGCATTTATTAAGCACTTACTATATGCAAAGCACATATAATTACTTGATCATATGGTCAATTAAAATATATTCAATCAAAGCATATATTCATTCATATTTGACATTCTTTTCCTAACATTGATGGCTCAGATTGTCTGACAATAGAAATAACTAGAATGAATGATGAATCCATCAGGCACCAAAGGAATTAAACCAATGTGGTCTTTTTCAGGATTACTTATGATTGGTTCATTTTTTTAATGTGAGAGAGAGTTAGCAGTGGGCCAATAATGGCCAATCTACAGTCAGGTGTCATTTCCTGGCTGGACCTTATATGTGCCATAGATCATAGTACTGTCCATACAACAAGCTGAAACATTGGGTAGCTATGTCAAAGAAGAACAAATGTGCCCTTTATTTTAACATAATTCACTTGAAATTAAAGTTCCTTAATCATGAGACATGTCTCTTTCCCATGAATCTATAACATTGAATTATGTTTTCCTCTTCTCAAAATATAAGGCTTCCTCTGTTTCTCTATCTCCTCCCTCCTGTCCCCTTCTCTGTCTCTGTCTGCTTCTCTTATTTCTAATTCTGTTTTGTATCTGTCTTACTTGTTGCCTCTGTATCTCTGTTTCTCATTCTCTTTGTCTCTCTATTCACCTTTCTTCCCTTTTCCCTCCTTCCTTTTCTTGTCCTCCTTACCTTTCTTGATCTTTTCTTTTCCTTTCCATCTCCCTCCTTCTTCATGAAAGTTCAATGTGCTATATTTTGTTTCATATAATCTCTTTAATATAATAGGTTTTCTTAACATATAAATGTATTAAATAAAATTTAAAATCCATGAAATATTTCATATAATCACCACATTATTGAATATTATGGGGGAAGGGATATTAGTGACCTAATATATTCTCACTCATTCATTTTACGGGTGAGAAAATTGAAGTATACACAAGCCAAAAGACCTAAAGTCTCACAGATAGTGAGAGGACAATAATCCAGGTCTTCTGCCTTCCCCTTCAATGATCTTTCCATTATGTTGGGCTGCCTCCAGTTCATATCTGCATCCTGTAAAAGTTCTTGCAACACTTTCTTGGTCTTTAGTTGCTCTTACTTTGCCATTTCATGAAGCTGTCAGGGATTTGGTGTTGGGGACTAAGGAAATCAGGAAGATGCAGCTGAGGGTAGGGAGGGGACCATAGTGATGTAGTTCCTTAGTTTATTCCCTGCTCTGCAATGATGAGAGAAGCCCAGAGATGGTTGGAGAATTTGCCAGCAATCAAGCAGCTGAGACCTGGGTAAGCGCCACCTTATAGGTTCCAAGTCACACCAAATCCCAAGTTCCACAACTAAGTTGAGGCAAGATTTTGATTGGAATTTCTGTAGCTCTTGTGATTGGCTCTGCTGGATGCCTGAGTCAAACTTCCTTGTAAACTGTTATTTGCATACCTTGGACACAAACGGTACATTTTCTAGAACTCAGAGATTTGGATCAGTCCTGTGTCTGGCAAATCTTTGGGGTCTAGAATAGTGGTAGGCTGGCATTCACTTGATAAATGTTTGATTATCATGTGTTGGCTTTTTGTTATTGCCTAGTTATATTCTTAATGATTCTATGCCAAGAATAAAAACAACACTATGCAGTATCAAAACACATTTGTCTGTTTTTGTGGAGAGTGGACCTCATTATGTTAAACTCTCCTTATCAGAACTCATGGAAATATAAGCATATTTTAAAAGGAGGAAGGTTTTACCAGTTGCCAAGAGCTTGAGAGCTAGCTTCTTATTGGCTAAATCCACAAATGCACATATCCCTTGGCATTGTCTTTCCTGCCCCATATAGAATGATGAATAAAAGGGCAGGCTACTGACTGTTTACGCACTACAGAGAACATAACACTTTTTCAGCACTTGTATCCAGCAGTTTATACAAAAGCCATGCAAAAGGTTTTCTAGAACCCCAGAGCTTTAAAGCTAAGTAGAATCAAATGAGTGACTATCAATACCACCTGATGGTTAAATTCTTGAATGTCTTACCTGAATGTCTTTCAGCTAGCTTATTGTTTTTGCTGTTGTTTATCATTCTCCAAAAGAAAAGGGATGTCAGGATTTGCAAGTAAGTTGGTTTGAAGTGAAGGAGAGTTGTGTAAAGTTACCAGCCTCATTCTCTCCTCTTGAGCTATCAGGATCCAGAGGCAAGAGATAGAGTAGAAGGATTGTAGGTGGTCCATAATGCAGTGGAAGACCTTTGCCTTTTTAAACTAAGATCTTTCCCAGGTCTCAATTTGTCTAGGGCAACAACCATTCAGTGATTAAGGGTAGGTAAGGAATAAAGCAAAAAATGACTCATTTTACCTAGTCAAAAAAAGTCAATCTAGAAGGGGAAGATGTTCAGTTTCTAGGCCAAAAAAACCTCCACAATTGTTATTTATATTCACTCTGAACCATCAGAGCTCAAATAATGACCAAATGAGGCTTGGACTGGGATCTATTGTTGGCCAATCAATGAAAGTCAGAGTGATTGGATCTAAGGCATGGTTCTTAAACAGAAATCTAATCTGTAAGCCCAAGATATCTTATAGATTTTAGCAATCAAAATTTATATTCTTTTGGGCGGAGACCTGCTGATAAGGGTATGATTCCCTATGTGGTCAAAGGGAGGGGAAGGGAAGAAAAAGAGGTAGCTAGCTAATAATAATAAAAATATGATTACACTAGATGGGCTTTTGTTTACTCCTGGACAGGTTGAGGTGATTTGTACTAAACTTTGAAGCCTATGAAGATTCTACATTGGCAATGAGCTCTAAAACCTATAAAAGATTAATCACAGTGAGAACTATAACTCCTGCATGATCAAAGTAAAAATTCTATTTTTATGGTTGCCTGTGTTTTATCCTCTATAAATTTTATAATAATGATTAGATCCAAAGTATGAACATCATTTACATACATCAAAATGTCTCACGCCATCCTGGAGAACTTTTACAGTCAGTTAAACACATGCAGTAAGTACAAGAAAGCACATTAGGAAGCTCAAAGCTTCCAGACTCTCTGGGGCATTAATCAATATCATCTCTCCAGGTACAATAGTGTATGTACATATGTTTGTATGTATGGTATGTTTGAGTTTGTGTGAATATACAAAGAAGATAGAGGTCTTCTGCACACAGAATTGTGTTCTCTTTTGTGTGTGCACGCAGGAAGAAAGCTTTTTGCATTTGTCAGAAATTCACTTACTTCAGCTCTTTTCTCTTGCCAAGGTAATCAGTCTCATTTCCCAGAAATTGCATTTCTCTAACATTGACCAGAAACACTTTAGAAATGGCAGCACAGGAAAGGGCTAGAAATAGTTGTTATTTAGCATTGTCCCTTTCTCCAAACTGTGCCCAGAATATGTTAAAATTTATAGCTGCCACAAATGCTGTAGGTATTCCCAAAACTGTCTCCCCAGCACCCATCTTCCTCTCACTTATTTCTGAATTGGATTGATTTTGCCTTCTAGCAAGGGGTGGGAAGCCTCCACCTTCAGAGGTTATCATGGAGGGATTTAAGTCTGGGCACGCTGGCAAACATGTACCAAGGCAATGGCAACTACAAATTGCGTATGGTACAAGCTTTCAGGGTAAACATCAATTTCTCCAATTTGCTATAGCCTGAGAACCTTATAAGCTTAGCGAATGAATTGTGAGTGTAGATTTTGTCCTGGATGGATGGATCAGGGCTTGCTTCTATAAAGCTCTGTTAATGTGCACTAGAGTCTTCAGTTTAAATATTGTGAAAGGGTAAAAAGTCACATCTGGTTCTCTTGTTCTACTTACAGAGGATTCTTGCAATCTTTAGAGACAATTTCACAGAAAGTACACACTTTATCCAATGTCTGGACCCACTCTCCTTTTCATAGAAAAAGAAGCAATTTACCACCTGTGTGGCTTTGGGCAAGTCACTTAATAATAGCTTACAATTTATAAAGCACTTCAAGGTATCTGAAATACTTTACATATTTTAGCTTATTGCATCTTCATAACAACCTGAAATGGTAAATGCTACTATTATCCTCATTTTACAGATGAGTATAATGAGGCTCAAAGAGATATTGCCTAGAGGTCACATAGCTAGTAAGCTAAAGTAGGGCTAAAATACAAGTCTTCCTGAACCCCAAGTCCCAACTCTGTACTACCTCTATGCTTCTTAACCTTTATAAGCCTCAGTTTCCTTATCTGTAAAGGGAGGTAATTGAATTACTTGGACACTAAAAGCCATTCTAGTTCTAAACTGGTGATCTATCAACTCTCCTTCCTGTGCTAGAACATTAAACCAACACAAAGTCTCTCTCCCTTCCTCATTTCTTCTTTAAGGCCTATTCAACCTCTATCCTCTCCACAGAACATATCTTATCAGTCCAGTTTACAGAGCTCTCTCTCCAGTCTCCAAAGCTGTGTATCATTTAACTGTGTCCTCATTTGTTTAACTATGGGTCAGGCATTGGACTGCCTTGTTATATGCCTTCTTTTGTCTGTTCTTTAAACCTTTAGTTGATATTTAACTCTCCATAAGTTTAGATCTTGTCTTCTGGACTGCATTATGATATCCTCAAGGGTAGACACCATGTCTCATATGTCCTCCTGTCCCTCAGAGGCACTTAGCGTAGTACATTATGTTCAGTAGTTCATTTGTTGTTTGGATTTGTTGACAGAAAAGCCATTTAAGAACCAAAAATTGCATAAAATTAATTCAATTGTATAACTTTATCTCTATCTGAGAATGATTAAATTATTGTGCCACAGTTTCCTTTTTTGTTCTGCCTCAGTTTCTCTAAATTGTTCTGCCTCAATCCTCCTGGTTGCAACCCTACCTTCCTGTTCATTAGGACTGAGATAATTAGGACTGTGGAGATCTGGCCACTCTGGCATTCCAAAAGAATCATGAAACTCCAGATGTCCTATTCTCAGATACCTAATTGGCATCCTCAACCTCTTTCTTTCCAGATTTCATCTCTCTAGCTAACTATCTCCTTCACTCCCAATTTATTAGAATTTATGTTCCTATCCCCAACCTGTTAGAATCGGATTGATGGTCCCTTCCTGGAAATTCCTGCTCATTAGTGTTCAGACTCCACCCCTTGCCTTTGTCTCCCCTGATCACTAGAACCTTATAAAAATCATTGGAATCTCACATTCCATGCTGAATTCTTTGAGACAAAAGTCCAATTCTGGGGGCAAAATGGATAATGCTGTATATGTATGGTCTTGGATAAATCCCTTAAACTCAATTTCCTTATCAATAAAATGTGGCTAGCACTTGCACCACTTACTTCTTAAGTTTATAATGATGATGATGATAGACAAAGGCCAACAATTATACTGCACTTTCAGGTTTGCATAGCATTTTATATACAACCTCTAATTTGAATCTTACCAAACCATAGAGAAAATTATTTATTTTTTAGAACCTCTGATTTACTCTTCCCCTGAAGAAGATCAACAATGCAAATGAAATTTAAAAGCAATTTTAGAATATTAATTGGAGAGCATAAAAATTTGCCTAAGACATTTAGGCTAAGCAAGTATCAGAGGGAGGATTTGAGCACATCTTCCTGATTTTAAGTTCAGCAGGCTGTTCACTACCCTGCCCTTTGTTTTATAGAATAATACTGAATTGAATAAAAAAGCTCTATATAAATAAATCAAATGAAAAGAGTAGTTTCAGTAGTCACCAAAAGTCATTCTTCCCATTTGACATGACAAAAGTTGGAATGTAATGGTTTTGTGAATTAAAAAAAAAAGTTTAATGACTAGAATGGGAATTCCTATAATCATGGCCCATAGATTGAATTTTAGAACAATCTGCATGCTTTGTTAGTAATGTATCTGTTATATATTTAAAAAAATATTTTCCAAGACATATCCATGGTTTAGCTTTTCTGGTCAAGGGTGTTCCCTAATGTAAAATGTGAGCCTATACAGATCTTGTAATGGTAATATAATGGATTATGCATATTGTATCAAGTTAAAAATGAAACTCAGTATAGTATTACAGTAATTTATATGCATACACACACATACGGGTTTGTTCAGCACCAGATATTTAAATTTTAAACCCATTTAAATATTCAGCTGAAACTAAAATAAATTTTGAAAAATGGAATTCAATAGAAAAGCTCTATTAAGGGTAAAAGTACTTACCCAAACCAATTTGATTCTAAAAAGAAACTGGGAAGGACCATGTTCACAGTTGCAGCACCTGCCAGGGGAACATTATACATTTTTCTACATAGGCAGAAGAATAGTCAGATTTCTTTTGGCATGAACTTCATTAGCAAAGAAAAATGGACGCTCAGAACCTAGGCTCTGTCTCATATATAGCCAGCCACCTGTTTGCTAAGATCCTGAGCTCCATACCTAGATTGAGGTTGCTTTTTTTCCAATTGCTCTATTTACTACAACCTCACTTCACCTTCCTCCCAATGTGTGATCAGGAATTGTCTTAAGCACTTCTTCCTGAAAAATGAGGGATAACTGACCAATCTACCTCCCCAATGCCAATCTCTTGATTCTCATAATAGCATCCTGCAGGATGTTTTCATTGGATTACTTGAAATGATTGCTGACACTGAAATGTAAACCCATCCTCAAAGTGTGTTTGAGAACCAGATCCTCAACCTCTTCCTCTCTGAGCTCTTCCACAGAAGAATTCAGCCAGTTTTTAAAAATACTGTTAAAACAATCAGCTAAAATTACCCAATTCAATGCTTGAAATCAAACATAAAACTCTGGAGAGGCATATAGGGACATGTATGGGCAGATGAAAGGAAGGGTCCCAGAGAAAGAGAAGGATAAATTATTGTAAAGAGAAATGAAAATAGGAAACATTACATAAAGAAATATGGAATAATATAGAGGCCCTAATCCAGCTGACTGTAAATCCCTTTTCCTTAATTGGTTTAGAAACTGTGGACTGTAACGGGAGACAGAGGGCTCTCAGCTGCTATTCTACTGAGCTGCCTGGAATCTCATTAAGTGGAAGACAATAGCAGAGCTGACAGCTCCCTTTCTGTAGGGGCACTTAGAGCTAATCTGCTATTGAGACTAATACAATTATATGGGATTATAGGATTGCCATTGATATATAGATTTGGGAATTCCCAGTGGAGGGGAGAGTTGGGTTTTTGCATATGGGGGTTGGAGACTAGAGAGGGTCATAAAGACTACAAAATTCCTTTTTATTCAAAGACCTGGAAAAATGATCATATTTTACGATTTGAATCTGACTCTCTCACCCACTGTCCTAAAACTAAGTAGTTGGGATGGGATTTCTTAGATAGTTTCCCCTCTATCTAACCTTTTCTTTATACAAAGCTTTAGAAAAAGCACTTAGAAATCTTCATGCAGAGGACCTCATTTCAAATTATTCTTTTATTTTTTTTTTCCCTTCTGGCTTATTTTCAATCCAGGGTTTTGACACCAAGAAGAACCCTATTTTTCATAGTAACACATGAACTTTATGATTGGTATTAGTATTACTGTTGCTATGATTCAATGGAGTGTATGTAATAGTTTAAGATTTGCATAGCCTTTTGTACATATCTCATTTCAACTTCATCTATTTGAAATAAGTGCTATTATTATCCCTATTTTATAGATGAGCAAATTGAAAGCTAAGAGAGGTAAACGGACTTCTCAAAGTCACACAATTAGTAAGTATTTCTAGACTTGAATTCAGCTCTTCCAGATTCCATCCCATCATTCTACTTATTCTATAGGTATATTCTATATCTATACCCATTCTATAGCTGGCCATGGAGATAATCAGCTATAGAGTGCTAGATTTAGAAATCTGGGCTCTACTTCCCATCTCAGACACTTGTTGGCTTTCTGACCTTTCTTTAAGCCTCAGTTCCCTCATGTGTGAAATGAGGATAAAAATCGCATCTTCCTCAAGGTGATTTTGGTGAGGCTCAAAACATGTTAAATGCTTTGCAAGTTTAAATCTACGCAGACATTTGCTATTACTTTTATAATTTCTCTAAACATTTGCTACTACTTTCATAATTTCTCTAAATGTCTTTTACAAACTCAGACCTTGGATATGTAACGGGGTACTTCTGAGATCCCATCAGCATAGATGACACTGTCTAAACAAGAGAACAAAGTCAAGTTCTTTCTTTGTATGCATTTCAGGATACATGAAATGCAAATTGAGCTAACTACAAAAAAAAGGGATGCAGTATTTATCAGCCAACTCAGTTACAGGGACTCCTTATGGAAAACAGTGGCTGATTAATAACAGCAGCAACTTCCTTCCTTAATAAGCCTTAAAACCATCTTCACAAATTAGCTCATAACAAGTACCTAACACCTTACCTATCCATCATTAAAACTGCACGAGAACAAAGTGTGGTATTTCTCATTCCTTGGTTGAATATGACCTTTCAAATCAGTTTCAGTCTTAATATTTTAAGAAGTAGTGACTACTGTAAGTGACACTTTACAATTCTCCTCTATCCTACAACAGTGCTTCACTAATTTCATTCCAAAGCCCTAAATATTAACCTAAAGATACCCAAGTCTCCAGGGACTCCATTTTATACATGTTCTGTCTAACACAGCTAGGAGATTTTGAGCTCTTAAATCATTTATTATAATATCAAAAAAGAAAGCTTAGGGGAAAAAAAGTTGATTTTAAATCTTCCTCTTATAGTCCAGCAGTGGCAATGAACCTCCCTGCCTCTAATATTACATTCAGAAGATTTACTCTTTCTTGCCATTGACAAGAGTTAATTGCTAATTAAAAGCTGGAGTTGAGACAGCTTTAGAATATAATCCACAGAGAAGGGAGTGATTAAGAGACACCCAGAGGGCCATGCTTTGGCCAAAGGCTGCATATCTCCAAATCCCTCTCCCACTAGTCTGCCACTGGCTTCAAACTTCACCTTACTCCTTTGGGTAAAGGCATTTTCTTTATGAGTCCACATTTCAATGTAAATTCTCAGGAAGGATAACCCATTATCACAGAGTTCATTTATCAGTTTTCTGGCAAAGATCTAAGACCCTAGGACAGGACAAGTAAACTTTGAAAGGAGAGGGCAGGGAGGGGAAATAGGGTTTTTTAAAGCAGCAAATAAGGGCAAACTCTAGCTAATTTCAGGGCCAAGCTTAGTATATGGTTTATTCCATTCTGAGGAAGGCAAGATATATTTAGAATGATTCCCTTCCTTATTCCTAGCAAAGTCTTGGCTTTCTTCAATGATCTTCCTTCCAATGATAAAGGTTACAACCTGTCCAAATCTTTCATTTTATGTGATTTGTCCATGTTCTTCCTTAAATACCTTGGGATGGAGTGGGGGAAGTCCATCCAGGGTGATATTAATGGAGTCTTGTTATTAATTATCATAGTCTTGAACACAGTTGTCTTTGTTACATTTTCAAAAACTCTTTTGTGATTTTGATTCATGAATAAGATGTCTTTAAAATGTCTCCACAAATTATCTTTTAACAAGTATTTAACACCTTACCTTATCAATCATTAAAGTTACATGAGAGTAATGTGGTATTTTACATTTGTTAAATATGACCTTCCAAGCCATTTTTGTTTTTGATTTTTAAGTACAAATAATATTTTAAGTAAATTTGATTTTTAAGTACAAATAATATTTTAAGTAAATTAGGCATTGATTAAAAGCAACCTTGTTGTTTTGCTCTCTCAAGTCAGTAAGCATGGTTTACTGTGGGCGATGCCTTGTGCTAAATAGCAGGAATACAAAACAAGTAAAAATAAAGACAATATCTGACTTCAGAGAGCTTACATTTTAAGAAGAAAGACAATATATAAAAAGAAGCTGAATAAAGTTGCCAGTGAGGGGAGGCTGTGGAGAAAGAAATCAGGAGAGTCAGAAGAACCCAGAGAGGATTAAAGGTGCATATTTTTCTTAAAATGGAAGTTCCTGGAGGAAGTGACCAATAAAAGGAAGAGGCCACAGAAGTAGGTGATCTTCCAAAATAAGAACACTGTTGGATCAGTCTGAAGAGTCAGGAGTAGAGTTGAGAGAAGAACAAAGAAGTGAAAAGCAAAAGCTTTTAATGCTAAACAAATAAGAAGACATAATGGAATCTTGTCTTTTCTATATCTTCTAGTCAATGTTATGACTTCAAGGATGTGGTCTGTTATAGATTATTGCTTGCAAAAGCCTGTCTATTCCATTCTCATCTTTTTAATCCATGATTTCCTTGATATGCAAGTTGATTCATCTCAAAAAGATTTTTTTGAATTGGCAAAGTGGGCATAGGGGTCAGTAGAATTATATGAACATTGATTTAAAGGTGTGGTTCTCAAAATTTTGTTTTCACTATCTTCATACTATTAAAAATTATTGAGGATCTGTCTAAAGAGTTTTTGTTTATGTATGTTTATTTTTATAGATATTTACTACATTATGTTGAACCCTGAATAAAAAAGAAAAACATAGCCACCCCCCCTTCCTTGCTATTAGGACTGGAAATTGAGTTTAACAAAAGAGCCTAAGAAAAACCTTGACCCTCTCTCTGACTGATGAGATTTGTATCCCCTCGATTCCTGGTGGTGATGAGGTTAGTGGCAAAGTCCTATTAGGGAAATAGAATCTTGTGCTGAGAAGAGAATGCCTTCTCAGTGGGCAGAGGGTCTTCGCAGGCAGCTATGCCAAGGAAAGGTCCCTTGTCCTGGCATGATCCTGCTTTGGCCCTCTGCAAAGAGTAAGTTTAGAAACTGCCCTTTAAAAGGAGTCTTTAGGCTTTAGGAAGCCAAGGTTCCCATCCTAGATGCTTATCAGTATCCTGCCCAGATCTCCTATTGGAATTAACAACACTTCAAAGGGGTGCTTTTTGACCAGGATTTCTAATTGAATCAAAGGCTCTGGCATCCCCGAAAGATAACTTACTTGGGGGGATATGCCTTTCCCAGGAGGGGCTGACACTCCAAAAGGGATCACAGATCAAAAAGAAACACAGTTTCAGAGTGATAATCTTAAAAGGAACAGCTTCAGTAAAGGGAACAGTTTCCCTCCCCCTTCATCATCACCTTTACATACCATTGTGTCATTGTGTGCATTATCTTCATCATTGCTAGGATAATTTCCTCTCCTTTTGAGTATTGCCCCTCACTTTGATGTCTCCTGCTCTCAACCTTCTTATCTTGACCTCTATCCTGTCAGAATTAAGTTATGATCCTTTCCTGAAATTATAGCTTGTCCCCCAGTATCCTCGCCTCCCCCCCTTATCTGCCTTTGTTTCCCCTATAAGAGTGTATACTCAGTTTATGCATTCTATTTGCAAACCCTAGTTAGCTAAAACCCTATATAAGTTCCCTGCCTCATTTATCTGTCTTAAAAACCTTATACAAAAATCCCATTTGGTCAGCTAGCCTAAACTTTCCACATTGAAGATTAAAAATCAATCTCTGTCTGCCTCAGTTTCTCTGATATTACAACTAATTTTGAATTTATAGACTTTCTGATAGAGTTTCAGAGACCCCCCCCCCCCAGGATTCTCTGGACCATACTTTGAGAGCGCTTGATTTAAAAGATCTCAGAGGTTACCTATTCCAATATCTGATTTTGCAAATGAAGAAAATGAGACTGAAGAGATGTCATAGCTTGACTGAGGTCACCAAGGTTGGGATACAAGATATGATCTTATGATCTCAAGATTAAACTATTAAAAATCTTTAAATTGCCCCATTTCAAAAGGGAATGATGTTTGTGAGTTTTTTTAAGTTCTTTATGGTTCTCTCTTCTTTCAGAAATTTCGAGACTCAGTCCCTAAAACCTCTCACAATTGGGTTATCTTCACTACAGATTTGTCCTATTAATACTAGGTCAAGTCTAGCTGCTTATTCCATCTTTGTTTTCTTTAGAGTCATTTCCCTTTCCTCATTCTGCACATTAAGGACCATGATGAAGCAGCTAGGTTGTATAGTGGATATAGTGTTAGATGGATATAGTATTGGATCTCAAGTCAGGAAAACGTGAGTTCAAATAGCTGCCTTGGAGCCAATCTAAGTGGTGGTGGGCAAATTGTTTAAACTTTCAATTTCCTTATTTGTAAAATTGGAAAAATAATACCTCCCAGAAAAAAAATAAACCACCTCCCAGGGTTGTTATGAAGCTCAAATGAGGTAATACTAGAAAAGCATTTTCCAAACTTTAAAGTGCTTTTTCAGTGCTAGCTATTTTTATTATTAGCTATTATGATAGCAGAGTAGAAAGGCAATAGTGCTATTGTCCTTGATGAAGAAAAGAGTTTGTTATACATATATTAATTTGTCTTTCTCATATTCCCTCCATATTGTCTTCTTTGGAGAAATACTTGTCCTAGGTAACATTGATAGCAAGGATCAAGAGTAGAGTTTAAGTCCAGGCTCTCCGATGGAGAGCCAATGTGCTTTTTACTTTCCTGAACTGCTTTTTCATGTTGTCAGGATAATCTGACTTAATTGGGACCTCTGCCAAGCTTTCTGTAAACTTGTTTTTCCCTTTATGCTTCTTACTGTTTTATGGAATGATATTGCTCATAATCTTCTACTATCCTTCCCCTTAAGATTTTACAAATGAGTTTATGTTCTAAACTGGTATCGCCCTTGGCTACTATATCTCTCCACTTGGCAAAGCAACAAGGGTTTTTTTTGGCTGAGGAAATTTCTAAGCTCTTCTGGTCTACTCTTTGTGGTGATTGATTTACACTGGTTAAACTTTTTTCACTCCCCCTGTAAAGGAGACTTCAGCTCTAAGTATCATTTCCCTTTATCTGGCCCATAACAGGTTGAAATATTTAAGTTGCACATTGGAATAGAGGATTGTTACCAATTGTATTAAGCTTAACTACTCCCCAAATAAGTACATTTGCTTCCAAAATGTTAGCAAAGAGAACTGTGACTCTATAAGCAATTGCTATAACTATTATTGTTAAATACTACTGCCATTCATGAAAGTGTAAGAAGGTGATTTCTAAATGTTTCACTTTGGGGATTTGGAATTTAACTTTTTGCTGCTGTAGTCATATTCCTTTTGGTAATGGAGAAACAGAGAGACTGAGAAAGAGACAGAGATAGAGAGTAACAGAAGGCAGAGAAATACATAGGGAGAAAAAGATAAAGAGAGACAAAGATGGACAGAGACAGAAGTTCAGACACACATACACACAAAGAGAGACAGAGATAGAGATACTGAGAGAGATAGTCAGAGACACAGAAAGAGATAAACAGAGAAAAAGAGACAAGAGAGATGGAGGAATAGATGAATAGGTAGATAGATAGATAGCTCAAATATTTAAACAGTGCATTGATATTTTCAAAGAGTTTTCCTCACAACAATCCTCTGAAGTAATCCACATTTTACAGATGAGGAAACTGACATTCAGAGATTAGAAGGGATTTGCTGTGGCTCACATAACTACTAACTGGCAAAGACCAGATTTGAGCCAATCCATATTTCCAGACTTACTTCAAATTACTTTCTTTTGCTTACTCTACAATCTAAACAACCTGGTCTATTGATTGTTTCATCTCAGGTCTTTCATGCATTGCCATAAATCATAAGCCATCCATCATGCCTCAGTTTTCAAATCCATAGTTTTCTTCAAGGCTGAGCTTAAATGTCACTTCCAACTCATAACACTTCCTGACCCCATCCCAGTTCTTCTTAGTGGCTTCTCTCTTCCCAAATTATTTATTTACTTTTTCATGTACATATTATAGCCTTTTAAAAGAATATAAACTACTAGAGGACATGTTCTTTTTTATTTGTTACTATCCCCTAACCTAAACCTCACATACAATACATACTTAAAAAATTTGTGGAATGGAATTGAAGTAGTCTCTCTCTGCATTGTAGGCATATAATAACATGTATATTGTATTCAACCTTATAGCACACAATTGTATTTATACAGTATAGATAGATAAATAGATAGATACACATGTATATGTATATGCTATACATTGTATACAATGTAGTTGAGCTTCCATAGGGGCTGAAAACCCACAGAGAGGTTCATTTCCACAATGAAGGCTGTAGAAATAGGGTCTATGTTGTCTCAGGAATTTTGTAACTGTTTCCGAGATTGCCCTGAAAGTTTGGTCCTTAAGCATTATTAGTTTCTTTTCTTTCTTTCTTTCTTTCTTTCTTTCTTTCTTTCTTTCTTTCTTTCTTTCTTTCTTTCTTTCTTTCTTTCTTTCTTTCTTTCTTTCTTTCTTTCTTTCTTTCTTTCTTTCTTCTTCCTTCCTTCCTTCCTTCCTTCCTTCCTTCCTTCCTTCCTTCCTTCCTTCCTTCTTCCTTCCTTCCTTTCTTTCTTTCTTTCTTTCTTTCTTTCTTTCTTTCTTTCTTTCTTTCTTTCTTTCTTTCTTTCTTTCTTTCTTCCTTTCTTTTTTTCTTTCTTTCTTTTTTTTTAAACACATGAGGCAATGGAACCCAAACAGTAGTACCTTATTAAAGCCACACAGAAAGATGAAGATTAGTTCCTCAGTTTCCAAAAACCCAGAGCTCCCAAACTTTGGGACAAAGGAATTTAACACTAAGCATATGGGGTATAAAATATGCATATCCACTTGAGCATTGTTAGAATTAAGAAGGGAGTTTTATTTCATTTTAGAATGTGGTTTATAATTGTCCAGCTGCAAATGGCATTGTGTGTGGGCCTCTTTTACATATTCAGATATGGGAGAGTGTTAGCAGTCTCCCAAAGGAATCTCACCCAGCCAAAACTCAAGTACAATCAAATGGGAAAAATACAACAATTGCCGTTTGATTTATACATGCGGATATACCCTTCATTTTCAGTATGTATGGAATGTAGCCATTTATGATTCCATAACCAGAGGAATAAAATTTGAATATGTAGTAAAAGGAGAAATGTATTTTAAATGGCCTTTAGAAACAGAACCGAGGCAATAGTCAGAAGGCCAGAGTCACTAATAGAACAGAATATATTGTTAGCTATACATGCACAACATGGACTGCCAAACACACTATTAAAGGCAAGTAAGATCTAACAGGAGTTTCTCAGAAAAGGCTAAGACAGTCAAACACTCAAACATTCATTCCAGTTGAACATAAAGAGAACAATAAAACATAAACTAGAAAGGTTCTACCTCATGGAACGCCCCCACTCCTCATACCCATCACCAAAATAAACCTGTTTTTACTTTTACAAAAATAATATAGGAAAAGAAAAGAAGCCATTTTATAATTTGGTATGTTTTCATCCCAAAGCTCCCAAGCTTTGTACCACATCATATTTTTCAAAAGACATAGGCTTTAGTCACAAAGCAACTGCAAATGGATCAACTGCTTACCCATCCATACATACCATCTCTAATCTAATCACCACTGGCAGCTGTAATTAGTATGGGGCTAACTGGAAACATGTAACAGGGGACTGAAATGAGGAAGGGGGGAGGGTACTTGATTTTCCCCTTCAGCTACCACTGTCTCTCTGCATTCCTTTGCTGTTCTCTGCTGATTGATACAATTGAGCCCAGGAAAACACTTCTGATCCCTCATTTTGGTGGTCCTTCACTTTGTTGTTGATATTGAGTTGTTTCAGTGCCTGACACTTCATGACCTTATTTGGGGTTTTCTTGGAAAAGACACCAGAGTGGTTTGTCTTTTTCTTCCCCAGTTCATATTACAGATGAGGAAACTGAGGCAGAGTCTCATGATTTGTCCAGAGTCACATAGCTTAGTAAGTCTCTGAGGAGAGATTTGAACTCAGGAAAATGAGTCTTCTTGACTTCAGGGCCAATTCTCTACCCACCTTCCATCTAGTTCTTTCTTTAGAATGTGTCCTTTCCTGACATTCTGTTATTATAGGGACATCGGTTGGTCAGTCTTAAGAAATAATAAGCTCATGGATGGAGGACTAAATAGAATCACCGAATACAACCCTCTTATTTTTAAAATGTGGAAACTAAGGCCTAGATATTTTAAATGGTCATAAACATAGCAAATGAAAGTGTACTCACTTGTTTTACCTCATTTGGCATTGCGTTCATAAAATTGTGACTCATTTTTTTAAACTCTTCATCATAATAAAACCACACTTTTATCACATGGGATATTAAGGGTACCTTTCACAAACACTCTCTTTTCCAAGTCTGTCTTTGATTAGAGCCCATAGGTTTTCAATGGGATTTTAAACAAGTGTATTCCCAGGCCAATCTTGCAAGATTATCTCTAACATTTGAATAAATTTCTTAGTTTCCCATGATATATGGTATAGTGCACATCCATGTTTCTGTATTTCATCTACATTTGGGAGTTTCTGTAATTTCATGGCATGAAATCCAACATTCCATTAAGAACTAAATAAAAGCAGAAAAACCAGATCCACATGGTTTCATCTATTTCAAAGTCAGACATTTTGTGTCTGGGCTCTCAATTCTTATCCCAAGCTTGTTGCCAGAGTTCACTGTTGTAGTCTTTTCCTTAAGAGAAGATAGTGAAGATCTGAATTATTGAATTTGGCTATATTGGGCACCTAGTGACCAATTCTGCATTCATTATGACCATCAATACCCCTTTATTGACCTTAACTAGAGAGTTTATATAGTCCAATATGATTCTATCTATGGCAAACTCAAGACTGAAAATGGAAAGCTGAAGATCAATGGAAACATCATTACTAAATTCTAGGAACATAATTCTATCAATATTGAATAAAGGAATGTTAGAGCCAACTATGCAATTGAGTTCATTGGTGTTTTTACCAAAATGGATAAGACCTGAGGTCACATGAAGATAGAGCTGTCATTGTCTCTTCCCTTTTTGTTGATGCCTCTGTGTCCATGGTTAGAGTGAACCATGAAAAATAAAATAGTTACCTTAAGATTGTCAATACTTCTTCCTGAGATATATGGGGTCTTATATCTATATAAGGGATATGGAGGACTAATACCTCTGGTATGAGGGCTGCTAAGTTCTTTTCAGGGCTGCTTATCCATCTCTCTTGAATACCTGCCACCCAGCTCTCACCTATGGCTCCAAGAAACTGTAGCAGGTACAGTGACGACACACCAGTAAATCATCTCAGCAGACATACTAAATCAGATTAAGGGTAATCAATAGGTCTCAAACCCATTAGTGAAGAGTGGGTGTATGTGGGAGGCAGTTCCCCAAGTATGTTAAGACTTCCTTAGTAGAATAACCAGATGTGAACATTTTGTTTCAATGGATCATGAAGGTGGCAGAAGCAAGTGCTGTGGAATACTTGTAGCTCTGCCAGACTTTGAAGGTGCCAACATGAATTACTGCATCCAGAGCCATTGCCAGTCATCTTGATTTTTGCCTTGCCACTGAGCTCTGAAGACTCTAGGTAAGAAAGTGACTTCAGGGAACCCTACTTCACTAAAATCTAATTTACACATGAGACAAAAGGCATTATCCATACCATTTTGCAATTTTACTATCTCATTATCTTTTACTATTCAATTATTTTACTATTTTACTATCTTACTATTTCACCCATCCCAAAATCCCATGATGACAGACTAGTGACAAAGTGGCAGATGCAGATATATTAGGAGCTATAATCATAGTCCTGTACACAGAAAGCCCAGGTCATAGGATCATCATTCCACTAGACTGAAGCAACAGCGGGTTTTGGCAGCTCTTTGATTATCTGAATGCCCTTCTTAAAAATTAAACTGCCCATCTCCTTGGCATAAGGAGGGGCCTAAAAAAGTGGCATAAAAATTACCTGTTTCATCTAATAATGGCCTGTTTACCATGACAGATAATATCCCACCCCATGGCTGAAAAACAAAAATATGTCCAAAAATTTTTGCAGAGATAATTCCACTCTTCATGTACCATTGGTATATGGAATACAATTATGGATAAGAAATCCAGTATGAATGAAAGATGAATGACGCTTGATGTGAGTGAGCTTAGCACTTAGCTAAGTAAACACATCTGACAAATGAAGGCCAGCTTAACAAAATTGGAATAAGATATTTCTGAAGTGATCACAGTGATGGGGAGCGTCATGAACCTGGCATAGGATCTTTCATCACAACTAATCTAGTCAACAAGTTTGTATGCCTACCAAAAGGAGTGAACAATAGGCTTATGACAATATAATTTCCTCTTGCATATGCTTCCACTGTAATGAACCCTGATGAAGCCAAAGGAAAAAAAATTATGAAAACTTGGAGACCTACATCATCAATATGCCAAAAGAGGACAAGTTTGTTATTTTGATGAATTCATTGCCAAAGGTACAAGCTATCAGACATGGCAGGGAGTCCTTGGGAGGAATGGGGTTGGAAACCTCATCAGTTTATTTTCTATTGAAGATATATGCATCTCATGACTTTCTCATCACCAATACTGTCTTCAAATTAGCCAAACACGACAAAACTTCATGGATGCACTCTTGCAGTAAACACTAGCATTTAATCCACTACGTCATTGTAAGGAGAAGAGACAGAATGTGATAGTGATGAAGGCAATCTGTAGTGTAGAATGCTAGACTAATTATAGACTTATCCTCTCTAAACTAAACATTCACATTCAAAAAAATAAACAGTTCCCAGGCATGACAACTATGAGAAGATTCATCATCAACAGATTAAGGTACTTCTCTCTGTGTGAACAGTTTATTGCTGAATTGAAGGGAAAGCTGAGCCAACAAACTATTTGTAACAATGGAACAGAAAAGAAGTCAGTAGCTTTCAGAGATTTGGTGTACAACACCACATTGACTCTTCTGATTCATTTGCAAACATCAGTATTGGTTTGATGCAAATGATGTGGAAATTCAGAAGTTCCTAAATAAAAAACAAGAACTCCCCAGAGTCTATCAACAGGATAGTTCATCTGTTTCTTAAAAAGCAGCATTTAATTCCATCAAAAATAAAGTGCAAGCAAAGCAGGATTCTACTTTCAGTAAGAAAGCAGATGAAATTCAGATGCTCATAAGAAGGTCAGACAAAAGTGATACAAGGACCCTTTCAAGGTCTCTCTAAAGAAATTTATTATTGATTGTGAGACATGGAAGACACTGATACAGTATTGTCCAGCATGCTGTACCTGCAGCAAAAAAGCTTTGTTTTGTGAGCAAAGTAGAATTGCAATAACTCAAAAGATATGTGAGATATACAAATTTAGAGACATCTCTCTCCCAAATGGTGGTAGAAACTTCTGGGATCATATTGTTCTCATAATCCACTGCCATATGCATTAAATATTCATCTCAACATTGTGATATCATTTTGGTCCTCTTCGAATAAAAAAGACAACAACAACAATAACAGTAGTAATTCCTTCTGCATTATCAATTGTTTGGCTTCCTTAGCCAAGGTCAACCATGATAACTTGGCATTATGGAAAGACTCATGATGATAATCCATGCCATTACTGCTACACAGAAGGTGGAAGATGGCCTCTTTGGCAAGTTATGGAGTAATGGATGTGACACTGTTCAAAACATCATCTCTGCTTCCATTGGTGCTGCTAAGGCTATGGGTAAGATCATCCCTAAGATGAAAGGGAAATTCATAGGATAGCCTTCTAGGTTTCTACTCCCAGCATATCTGTTGTAGATTTAACCTGAACCTGAAAAAAGACTTCCAAATATCATTATACCAACAAAATAGTGATGCATCTATGCCCTTGAAGGACATTTTGAGTTACACAGAAAATCAGATTGCATCCTGTGATTTTAACAGTGAAATATACCCTTCTATCTTTGGTTCTGGTGCTGGCATTGCCCTCAACAACCATTCTGTCAAGTTGATTTTGTTTAATTTAAAAAGCAAATACTTTTGTATTTGTTGTAGTAAAAACAACATCCTAATATAAACTTTTTAAAAATCCCATGTTTCTAAATGACAATAAATCCATTCAATTAAAATTTTTTAAAAAACTGTTATTATTGCCTTTAAAAGTATAATACTAAATAATTTGATCAGCTTTTGCATCTGCTTGTCTATCTTTGTTAAGCATGCCATGATCTATTCACTTTTTTGAGCATGGCTCCACTCCTTACCAGATGCTGTTTGCTGATGCAGTGACTCTGGCGAGCTCAAATTCATTTTCTGATTCAACAACGAATATGGTTATAGCAACCATGAAGTATACCCCATAATTTACTCCATCTTCAAGAAATAAAGTGGCAAGCCATGACTGTTCATTCCTAGCCAAAAGAATTCTACCACTAAAGAGTCCACATCCCTAATCTATTTTCCCTATCTGACCCATTTATAGTCCTTTTCTCAAAAATACTCTTATAGTAGGGGAAAGAAGCATAGAGACCCAAGTATTATTGTATGCCATCAATAAAGTCATATTCATAGAAAAAAAAACCCTATGCAGGACCACATAGAGATCACAAACAAAATGATATCAAATTTTGTTGCTCTCAAATAATTCACATATCATTATAACATACTACTTCCTTATTGAGCCATTATTTTACCTGACATAATTGGAATTAAGGTCAGACTGTCTCTGTGCTACTGTTGTCAACCAATCTCCACCCCCAACTACTCAACTGAACTTGTCCCACATAAAAGGATTGCTAGTTATGGCTCTGCCTAATAATACCAAATAGTAGCCAGAGAAAAGAGGAATAGCCTAAGAATAACATTCCTTGCTATTTGTAAAAAATCAGAAAACATTCATTCTACTTAATCTGACATTTCTATTTCAACTTACACAGTCAATAAATCCGCACTGTAAGAACAAAAACATCTGAAAAACAATTTCCCAGGACTGCCCTCAAGACTCATTCCTTCATCCAATCAGCATTTATAATCACCTATTATGTGCACCAGGGATACAAAGACAAAAATCAAATAGTCTCTCTCCTTAGGGAACTTATAGAAATTAGAAAACAATGTCAAAAAAATTAAAGAGGGGAAGGTGTCCAGGACAAAGCAGGGATCAATAGCATCCAAGGCTACAGCTGTCAAGAAGGATGATGGGTTAGAACAATTCCAAATCTGAGATACTCAATGAACTTGGTTAAATCTCTCCTTCTGTACTCATGCTCTCCCTTTCTCCTAGAAAGCCTTTCTTCTTCCTTTTCATTTATTCTATTCCTATCCCATTATTCAAGGTTCAAATCAAGTTCCACCTTAGACTGCTATAAACCTAAACCAATTTAAAATGAAATTTAAAAATAAAAAAACATATATTTATCAATTATTCTATTCTAAGAACTATATGGACATTGGGGAATATAAAAAAAATCTTAGATACAGAATTTCTTATTATAGTAAGTTTATCTATTTTAATATGCATTGCTTTATGAATCATGATGAGAGAGAAAAATCAGAGCAAAAGGGAAAAATCATGGGAGAGATAAATTTTTTAAAAAAGAAGTGATATAGCATGTGTTCATTTACATTCAGTATCCTTAGATCTTTTTCTGGATGAAGATGGCATTTTCTGTCCCAAAGATTATTGGGATTGCTTTGGATCACTCAACCGTTGAGAAGAACCAAGCCTATCATCTCACATTCTTGCTGTTATTGTATACAACTGCTTGTTTCTCTCAGCATCAGTTCATGAAAATCTTTCCAGGCCTATAATCAGCTTGTTCATCATTTTTTATAGAACAATAATATTCCATTACCTTCATGTACTACAACTCATTCAGTCAGTCCCCAATTGATGGGCATCCACTCTTTTTCCAATTCTTTGCTACTACAAAAAGAGCTGCTACAAACATTTTTACACATGTGTATCTTTTTTTCCTTCCTTTATGATTTCTTTGGAATACAGACCCAGTATGGATCAAAGAATATGCACAATTTTATAGCCCTTTGAGCATAGTTCCAGATTGCTCTCTAGAATGGGTGTATCATTTCACAACTCCACCAACAATGCATTAGTGCACCACTTTTCCCACATCCCCTTCAACATTTATCATTATTTTTTCCTTTCATCTTAACCAATGTGAGAGTGTGAAGTGGTGTAATGACCGCGCATTTAAAATCAGCCGGAGTCAGGAATTCAGGTTAAGGGAAAAATCTTCAATCTTTATTGAAGTGAAGAGGTGAAAAAAGATTGCGATAGCAATATGGGCAAGAAGGATTGTGATAGCAATATGGGCAGCTGCGACAAGAAGCCAGCTAGCAGAGAGAGACCTGAGCTGAAAGGCCATCACAATGGCAATGCAAGTAGTCTCTCCTTCCCCTTCCTTTTCCACTCCCCTGTCTCCACCCACCAAAATCGTCATTTCCTATACAACACATCAGGACTTGCACAAAGGGTGGGCGGGGGCCCTTCTTTCTCCAACCTTATATATTAATAGAGTATGGTCCAATTACTATTTAGCCTCATGTGCTTGGGACCTCAGTGCATCAACCCGAGCCTCAGCCCATTACAAAGTGGTACCTCAAAGTTGTTTTAATTTGCATTTCTCCAATTAATAGTAATTTAGAGTATTTTTATATAACTATACATGGCTTTAATTTCATCTTAAGACAATTGTTCATATTCTTTGGCCATTTATCAATTAGAAAATGATTTGTATTTTTATAAATTTGACATAATTCTTTATATATTTTAGAAATGAGATCTTCATCAGAAATATTGTCTGTAAAGATTTTTCCCAGCTTTGTACTTCCCTTTTAATCTTGTTTCTGTTTGTTTTGTTTGTGCAAAACCTTTTAAATTTATTGTAATCAATTGTCCATTTTGCCTTTCATAATGTTCTCTGATTCTTTGGTCATAAATTCCTTCTTCAAAGATCTGATAGGTAAATTATCCCTTGTTCTTCTAATTTGTTTATAGTATGTTCTTTATGCCCAAATCATGAATCCATTTTGACCTTATTTTGGTCATGGTATTTTGGTATGGAATGTGAGATGTAGGTCTATGCCAATAATATTTTCCAATTTTCCCAGCAATTTTTGTCGAGTAATTCTTATTCCAGAAGCTGGAGTTTGAGGATTTATCAAATACTAGATTGCTATAGGCCTTGATTATTGTGTCATGTGTATATAATCTATTCCACTGATCCACCACTCTATTTCTTAGCCAGTACCAAATGGTTTTGATTACTGCTGCTTTATGATATAGTTCAATTGTGCCTATTGCCAAATTGAACCAAAATTGACTTCATCATCTTTCTCCTCAAACATCAGTCTCTCCCTAACTTTGCTGCTACTGCCAAGGACACTCCCATTCTTTTAGTCTCCCAGGCACCCAGGCCACCAACCTTGGATTCATCCTTGCTTCTTGCCTCTTCTCAATCCCCATATCTGATTAGTTGCCAGAGCAATTAGATTCTACATCCACACCATTATTCCCAATGCTAAGCCACCATTCTTTGTATTTTTTCCCCATTAATTTCCTTGATATTGTTGACCTTTTGTTCTTCCAGATGAATTGTTATTATTTTTCCTAGTTCTATAAAATGATGTTTTGGTAGTTTGATTTGTATGGCACTGAACAAGTAGAACAATTTAGACAAAATTGTCATTTTTATTATATTAGCATGGCCTACCTATAAACAATTGATATTTTCCCAATTGTTTAGATCTGCCTTTATTTGTGTGGGAAGTATTTTGTAATTGTGTTCATATAATTCTTGGGTTTGTCTTGCATTTTATTTTGTCTACAGTAATTTAAAATGGAATTTCTCTTTCTATCTCTTGCTTATAGGTTTCCCCAATAATATATAGAAATGCTGATGATTTGTATGGGTTTATTTTATCTTCTGCAACTTTGCTAAAGCTATGAATTTTTCCAGTAGATATTTGGAAATTTTCTAGGATTCTCTAAGTATGTCATCATGTCATTTGTAAAGAGTGATAATTTTATTTCTTCATTGCCCATTCTAACTCCTTTAATTTCTTTTTCTTTTATTATTGCTAAGACCAACATTCCTAGCACAATGTTGAATAATAGCGGTGATAATGGGCATCCCTAATCTTATTGGAAATGCATTCATCTTCTCTCTATTACAAATAATGCTTGCTATAGATACCACTTATTATTTTAAGGAAAGCTTTCTTTAACCCTATTCTCTCTAGTGTTTTTAATAGGAATGGGTGCTGTATTTTGTAAAATGTTTTTTCTGCATCTATTGAGATTATAATATGATTTCTGTTGGTTTTTTATTGATATGGTTGATTATGATAATAGTTTTCCTGATATTGAATCAGTCCTGCATTGCTGGTATAAATCCTACTTGGTCATAGTGTATCATCCTGCTGATAAGTTGCTATACTCTCTTTGCCAATATTTTATTTAAATTTTTGCATCAATATTCATTAGGGAGATTGGTCTGTAATTTTCTTTCTCTGGTTTGACCCTTCCTGGTTTAGGTATCAGTGCCATATTTGTGTCATAGAAGGAATTTGGCAATACTCTTTCTTTACTTATTTTTGCCAATAGTTTACATAGTATTGGAGTTAGTTGTTCTTTAATTTTTTAGTAGAATTTACTTGTGAATCCACCCGGCCATGGAGATTTTTTCTTAGGGAGTTCATTAATTACTTATTCAATTTCTTTTTCTAAAATGGGACTATTTAAATATTTATGTCCTCTTCTGTTAACCTGGGCAATTTATATTTTTGTAAATATTCATCAGTTTGGTTAGATTGTCAGACTTATTTCCATAGAATAATGGGTAAAATAGCTCCTAATTGTTGCTTTAATTTCTTTTTCATTGATGGCGAGTTCCCCCCTTTCATTTTTGATGCTGGTGATTTGGTCTTTTCTTTCCTTTTTCTGATCAAATCTATTTTGTTAGTTTTTTATAAAACCAACTCTTAATCTTGTTTATTAGTTCAAATGTTTTCTTAGTCTCTATTTTATTAATCTCTCCTTTGAGTTTCAATATTTCTAATTTGGTATTTGGTTGAGGGGGCTTTAATTTTTTTTAAGCATTTTTAGTCGCATGTCTAATTCACTGATCTCCTCTTTCTCTATTTTATTCATGTATTTATTTAGAGGTATAGAATTTCCCCTAAGAACAGTTCTGGCTACATCCATAGTTTTTGGTATGTTGTTTCATTATTGTCATTTTTTTGGATGAAATTATAGATTGTTTTTGTGATTTGTTGTTTTATCCAATCACACTTTAGAATTAGATTATTTAACTTCCAATTGGTTTTTAGTCTATCTTTCCCTGGCCCTTTATTGAATATAATTTTATTGCATTGTGATCTGAAAATAAATTGCTTACTATTTCTGCCTTTTATGCATTTGATTGTGAGGTTGCTATTCCCTAATACATGGTCAATTTTTGTGTAGGTGCCATATACTGCTGAGGAAAATGTATATTCCTTTCTGTCCTTATTCAGTTTTCTCCAGAGCTCTATCATATCTAGGTTTTCTAGGGTTCTATTAAGCTCCTTAGTTTCTTTCTTGTTTATTTTGTGGTTAGATTTGTCTGATTCTGAGAGCAGAAGATTGCGGTCCCCCACTAGAATAGTTTTGCTGTCTATTTCTTCCCATAACTTGCTTAAAATCTTCTCTAGGAATTTGCCTGCTCTACCACTTGGTGCATACACATTTAATATCATTACTACTTCATTATTTATTGTACTCTTTATCAAAGTATTATTTCCCTCCTCATTTCTTTTAATAAGATCTATTTTTACTTTTGCTTTATCTGAGATCAGAATTTGCTTTTTTTTTAATTCAGCTGAAGCATAATAAATTCTTTTCAAGTCTTTTACCTTCACTCTATATGTGTCTCTCTGTTTCAAATGTGTTTCTTGTAAACTACATATTGTATGATTCTGTTTTTTAATCCACTCTGCTATTAGCTTCTATTTCATGGGAGAGTCCATCCCATTCACATTAACGGTTATGATTATCAGCCCTGTATTTCCCTCCATTCTATTTTCTCCCCTATATATACTTGTGTTCTCTCTTTCCACCCTGTCCTTAGTCCTGTGCTTTTTTTTTTTACCCACCCCACCCTATATTTTATCTCCTATCACTTCTACCTCTTCTCTTAGTAGTGCTTTTTAACCTATTCCATCCACTACTTATCTTCCATTAACCTTTTCCCACTTCTTTTACCTTTTTTCCTAGTGTTTCTGCCCTAGTTTCTATCCTGTCCCTCCCTTTTCTTTTTCCTCTTTCTTCTTCTTCTTTATAGGATTAAATAAATGTCTATACCCAACTGAATGATTGTTATTCTCTTACTGCCAAAACTGATGAGATCAAGCTTCAGACAATACTTATCCTCTCTTTGCCCTGTAAATTGTAACAGTTCTTTGCAGCCTCTTGGTGTGAATTAATTATCTCATTATATCTCCCTTTTTCTCTTTTTCTTTGACATCATCACATCAGAGTCTATTTATACCATACCCTCAGTCCACAATGGTGTCTCCCTTTGTCTGCTCCAATGCAGATTCAGTTGTCAAGAGTTACTGATATTGTTTTCCCATCTAGGTATGTAAACAGTTTAACCTTTAAATATATATTTCCCTCTGTTTACCTTTTTATGATTCTCTTGAATCCTGTGTTTGTAGATTAGATTTTCTGTTTAGTTATGGTTTCAATAAAAATATTTGAAAGTCTCTTACTTTATTAAAGTTCCATCTCCTCCCCTGAAAGATGATGTTGAGTCTCCTTAGGAAGTTAATTCTTGGTTGTAACCCCTGATCCTTTGCCTTCCAGAATATGGTATTCCATGTTCTCCAATCTCTTCTTATAAAAGCTACCAGATCCTGGGTAATCCTGACTGTTGTTCTTTGATATTTGAATGGGCAATTCAATACCAATGAATTGCCAGCTTGCAGTATTTTTTCCTTGAGATTATAGGTTTGGAGTTTTGCAACAATATTCTTTGGAGTTTTCCTTGTGGGATCCCTATGGATTCTTTCAATGAGTATTTCCCCCTCTGTTTCTAGAATATCGGGACAGTTATCCTTAAAGACCTCTTGTAGAATGCTATCCAGGCTCTTTTTTTGGTCATAGTCTTCAAGTAGGCTAATAATTCTTAAATTGTCTCTTCAGGATCAATTTTCCAGGTCAGCCATTTTGCCAATAAGGTATTTCAAATTTTAATCCATTTTTCATTCTTTTTAGTTTGTTTATTGTTTTCTGTCTCATAAAGTCATTAGCCTCCATTTGCCCTGTTCTAGTTTTTAATGTGTGGTTTGTTTTAATTATTTTTTGTATCTCTTTTTCCATTTGGTTTATTCTACTGTTTAAGTAGTTGTTTTCTTCAATCAATTTTTTTCCCTTTCTTTTCCAAACTGTCACTCTCTCATGCATATCTCTCATTTCTTTTCTCACTTTTTCTTATACCTCTCTTATTTACCTTTTGAAGTCTTTTTTGAGCATTTCCAAGAAGCCTCTTTGGGCTCGAGACCAATTTATATCACTCTTTGAGATTTCTTCTTGTGGACATTTTGTCCTCATCTGAGTTTGTATTTTGGTCTTCCCTGTCACTGTAGTATCTTTCTATAGTCTATATATATCTTTTCTGTTTCTTGCTCATTTTTTCCCTTTCTTTTGGTATTTCCTTTTTTTTTTTTTTTTTTTTTACTTTTAAGGTGGAGTTCTGTTCCTAAGGTAAAGAGGTCACTGTCCCAAGTTTCTTATGCAACTCTGAGCCTTGGCTTTGAGCACAGGGGACCCTTGTGTTTGTAAGAGGAAGCTTTGCCTGCTCTGTTCAGGAAACAGTTTGGTTTCCCAGAGTTTGCCATCCAAACTGGGACTGGAAGCTGCTCCACTGATTTGCTACTCTACTGAGTCATGACTGAGGGTCTTAGTTGCTGATTTGCTGTGATTAAGAACCTCTCACTGGTTTTCCCTGAGTTTGTCTGACCTGAGATGAACACCCTTTTCTCCCCAGGGAGACTGACCTTTCTTTAGGTTTTTTCTGTCTATTTTGAGCTGGAGAGTGTTTCACTCTGTCAGACTCTATTCAGAATTTTGGTTTCATGTGCTTTTTCAGGGAGCCTGGGAGAGTTTGAGCAGCTTCCTGACTACTCTGCCATCTTAGCTTCATCCCCAGAACTTTAGATACTAGACTTTAAATTCTAGTGGGGATCTGTTAAGGGCCAGAACTCTGAACTTGAAACAAGGATTCTTACAAGGTGTTGTCAGTGGAATTGATAAATACAAAGATTATCTAGTTTAGCATGGTGCTTAATAGTTTTCTAGTTCAGTACATGTACTTAAGACTTAATACAATTCTACAAAATTCACACCTATGATAAGAGAGCATATAAGCTTGGACAAACTCAGCCAGATAGAGAGCTAGAGAAGACAAGTGGACAGAAAGCTGGAAGCTGGAGCACAAGCCCTTGGATTCAGATTCATTCCATCTCACACCATCTTGGTGGCAGGCTCTCCTCCTTCATTTTCTTCACTGAAACCAAGACTCTGGATGGCCTCTAAGAAAGCTGCCCAGCTCCAGGCAAGGAGACAATAAAGGACTTGGACTTTAACACCTGGCTGTTCTTGTGATGATTAATCGGACTGAAAAGAAGGCTGCCCCAGAGACCCCCAGGAAAACTAAACAAAGAACATTACACAGGGTTCTGGACACAGGGCAAGCTAACTATAACAAATACATAATACATGATAAATAGATTAGAGAGGTGCAAAAGAGAATGATTTTCTGAACTATTGTAATGCTAGTAATTGCTAATTGTTTTCTTTTCTGCACTATTACATTTCAAAGAGGAAGTCATGTCTTAATTCTCTTGGTCAGTGAAAGTACAAGTATGGAGCACTAATCTTCCTCCAAAACACCCATTTTTTCTGTTTCATTTTTTTTTTCAGTGCCTAGATAAATTCTCTTGGTTCCCATTGCTTATGATATTGCTTTGCTAAGATGCCTAACTGATTAATTTCTGATCAGCTAGTTTACTCCTTTCTGACTATCCTTCAACAAAGCTTCTTCCATTTCAATTGAAGGATTTTCTTTCTGAATCCCTTTTTTTGTAAGTATCTGCCTTTTCATTACAATCATTCTGTCTCCCTCTACTTCCCCACTCTGTGGTCTAAAATGTCTTTCCCAGTATTTTCTTCTTATATCCTTAGCATTCTCATATTTACATATATATGAGATTACCTTTGGGGTCTACAGTAAAACAGAGGTTAGAGCACAATCCCAAATAAATTGAGGAGAGGGGAAATTTTTCCACTGGTCTCCCAACCTCTTTATGGCTCAATAATACCTTTATTTAATGAAAATGTTTCCTCCTACAAGTCTTCATTGCACATGGTTTTCCAAGTATTTATATTGAAAATATATCTTGACCTAAAGAGCACCATATAAAAAGAAACAAGAGTTAGTCAATCAGCAACTTTCATCTAAAAAAGGGAAAATCTCCACACCTCACAACTGTAAGAGCCAAGCTCTGTCAATTCAATTTAACAAACAAATTTACTATGCTAAGGAAAAATAACAAAGAAATATAAGGCAAGGTCCCCAATCTCAAGAAGCTTACTGCTTCATCTGTAAGAATTGGAGTGCTACTAGAGAAGAATTACACACAATATCTTAAGTATTTTTGAGCTCTAAATTTATAACCTGTGATCTAGTAGGAAGTAGCATTTCTTAAGACCCTACCATATGATTGGCACTGTGCTAAGTAATAGAGATGCAAAAAAGCAATAATACAAAAAAACAAACAAAAATCCCCCCAGCTCCTTCCCATAGCGATCTCACAATCTAATGGGGAAACAGCATACTATATGGCAGTAGTACCATATACAGAATACATTTAGGGTACGCTGAGGGGAAGGCATTAAGCCTTAGAAGGACTAGAAAGAGCACCTTGCAAAAGACTAGACTTTAATCGAGACTTCAAGGAAATCAGGGAAGCTGTGAGACAAAGATGAAGAGGGAGACTATCAGGTATGGAAACAGTCAGCAAAAATGTTGAGAATGGGGAGATAGAATGCTCATCTTAGCAACAATAAGAAAGCAACAATAATTGGAGGGAGAGTGGAATGAAGGGCAATAAGATATAAGAATAGAAAGACCAAAATGGTCAAGCTTATGAAAGTAATAGCAAATAAAGGATTTTATATTCAATTCTGGAGGTAATAGGAAGTCGCTGGCATTTATTCAATATATTATAAACTCCATGTAGATGGAGTTTATTAAATATAGTGGGGTGATATGGTCAGATGTGTTTTAGGACATAAGATAGGTACAGAAATGATCACTGATACAAGTAGAATGTGCTAAGTACAAAGAAGTACAATAGGGATGGAAGAAAGATTGAGTGATGAAGAGAAGGAGAGACCCATTCTGGTTTGAATGAACAGGGATAGCATTTTGGAAACCATGGTATCCATGCTAGTCCTTAAAATAAGAGAAGGCAACCTATTTGAGATGGAGGGAGAATTAAAATGGCACAGAATCAGGCAAAATTACCCATTGCTTAGTCAACACTAGAGAAAAAAATTACAGCTAAAATTTTTATTTTCCCAATTGGAAATCTGGGAAAGATACCAGGACTAATCCTCTGAATTTCAGTGAAAGGATGCTAATGATCATGAACAGTCAGAGGATGCAGACACATGGGTAGGCATTCCCATTTAAATAATGTCATTGTGCTGGAGCCTAATGAGAATTCCTTATGGCCTCTCACTTAAACTAGTATTTATGAAGTGCTCATACTGCAGATCACAAGCCAAATATGGTTTTAGAAAAGTAAATTTTATTCAACCAGTGGCTAAAATATCAGTTAAAATAACCAAAGAATTTAACTCGGCAGAGTCTCATTACACAAATTCACCTGCTGAGATGGAGGTGAATTCATCAAAACTGTACTTTATAGGAAGATACTTTAGCCACAGACACACCCAATCTATGCTTGAAAAAAATGAATTTTTGAGCCTACTTCACAGTCATCATTTTTAAAAAAGAAAATGACTCAGAGTTATATGCATCCTTACTATTCTGGGTCATTATTCCACCTTGCAGGATACAGTCAAGCAAGTTCTGCTCTTTAAAGCACAGCCAAAAGCTTTTAGAAAGATTCAGAAATTTGAAAGGAATAAAGACTAAATTTTTCAGTTACTAAAAACCTAAGTATACTAAGTAAATCATTTAACAAAAGAATGATTTCTGCCCAGAAATCCCTATAAATTTTCATTAGAGATAGAAAGGAGGAAGATAGCCTAGCCATTTAGATATGGACATAAATTTTGTTGCTAGAAGAAATCTCAATTCAACTAAGCCTTGGAAGAACTGAATTCTAATTCTGGCTCTGGAAGTAACTATATGATCTTGGACAACATGTATTATATCTCTGGGACTCAGTTTCCTCATTTATAAAATAGCAAAGATAAGATATTGGAGTGGTTTGCAGTAGTTTCTTTCTTTGGCTTATTTTAACAGATGAAGAAACTGAGACAAATGGGGCTAAATGATTTTCCAGGGTCACACACCTAGTAAATATCTGAGGCTGGATTTGAACTCAGGAAGATGAGTTTTCCTGATTCTAAATCCAGTACTCTATCCCCTGCACGACCTGAGCTTAGGCAAGTCTTTTAAACTTTGGGGGCTTCAGTTTCCTCTCTAAAATTAGTAGGTCATTATCGAGGATATTTGAGTTTCTTTCCAGCTTTAGAATCTGTGAATCCCTATCTCTTGACTCCATATGCAATTCGTCCTATCTCCACCTACCCACCTACTATATACTAGACTATATTTACTGTACCAGAGTCCCCTGACTTGGTAATTTGCCTATTCTCCAAAATACCATTCATACTACATAAACCAGATTACTGTGCAAGGCCTCTTTTTTTTTAAAGAAAAACCCTATATTTACTTCACACATAATTCCTGTAATTCTATCATAAGACAAAAAAAGAAAGAAAGAAAGCACTCAAGCATTGGCAAGATACATTGTATGCTACTGTTTTAGTTGGAGCCATTTCAGTGATTCAATGTTAATGCTAAGGAGTCCAGATTTTAAGTAGTAAAAATATTATGTATGCTTCATCTGTTTGTTTAAAATGGTCTTCTAAACAAAGCCTACACTTTGCTGATAGTTACCCACGGCAGTGAGTTTGAGTGTGTGTAGACAGACAGACAGATTGATAAACAGACTATCACATACAGAGAGACAATGAGATAGTTATAGATAGATAGATAGATAGATAGATAGATAGATAGATAGATAGATAGATAGATAGATGAAACAGACAAATAGATATATAGGTAGGCAAGTAGTTAGATAGATAGATAGACAAGACAGACGGACAGATATATTAGATAGGTACATTGGTAGATAGACAGATTGATAGATGAGACAGACATAAATATATTAGGTAGGCAAGTAGATAGATAGATAGATGAGACAGACAGATATATTAGACAGGTAGATAAGTAGAAAGGTAGATAGGGAGATAGAAAGATAGATGGAATAGACAGAGAAATAGAGATAGATGTAAATAGATAGATAGATAGATGATAAATAGATAGAAGAGACAGACATATTAGATAGGTAGGAAGTAAATAGAAAGATATATAGACAGACAGACAGATATGAGCATATCCACATATTTAAGGAAGGAGAAAGGGCTGAGGCTATAATTTTTTCCCTCCAGAGAGAAAATATAAGACTATTCCACTACATGACACCATGTAGGCCACTAGGAATTTTCAAAGGACAAGAACAACAAACGCAAAGTCCTAAGGGGAAAAAAATTAAATTCTGCCTTGGTTTTCAATGCTTATGGGTGTGGTGCTTAGTTCCTTTAAACCAGCAGCTGCTTTCTTTCCTCCACCCAGCTCAAGGAATTAATTCCATTGCTGGGCATCATCTCCCATTTATAAGCTCATTGGAAAGGAAAAGGAATTCTTGCATGACTTTCTGAGAAAAGCAAGCTTTACTCACCAGGCTATGTCAGCTAACAGCTAACAGGGATGCAGAGAAATGGATCCCAGGTATTAGCAGCCACTTGTAAAAAGCAGAGGCTGCATTTGCAAAAAGCTCATATCATGAGAACTCCACATTCTTCTTTATAATCTGAAAAAAAGTGATATTGTTATTTTGTTTTCATCTACTGCTAAACATTTGAAATCTATGATAAAGTCTTTACCAGGTGCTTAGCGTTGTTAGTTTTTGCAGTGTAGAAAAAATAATAGAATAATAACAAATTAAGAGGCAGCATAGTAGAGTAGATAGATCTGGCTTCCGGGCTTCAAAGAACTGAATTCAAGATATACTCCTGATGCAATTTAGCCTTGTGATTTTGGTCTATGTCCTTGAACTCTCGGTGTCCCAGAAAAATCTTTTAAGATTTGAAGTTGTAGAACAAGTATTGATCTGCATTGGTAGAAGGAGATGGCTCATAAAAATGAAGAAATCCCAAAAAACAACAATAACATATTCATATTGAACAGTACTTACTGGTTATAAAAAGCTTTCATAAAGATCATCTCATTTGATTCTCACTACAGGTAGAAAGATAGATTTAATACCAAGTTCCATCTTTGCTTGGAGGAACTAGAAAATGAATCTGTAGATATCTTTTATTGTCTGCCCGCCCCCCTCCCCAACTAATTTAATTGTTAATATGGATTTTCTCCTTTGAGGAAGGGAGAAGCATGAGCAGTGATACTCTTGGAGCATAGAAGGAAAGGGGGATGAAGCAAAAGAAAGCAAGTTGATTTTTACCTTGAAGGCAGTCCATCCAATAATCAGATTTCATGGAGAACCAGAAAATGGAACTTGATAGAAACAACTTGGGGCATCCACATATCCTTTTTTCCTTATCGTACAGGCAAGGAATTGAAGTGCTACATAAAAACTAGCCATTTTTATTATTATTTTTAAGAGGACTACAGGGCAAAGTTTCAAATTAAAAGGAAAAATTGGCCCGAGAGGCAATGCCAGGCTATTATAGTAGAATGAAGGAAGGCAAAGGGAAGGGAAAGATCACAGCCATAAGGAATCCCAAAAGAAAGAGACTGAGATTCTAGACTAGAGCCATGTTGTCATTTAGTTGTTTAGTTGTGTCTAACTATTCATGGTGCTGTGGTCCATAGCATATCAATGCTATCCACAGGGTTTTCTTGGCAAAAATACTGCTGTTGTTTGCCATTTCTTTCTCCAGTGGATTAAAAGCAAACAAAAATTGTGACTTGCTTCGAGTCACACAGCTAGTAAGTTTCTGAAACTGAAGGCCCAGCACTTTATTCATCTAGTAATTATAGGGTAGGGGAAAAAAGAACATTAAAACAAACTCTCTACTAGCAATGCAATGGATAGTAAAATCTCTTCATTACAAGTAGGAGTCAAAGGACAGGTGAGATCATAAGAGCTTCCTAAGCCTCTGATCTGCAGAAAAGTAATCAGGTCAAATCAGAGTAAATAACCTAAAGCCCCAAAAGGAAAATTTTTGGTTTTGGCAAAGAAAGGTCTTTGTGAAATAATGCAATAATGAAGAGTCAGAAGACCTTGGTTCACCAGCTCTAATCTGAACTAATTGCATGACTGTGAACAAATCACATGCCCTTGGCAATAACTGTGGTTTGGTGGAAGAGGACTAGATGGAGAATTGAGTGAGAATTAGGTTAGCATCCTGCCTTGGGCATCTAAAGGTTGTATGGCCAAGCCCCTTAAGTTATCTTAGTGTCAATTTTTTGCTTGTACAATAAGGATAAAGGACACCTGCATTATCTCCTCCCTGGAATATTGGGGTTACAAAATGAAATAATGAAAGCAGAGCAGATAAGTTAGTATTTCCTCCTTTCCTATTTATTTACTTGTGGGTGGGAAAGACAGCACAAAACAATCAATCAGTCAAAAAGTATTTGTTAAACCAAAGGATCTTAATCTGAAATCTTGGGATGCATGGATAGATTCCAAGGAGACTGTTAACCTGTATGGGGGAAAAAATATATCCTTATTTTCATTATCCTCCATTGAAATTTAGCATTTCTTTCAATTATGAATGATGGTAACAAACCATATTAATATTAATTGTATTTGTGATACATTCTGGACCTGATTTCAGCCAGTCCTTAGATTCAATACTGGAAGGAAATGATATACTAATGGGTCATTACATAGTTAATAAGAAAGAAGTGCTTTTCTTAGCCACAGAAGGAGGATATCAAGGACAGATATTGAGGACACCTGGAGTCAGTTCAACAGAGCAAAGCTCCTTTGCTTGAGTTATACAACACAAATCTGAATGCCTTTGGAACTGGCACTTGTTTAAGGCTTTGTCCTCAGGCCATGAGAAAGTAATATCAACACCCCAAGCCAACTGATTCGCAAGAATGTCCTCAATATCTTTTAAGAACAAAAATAACTTTCATTGGAACAAGACTTAGGATATTGCTGCTGCCATAACCTGTGTCTTTTTCATCAACAGAAAGCAAATTTTTCCATATCACATTACAGTTGTTGCAAATATCTTGAAATATCACTTACACTCATCGCAACTTTGAAATCACTGTAGTTATTAGACCACTCTGATTAGAGTCTTCCTGTCTAGAGATAATATTTCAATATAATTAGTTTCATTTGTAATCTTATGTACATTATTTTATTTTACTCATTTAAAAACAATATTCTGAAAAGGGGTCCCTAGGTTTTGCCAAATTGCCAAGAGGATCCATGACACAAAAGGTTAACAGTCTCTGTATTAAGCATATACCAGGTGTATGCTATGTATTAGGTATTTTGCTGAGTGCTAGGAAAACAAAGAAAAAGTAGAAAAATGATCCAACCTTGAAGGGGTTTATATTATTTTTGGTGGTAGAGAGGAATAATATGTATACAGATAAATCACATAACTAGTAAGTATCTGAAGTGGGATTATAAATCTAGGATTCCCAATTCAATGTCCATGGCCTTTCCCACCAACCTCTCAACTCTAACCCTGATTCTCTGCATTTCCCTTGTTAGAGTCCCAAGCTTTTGATGGTTTTGAGATCCAAATTGCTCTGGGAGTGAGGAGAAAGAACTGCTTATATAATAGGCAGGCTGTGATTATTTTCTGGGTTTTTTTTAAAATTTACTTTCGTTCTAAATAAATGTTTTACATTTCAAATCTAATTGTTTGCCTTTAGTGTGTTGGCAGATGAATCATTGAATAGACTATAAGTGAACTAATTAGAGGAGGTTTCCCAGAACTTTTATATTTGGATGGAGGTGAACTAGTTGGAGAGCTTTATGTATGTATATGTAGTCTTGCTATCAAGAAGAGATTCTTACTTTTGCAGATGACATTGGTCAAGGCACAACTAGTACCTAGTTTAGAGATTTGCAAGAATGTGGCTTGACAAAATTAGTAGCATTCTATTCAGTACATAATCTATTAGTAATTAAGCACTATTTAAGGAGAGAGTAGCCATTGGAACTATATTTTTATTGGAAAACTTCTATATATAGACTCTAAAAGAGAAGGAACTCCAGGAATATCTAAATAATGATAGATTGCCTCATCTGGTACAGAGAGGCCTTCCCAACCAGTGAACAGATGATTTCTATAATAGCCAAGACATTATTGGAGACTGTTTCTCTAAATGACTTTCCTGCTAGGATTGACCCCTGATCAGGAGGCCCTCAGATAGGTAGAAATCAAGGAGTCCAGAACTACATTACATCTTCCTTAAGAAAATCTACACTCAGAGATCTTTAATCACGCCCTTTTCAACAAGTCAGTCTTAATCATCAGTCTCAGTAAAGCCATCCTGTGGCCTTTTGGCTACATTCATATAATACCTCCACAATGGATTTGTTCCATACCTGTTAATGTTTCAGTAAGAGCAATGGTTTCCTTTCAACCTTGCTTTGAATATTCCCAAACTGGAGAAGATGTGGACGTATAGCATCACTTTGCTGACTTATCTATCCTAATCTAAGGATATATATTATTTAGATATGACCTGCATTCAGAAAGCTATGGAAAAGAAGAAACAAAAATATGGCATTCAAGTTCACTGTCAGATACTCTAGTCAAAAGATAGGGCCCTGTGACAAAATCTTGAAATCCCAGGAAAACACAATACGAAGCTATGGAGAACTACTCCAGATTACAAACTATCAGTTTAGCAAAAACAAAACAACAACAACAACAACAACAACAACAACAAAAAAAAAACAAAGAAAACAACAACCAAAAAAAACTCTGAAAAATTGATGAAGCCCCACAAATAGTGGGCTTGATTCAGCATGACTTCTTTGGGAGGTGGTTTCCCAGCAGAGATTTCTTTCTTTCTCAAGATAATTTTACAGGTGAGGGAACTGGGGCAAATAAGGTTGAGTGACTTGCCCAGATTCATACAGCTAGCATCCGAGGCTGAATTTGAACTCTGGTCTTCATGACTCCAGGACTGATGCTTTAACCACTATACCATCTAAGTATTCATATAAAATAAAGCAAATTTTGCATGGGAGCTAAGAAGATGATGGAAGGACAAATGTAGGACAAGGCAAGAAATGAGAAAAAGGATAGCAAAAAAACAATTTTGTTATATCATGAAAGCCAAAAAGAGAATTAGAAGAAAAATAGCATAAAAGGCTACCAAAAAGAGAAGCATGATGAAGAGTAAGGAGGAAAACTATGTCTTTCATTCTGGTAACTTTTAATAGGGATTTATGGATGGGTAATAGAATTATAAATTTAGAGTTGGAAGTGACCTCAAAAGCAGCTAATAAGCTTCTCCCGTATTTTACAGATTTCAAAGCTAAGGCCTGGAAGAGTTAAATGATATTCACAAAATAGGAAGCCATATAGTTGAGTTCCAATCCATGTCCTATAACTCAAGACCCTTGCCACTTTGCATCCCCTCCATCCACATCCCAAATTTTAATGATTGAGGAAGGAATAAAGGTAATGCCTGAGATTCTAACATTGCCTTTTGAAGTTTAAATGATTGTTGTTGGCTATTCTGCTTCCAGAGTGTTTCTTGATGTGGTTCCATTGATGAATAAATTGGGTTTGTTGCCAGGGAGAAGTCTAGCAGTGAAGGGCAGAAGAGTAATGAGACATCAGTTTAAAGAGCAAGTTGGCTAAATCTTAAAGACCCCTTTTGAGAAGGAAAGAACTTAGCAGGTTTGAGGCAGAAAATAAATGTGAGAACAAGATCCTTTCAGGAGCATGAAGGGATAGGAAGATGAAACACAGATGGAAGACAAAATGAAAAATAATTCTTTGTAGAGAAAAATGTTGCATGAACAGAAGGATAGGCATATAGACAAATGCACTAAACCAAATTAAAGAGTAGATTGGTCAGTTCACTGGATGTCATCAATCTCTCAGTAACTGAGAAGTCAAGGTCATCTGATCTGAGAAACAAGATAGGAGATGTAGAATTGGGAGTTTAATAAGAGAAAAAAAGATATGAAATTAATATAGGAAAAGCAAAGCAGAGGAAAACAAAAGGACTGCTTGATGGAGAAAAGGGCCAAGCTGAAGTTGGACAGCATGAATTTGCAATGAGCCAAATCTGCATGTTTGTATGTCACCCTCCAACAGCACTTGGTGGCTCAGGAACAGAAGCAGAAGCAGAGAAATAAGTCAATGGAGGTGATTTAGGCAAGGGGATTTGTTTTGACAACTTAAGCAGAAGGTCATAGAGATGGGGAAACCCATTTTCCATTACAATATCCCAAGATGTCTTTTTTTTTACTGTTTCTTCTCCTCCCTCCCACTTCTTATTCTTATATCCAAGCTACACAATATAGAAAGGTCTCTGCATCCAAAATAAATAGAGAAAAGTCATTTGTCTTGCCAAAATCACAATAAAAGCTTTGACCAATTCTGAATCCAAATTGTATAAGACATCTCCAGATCCAAATTCTCTTTGTTCATGAATGGAACCATATCCAAAAATACAGTGGAAGCAGAATGGTTAAGGAGAGACATTTAAGGTTCAAAAGGCAATGCTGGACAAAATTATTATAGATCATTTAGGGAAGCAAAGCTGGCTGGCCATATTGTCAAAATTCTAGGCAGGGTAAAGTTTTAGCAAATGAGCCTATTGATGGCTATAATTTCTCTTCCATGAATGCCTAATTGCCCTGAGAGACATATTTATTATAATCAATAGCTCACATTACATGGGACTTTAAAGTTTACAAAGTATTTTATAAACATTATCCCATTTGATCCTCATAATGGCCCCAAGAAGTCTTTTGCCTCTTTTTTGTATCCCTAGAGATTAGCACAGTGCCTGGCATGTAGGCACTGAAGAAATGTTGAATGATTGAACAAATACTATTTCTCTTTATAGAGTACACAAACTCAGAGATATGAAGTGACTTTATCCATACTTACATAGCCAATAAATTGTAGAACCAGGCTTCAATGCCAATTCTTTTGACTTCCACCCAATTGTGAGTACCCTTTCCTCAATTTTTATTGTTGTTGTTTGGCAATCAGGGTTAATAAGCTTGCCCAGGATCACACAGCTATTGTCTGAGGTTGAGTCTTCCAGACTCCAGAGCTGATGCTCTATCTACTATGCACCTAGCTGCCCCTCTCTTGCATATACATAACTAATCATATATTTGCTATGTCCTTCCATTCCCCATACTCTTCCCAGAAGAATGTAAGGGTTTTGAAGAGAAAGACTACCTCATTTTAATTTGTGTATCCCCAGTGCCTAGTAAATGGTAGGTACTTAACATTTATTGAATTTAAATCAATTCACTCCAGGTTTGGGGCTCCTCTATCTGAATGAAAGTGACCATAGAAATGATATGGTTAAACCCCTGATTTTACACAGGAGGAAACATAGGCCCAGAGAAGTAAGATTATTCTGAGAGTCAGTCTTAAATAATAATGCTTAGAATTAAACCATCTCATTTTAGAGACTGGGAAAGAGAGAGGGAGAGAGATCTGTTTTTGGTATTCTTGGGAATTTACTCATCATTAACTCATTCTAGGATGAATGCTCTTTTTTTTTTTTTTAGAAAATCTACTTTTTCCTTCTTTTTTTTTAAGGGCCAGACATAGATTTTATACAGTATGAAGTCACAGAACCATTAATTTGGAAGACACTTTAAAAGTCATTCTGATCCTCCTCATTCCTCTTCAGCTGTTTGTTCAGCCCTGTCTCTCCCAAAGTTCTGGAAAATGAAGTTATATTTTATATAAATTTTGTTGCTTTTCTCTGCAACGTGAAAGCCTTTTGAGGGGCTGTTTCATTTTTGTCCATCTCTAGGTACCTAGCACACTGCCTGGCACTTAATAGAAGCTTAACCAATGCTTGTTGATCCATCAGTTGGATCATCATTGTAGACCTTTCTTTTTAAAGATGAATAACCAGAGGTTGGGAAGGTGTTAAGGAAAATCTCCTTACTCCTGCCTTATCAGTATGTGGAGAGTTAACTCCTTGTTATTTCATCTGGAAGGGCACTAGAATATCATCAATGCTTACAGGCTCAATTAAGGCTTCTGATTGAAGAATAAGTGCCTAGGCTAGGCTCAGTTGGGTCTTAATAGCCCCTTCTCAATCAAGGCATTTTAAGTTTCTGGCTGCTAGTCAAGAAAGTTTGCTACTTTAACGGTTTTTTTTTTTTTACATGTTTACTGTTTTCCAGACTGTTGGATTTATTTTTTTCTTTTCCTTCCTTCCTTTCTTTTTTTTTTTTTTTTTTTGCTTTACCTAAACATCTCTTCTGTAGCAGTGTTTTCTTTAAGCCTATTTATTTCTGAGCCATCTGACATACCCAAGATAGCACAGCCCTCGCAAGATCTGTTTTTATGGCACTACAATTGGCGATTGTCCCTGACTGAATAAGCTCATGCACATTAAAAGTTTTAGGAGAGAACTGAGAATTGCAAATAGGTGCTTAACCGGGCAAGGCTCCAAAAATGAGCCAGATACAACGGTATTTGGCAAAACAAAAATAGCATATTAGCTCGCACCTCCTGGGTCTAGCCCTAAATGGCAGATTTTAGGAAAGAAGGCCTGCTAAGTACTACTCAGCTCAGAGCTAGCCCAGGGCCAGGAGGAAGAGAGGAGCTCAGAGGGGCCTGGTTGACCATTTGTTTGGCTCAAAGTTCTGTAGCTAAGGGTCAACATGCCAAAGAATTGTGAGTTCCTTGAGAACAGGGATCTCCTTATCCCTCCCCTCCTTTTATATATCCTGGGCTTGGCACATAGTAGGATCCTAAGAAATTCTAGTAGACTGATTTTAAATGAATGTCATTCCCTCCACTGACAAAAGTTGCATCCAACTTTCTGTGATCCCATTTGGGATTTTCTTTTTTTTTTTTTTATTGTATTTTAAACTTGAATACAAAATAGGAAAAAGAAAAAAAAATAGAATTGTCTTGGCAAAGATCCAGGAATGTTTTGCCATTTCTTTCTACAGTTCTTACAGATGAGGAAACTGAGGCAAACAGCATTAAGGGACTGGCAGAGTCACACAGCTAAAAAACACCTGAAGTTGCATTTAAATTCAAGTTTTTCTGGTTCTAGGATTGTGCACTATCCACTGTACCACCTGGCTGTACCACATAACTTACTAGATTCCCTTAAAGAGCTTTCTGAAGCCTAAGGAAATTTAGATCACATAGAAGTCTATGGTCACACAGTTAATTAGGTGTCAGAGGTTAGGTGTCAGAGATTATGACTTGAACCAGTCTTTCTAGCTTCAAGGCCAACACTTTAACCAAAGTTTCATACTGTACCTCCTCATGAGGGATAGAAGAAATGAAGGACCTTGTAAAATAGGATCATGATTTCTACCTTCCTGTAGCCTGTGGTAAATACTTGGACTTAGCTGGTTTCTTCTAGCAGTGTGTGGGGGAATAAATGTTCCTAGATTCAAATCCCACACTAACTGAGTTTTGCTTTTAGTTTTGTTTGAGAGACACCTTACTATAACAGAAAGAATGTATTGGATCCAGAGAAATGATTTCAGGCATAGTCTCAATTCTTTCTATCATCTATCATCAAGACTCCTTCCATGGTATTATAGTAGGGATTCTTTGTTTTCTCTTGAGGTTAAATTAGATGATGTCTAAAGTTACCTCCAAGTTTTTCAAGAAAAAAGACCATAATCTACAAAATAAAAAAAAAACAGTTTAAAATTTTGTTTTAAGTAGCAAATTTTATTACTTAACAGTCAGGGATTTTTCAGAAAGTAGCTTGATTGAGAGAGGGCTAGTATTTATCCATTCAAAAGTCACAAAAGTTTAGAATATGATTTTAAAATTTGATTTGATTTGTGATTTATTATTGCTAGCCAGATTGAATTAATGAACAAATATGTTTAAAAACCACTACAAAAATGTCAGGAATCATCAAAAACAACATATTATTTTCATAATACCTACCATTCCCTGCTCATTGAACATTGTCTTGTAGATTATTCTATTCATTTCTTATAATGAGTGAAGGAACAGGGAACTTTTCTTACTTGTTCCTATCCATGTCCTATTACCTATCAGGGACTTTGTACTTAAGTAAAATTCTTACTTTTTTCCCCTTAGGAAAAAATCTTTGGCTATTCTAAACTTTGGCCCTCAAAGGAAGGGGGTAACCTAGAAAAATAGTTACAGAAAAAGGGGAAAACCACAAAGAATAACAATGTGAAAATATTACGCTTTGATCTGCATTCTTCCTTAGTTCTTTCTTTGGATTAGATAGATTTTTTTCCGTCAGAAGTTTTCTGAAATTGTCTTGGATCATTGTATTGCTGAGAAGAGCTGTAATTGTGTACGATATCCTGGGAATGGCTCTTGAGTCCTCTCCAAATTTTATTCAGGGAGACCCTGGTGGTCATCTCTTGCTAATAGGAGATCTAATTGCAAGAAGTACTTCCAGCAGGTACCACCTATGGGCAATCAACTTGAATTTGATCTCATAAACCTCAAAGGTTCTTTTTTTCTGTCATAGACAACTCTCTCATACTCTAGTGATATCTAAGGATCTCTTTGAGTTTTTGTTGGATGTTCCTAGTGCTGGAATTTTCCCACTCCACACTCCCAGCTTCTCAAGTTTCCTTTGCCTAAGATAAAGTCTCACTTTTCACAAGAAACCTTTCCCAGCCCAATTAGTATATCCTCTCTGAGACCACTCCCGATTTATGTCAAATTTTCCTCTATAGATATTTGTACAAACTTGTTTGTATGCTACCTGAGAGCTGGATTGAGAATTCCTTGAGAACAGGACTTAGCACTGAGTCTGGCACATAGCAGGTACTTAAGAAATGCTAGTTGATTGACTAACTTGATCTTTTCTGGACTTTACTTTCCCTATGTGTAATATGGAGGGGGATTGGATCGGCGAGTTTTTGAGATCACTTTTAAGATCACTAACATTCTATAGCTTTGAATAAAAAAAGGAATTTTAGTAGAAGAAACGGAAGAAAACAAGCATTTTTTATAAAATCCCTATCATGTGCCAGACACTGTGAAATATGTGAAACCATTGTGATATAATAGAAAGATCTTGGCAATCCAAATTAATAGTTTATCTGTGAGGAGGAAATCCCAGGGTGGAAATTTCCTCCAACAAAGCACATTGATAACCTTTATACTTTATAACTTTAGAGCTATTAATTGTTAATGGCCTTGTCCTTGGTCATATAACTAGTCCCCTGACAGATGCAGGACTGTATCCAAGATGCAGCAAATTGAAACCAGCTCCTGGAGAGCCTGTTGTTAAATTTCCAGTGTGAGTAGTTATTCCTCTGAAATCAGCAATTGCTAAAATCAGAGTTTGATTTGTTGTCTTGTTGATTGTACTTGAGAAGATATTAATAATGCACATTTATTTTAAAAGTGTGTTGTGGGAACATTTGAAGAGACTGGTTATAAAACATTTATGAGCATACCCTAAATACCATCCACATCTTCCTGACTCTATGGTAGTCCTCTGGAGACAAATGCTATACTCTTGACACTGTTTAATAACTATAGGTTATAAAATTAAATAGCAAAAATTTGGGAAAAAATGTAAGTTCTTTGAGAGAAGTGATGATTTTGCTCTTTTGATATCCTTATTTCTTCAATGAAAAAAATTCAGAGCAATTAGTCCATGGCCATACAGATGGGGAGTAGCAGACACTTGTTTCATCGTCTTTCCCTGCATCAGATTATAAAACACATTAAGTTCTAAGCATGTTTCCCCTTTTAAAACAATTTACCTTCTCACTTGATTTTTTTCAATGGCTATGATGCCTCGACTAGACAACTTACTAGAGTTCCTTACTGATCTTAACCCTGAGAGATTATAACAAATTCAAAGCCTATCAAATTGGGGAAATAATTTAAATTGCTCCTTCCGCTAAGCTTTCCCTTACCCTTGTGCATGCTGTATCGATGAGAAGGCATGGATGGGTTACATTGTGTGCTAGCAGAGGGAGTAACCATCATCATAAGATCACTGGTCCATGGAAGTATAAAAATGTTACATCCCTATTCACTTATTTACTCTTTTCTTCTCAAATTTATTCTTTTTAAAAATAGATTTTTTTATTGTTGTCTTTTGTTTTCATTTCTCCCACATTTCCTCCTGCATTCTTTATCTTCCCCTTCTAGAGAGCTATCCCTAAAAACAAACAAAATTTTAGAAGTGAAAAATTTTCAGGAAATTCATTAACACACTTTTAAAATCTGATATGATATTCAATGTTGCAACATGATGGATCATGACCTCTGCAAAAGAAAAAGAGTTGTAATCTCATATCTTATCCTCATGAGTAGCTAGGTAGCACAATGAAAAAAGTGCCATAGTTAGAATCAGGAAACCTGGGTTTGAATCTTGACACAGACATTTATTAACTGGGCAAATAACTCTTTTAACCTTCCTGTAATGGTAGCACCTTCTTTCTTGGGTTGTTGTATGGATCAAATAAATCAACATATGCAAAATGCTCTGCACCCATTAAAGTACTTTATGTTAATTATTGTTATGATTATGACCTCTTCTTTATGTACAACCAATATTTTTTATCATTATACATCATTTAATTTAATTTTTCTTCTGGGGTTGTTGTTCTTTATATTTATATTGTTGAAAGTTATTGTGCATATTGTTTTCCTGGCTTAGCTTACTTCACTTTGCATCAGTTCACATAAATCTTTCCATGTTCTCTGAATACATCATGTTGTTTTTTCTTACAGCATTGTTATATTCAATTATATTAATGCACCCCAATTCATTTGGCCATTTTCCAATCAAGGGGCATCTACTTTGTTTCCAGTCTTTTGCTCCCACAAAAAAGTTTCTACAAACATTTTTGATACATATGGATCTTCTCTACTAAAGACCTTTTTGGGGTATATGTCTAAAACTAGAATCTCTGGGTAAAGGCTATGGATATTTTAATCTTAAGTTCATTCTTAACAGATTTTAAATAGCCAATGCATTACTTCTCCCCCTTTTTTCTGGTACCCTTTAATCTTTTAGTGGATATGTGATCTCAGTGATCTAGGTACTCCTTCACCTGACACAGATTAAAATAAATCCATTTTTTCTTTGTGCAAATCTTATCCATATCTTATCTTGTCCAAGGCAGAAGCTCTCACTTTTGTAACTATATCCCAGTAATTACATAGTGCCTGGCCCATAGCAGGTTCTTAATAAGTGCTTGTTGATTAGGGTAAACCCATGGCTTGGGATAAAGGCTTATATGGCAAGTTACAGATGATACAAAACTAGAGGAAGGGAATAGCTAATATTCTGGACAATAGAGTTTGAATTTAATAGATTAGACTGGTGAAGGAGAAAGGTGTCATTAAACTTTTGTCCCAAAGTCAAATCTAGTCTGCCTGTTTCTATGCAACCTGGCCTAGGAGATATTTTTCACATTTTTAAATAGTTCCAGTGGACCAGAACATTCATGAAATTCAATGGGAATAAATGCAAAATCTTAAACTTGGGCACACATATGAAAAATCAATGACATAAGTAAAATATTGGGAAGTTGTGACCATATGGCAACTATCATGAAAAAGGTATTAAGGACTTAGTGTTCTAAAATCTCATCATGAGTAAGCTATAGAAGGTGGCAGACAGAAAAATTAATCTTGGATTGCATTAAAAGAAGCTTCACTTCCAGAAATAATGAAGGGGAGTGTCATTTTATCTACTATGTCCTTCTCTGAAATATTGTGTTCAATTCTGTGTGTCACAAATTAGGAAAGACATTGATGATGTGGTGACTGTGCAGAAGAGAGCAACCAAGTTAGGGAAAAAGACTTGAATATATGAGTATCAGTGGGAGGGACCTGGAAAGGTTAGCCTGAAAAACAGAAGAATCAAGAAGATATAATTTTTTGTCCTTAAGATTTGTTTTGATTGCTGCCAGAGTGCAAAACCAGGAGGTGGAAGTTGCAAAGAAGCAAATTTAGGCTTATGTTCATGAAAAACTTCCTAACAAAGTTATCAAGATAGAATAAGCTGCTTTAAGAAGTGGTGGGCTTCTCCTTCTTGGTGATCATTCATTATATATACCAAAGTAAGATTTTTCTCAGTATAGATTGAATTAGATGGATGCTGAGGCCACTTCAAATCCTCAGAATTAGTTGATTCTATAGTATTTACCCAAAAAGACTTCCTCTAGATATTTTATTTTTATTTTTGATTATTATCATTTATCCTCTTTTGATATGTGACAAATCTACTTTTTCTAGACCTAAAAGTCCTTGATGTCATTTACATTATTTTATAAATATAAATCATCATTGGTAATATACCTACTTAAGTCCACTATATGTCATTCATAGTCTTGGTTCATATACAATTTTGTTTCTTCTGAAATTATGGTATGCAATGACATCAAAATCATATAATTTTATCAAGAGAATATTGACATTTAAAAGAGAGGCTTTTTTGATGGAGAGTAGTTTGAGTTCATTGAAAACACTATGTAAATTCTTAAATACAATACCTATGACTCTCCTCCACCTCTTCCTTTCAAAGATGAGCCCAATTCATTTCCATCTTCCATACCTGTTTCAGGAATAACTATCAATGGACTAACTCAATGGGCTGTCCATTTAAATTTATGTCATAACCTAGAATATACACTATTCATTCACTTACCTTTTCCTATGTGGATTACTAAATCAATAACTTGGATATATGGATTTCATTGAGGAGACCTTAATAGTACTCTGGGAATTGTTGCAACCAATACAATGTAACCCATAATAGGAGAATATAAGAAATCACTTTAGGATTTTGCTCAGGACATGTTCCAAATATATGTCTCCCTGTAATATTGTTACTCAAAGGATCCTTGGGGGAAAATGGTATTATTTCTATTGTCATAGCTGTCAAGGAATCTTGTGTGATCTTAACATATATGTAGAAGGTACCTTATTGGAGGAAAGCTGTTTTGTTAAATCAAATGTATTTCTGCAATAAACAAGCAACAAACAAACCAAACATGGTGACTTACATTTATAAATGGGCAGACATTTGGGATAAGGCGTTTTAAGTTGAGGGAGACCTATCAACAACAAACAGTAAGAACTTGCTTTCTTGATAACTCTCAGGTCAATTATGGGATAGTGAAGATATGATTTGCAGTAGAAAGGCATGTACCAAAGTCTGCCTCTTCTCTTTTATTTTCAACAAGGATGCTTATGATACAAGCATAAACCATACTCAAAAAAATTTTATAGAGTTAAGACAATAGGCGCAGTGGGCTATTAGTTACCGATATCTTCTCAGTTGTTTTTTTCTGGGATAACAATACAATTTTTGATGGCATTATTCACAAGTTGGGAAAATGACTTGTCTAAAGTTATATAGCTAATAACATGACCAGGACTAAAGAAGAGATTCTAGACCTCAGGAGTTTTTCATTATCCTACTTTCAGAGTAGTTAATTTCACTTTAGAATGGTATAGGTAAACAGAGATAAAAGTAGGGATGCATAATGTTAAAGAGAATTTTTTTTTTTTAAGTAGAAGGATAAGATCTTTGAGCACAAGAAGTGAAAGATCCCCAATTCTTAGAAAAGAGATTTAAACTCAGATATGTCTGTCTCTGGGTAACAGCATACACTGTGGGCCAGCACCCTATGCTCTGGGTTTGTATAAACTGTGCTCAATCTTAGTGGATCTCTCTTCAAATCACATCTCTCTAATTCAGCTTGCCCTATCCAAAGATTCCTCTGGGGACCTTGCAGAATAGTTCATTTCTAAGTCCCCACTGATTTCCAAATCCAAAGATTCCTATTTCCCATGCAAGCACTTCAATAGCAATGTATATTAGATTCAGGACAGCCATTATTTTAGAATTCATACAAAATTCAAAGCAATGTAGAGGATTCCTAGTAGTACATAATTAGTCAATAGAATTCTCTTCCCCTTTCCATTTCTTTCAAGCTAAATAAAGATGTTTTGTTCATTTTTAATCTCTAGGTTCCCTTCATTTTTAGTTCTTTTCATTGTCAGTCTCTCACTGAAAGTTGGATTATAGTTCAGAGTTAGGTTTTTCCAGTGGTCCCCAATAGCAATCCCCGACTCTTCTGAATTGTATGGAAGTTGTACAATCCAGACAGGAAATAAAAAAGACAGGAGAGTTGTTAATTAAAAAGAAAGCAAATGAGTGCCTAAGCTCAAAAGCTTTCTAATATCCATTACACCTTTGAACTGTTAATAAGAGGATTGGAGTTCCTGATATCATTTCCCCATTTACAGACCTACAGACATTTACAGATACTGCTTCTTGGCTGAAAGGTGAGAGAACAGCTTTAATGGAACAAAGGAAATGTTCATTCTCTCAATGCAAAGATGCTGTTTTAATCATCTGAGTCTTACTATATAGCCTTAACGAGAATCCCATTAATTCTTAGAATCCCTGGGCACTATCTACAATATGCTCCAATGTAAAAAGCAAAAACCTGCCACCCAGACACCAGAACTACTGCAGGCCATTATGGATTAGGCTTTTGGCACATGTAAAATTGTACAGACAGGGAAATAGTCTGTGTTTTTGCTCTAAGTGATATGACTTAAGGGGGAATAACCATCCTGAGGTGACAGAAATAATCACATAAGACTAGCTAAAACTGACAAAGAATAAATTTAATGGGCATGTAAAAAGTGAGAATGTGCCTCTCCAAACTGGCATTGACAATGACCCTGGGGCAAAAATCCAAAAGATCTTAGCATGACTTGTGGTGCTATCTTTATTATAGTACCCACTTCTTTCTTCTCCCTCCAAAGTATATTCAACAGAATTATCTGGCATTTCCTCTAAAACCCTGTCTGACTGTCCTGGAAATCACTGATTTGGTTTTATTTGGTGTTTTCCTCCCCTACTCTCCTCCCCCACATTCATAGATTCCTAGACTCAGTCTTGACCTAAAATCTATCCTAGAAGTGAAACTACAGAGCTTAATCCACTAAAATCAGTCTGGCTTTGAGCCCCAGAGAAAATGAGATTTCTATAAAAATGTCTCCTTTAAAGAGAGATTTGCTCCTTTCATAGCTTCCCTTGGGAATAACTTACTATTAACTCCAAAATTGCTTGGTGATAGTCCAAGGAAGAGGTTTGGGTATAATTAGGAAAAAAAGAGACTACCCCCTGAGTTTCTTATGTCTCTAAATGATGCTAAACCCCATGTTTATAGTAGTTTCCCTGCCTAGGTATCTTTACAGGAAGTATATCCTTTTTATTTCATCAGTTGGCTTCTGGAAGAATATGATCATTCTCCACAATGATCACGTCAAGAATATCACAATAGATAGTTCAATAATAGCTTTAACATGGCCCTGTTTCTCCATGTAGCAAAAGTGGAAAGAAAAAATGGTGAATTGACTTTAATATTCCACAGACATCTCAATAGTTCCCAATTGCACATTGAATAAAATACAAATTACTTAATCTGTTTCCCAAGGCTTTTTGTACCCACCTTTTTAATGTATTCACTTCCTTTTAGATTTCTCCATACTACCAATAAGGTGGCACAATGGATAGATCACTAGGTCTGGAATCAGGAAAATCAGTCCAAATCTAGCCTCAGACACATACTAGTTATGTCACTCAATCACTGACTGCCTCAGTTTCCTCAGAATTAAAATAAAAACACCTACTCACAGGATTGTTCTGAGAATCAAATGAGATAATATTTATAAAGCACTTTATATATAGCAGCTCTTAAGAAACACTTGTTTTCTATTTATTTACCCCTGTATCATTCTGTCCTTTCTCAACTCTGTGGTACACATCTTCCTCTCTGACTCCCTTATATTAATCTCCCCTGATATTTATGCCTATAGAAGTTTTAGAATTAGGATAATTTTACCTTCTGTATTTCTTACTATATAAATAAAGCCTTGTTTTGGTAATATCTTATATTCTGTGGTGATGTCTTAGATGGATAAAGAAGAACTGATGATCTTTCTTGAGGGAGAACCATAAATTAAGGTATCCACTTCCCAGTTGGATAAAGACAAAGGAGCCAAATTAGTGAGATCAGTAACTTGAGGATAATCTTTGGGGTCATGGAGTGACAGATAACTATTCTTGGGTGGACTAGGAGTATGTGAACCAGAGAAGTTTGGCAGCCCCAAAAATGTATAAGGAAGGAGCCTCTGAAACAAAGTTTGCATGCAGGCGAGTGAACTGAGGTTCAAGGTGATGATATCATTTATCCAAAGTCACTCAGTAGGCTAATGAGATTGGGGAAGGCAACCCTAAGGGAAAGAGTTCAGACAAGGGTTCTCGGGTGTCTTTCAAGAAAATAGTCTCCAAAGCATCTGTTACATTGAAGCAATGGAGAGAAATGGTTTTTCCAAATGAATTTTTTCTTCCCTATTAGAAACTCATAAGCACTCAAGCCACATGCTTAACTCCTATCAATATCATTCTGACTGTCACACACAGATTCAGATCAGGATAGTCATCGGAGTAGCAGAGAACAAGAGGTTCTGATTTGTAATTGCAACCTCCTCAGAAGGAAAAACTTCTGGGGCAGCACATCTTATAATCAGAAAATCAGGAAATGCAGGCATAGTATGTTCTGCTGTGATGACGATGAAAATGGAGGACTCAGTCAAACTAAAAAATCCTTTGTTTAAGTGACTGATGACTATGGGGCAGATTACCCTCTGGTCACAATCAAACATATTGATTTCAAATGCAACCATCAGCATCTCCCTACTTTCCCCCCCTTTCTATTAGAAAGAGTCAAGAATCCTGAAGGTAGAAGTGAGCAAGGTCAAGAGTAACAAAGAGGTGTTATGTCTGACCCAGATTTCATTTTCTTTCCAGACCCACTCCAACTGACTGGGTGAGAGTAGCCACCAAAAAGGATGTGAGCTAAGAGTTCAGCTTTAAGGATAATACAACTTATAATGGAGCAGAATGTCTCATTCTCTCCTCACTCCCCCAATTAATAGAATTTTATTTTTTTCCAAATATATGTGAAAAGTTTTCAACATTCACTTGGATAAGACTTTTGAGTTCCAAATTTTTCTCCTTTCCTCTGCCCTTCCTGCTCCCCATAACAGCAAACTGATATTGTGTGTGTGTGTGTATACATATATGTAATATACATATATATATAATTATATTAAATATATTTCAATATTAGTCATATTGTGATAAAAGAATCAGAACAACCATGAGAAAAACCATGAGATAGAAAAAACAAACAACAAATCACTATTCATCAGAGAAATGCAAATTAAGACAACTCTGAGATACCACTGCACACCTGTCAGATTGGCTAAGATGACAGGAAAAATAATGATGAATGTTGGAGGGGATGCAGGAAAACTGGGACACTGATGCATTGTTGGTGGAGTTGTGAACGAATCCAACCATTCTGGAGAGCAATCTGGATTTATGCCCAAAAAGTTATCAAACTGTGCATACCCTTTGATCCAGCAGTGCTACTACTGGGCTTATACCCCAAAGAGATACTAAAGAAGGGAAAGGGACCTGTATGTGCCAAAATGTTTGTGGCAGCCCTGTTTGTAGTGGCTAGAAACTGGAAATTGAATGGATGCCCATCAATTGGAGAATGGTTAGGTAAATTGTGGTATATGAATGTTATGGAATATTGTTCTATAAGAAATGACCAGCAGGATGAATACAGAGAGGCTTGGAGAGACTTACATGAACTGATGCTAAGTGAAATGAGCAGAACCAGGAGATCATTATACACTTCGACAACGATACTGTATGAGGATGTATTCTGATGGAAGTGGATTTCTTTGACAAAGAGAGTTAACTGAGTTTCAATTGATAAATGACGGACAGAAGCAGCTACACCCAAAGAAAGAACACTGGGAAACGAATGTGAACTATTTGCATTTTTGTTTTTCTTCCCGGGTTATTTTTACCTTCTGAATCCAATTCTCCCTTTGCAACAAGAGAACTGTTCGGTTCTGCAAACATATATTGTATCTAGGATATACTGCAACATATCTAACATATACAGGACTGCTTGCCATCTAGGGGAGGGGGTGGAGGGAGGGAGGGGAAAAATCGGAACAGAAGCGAGTGCAAGGGTAAAAAAATTACCCTGGCATGGATTCTGTCAATATAAAGTTATTATAAAATAAAATAAAATAAGTTTTTAGAAGTCAAAAAAAAAGTGAAGATAGTGTGCCTTTAGCTGCATTCAGACTCCATAGTTCTTTCTCTGGATATTGTTAGCATTTTCCACCATAAATCTTTAGAAATTGTCTTGGATCATTGTATCACCCAAAAGAGCTACATTTATATAGCTGATTATTGTACAATGTTGCTGTTATTGTACACAATGTTCTCTTGGTTGTGCTCACTTCATTCAGCACCAGTTCATGTGAGTCTTTCTAGATTTTTCTGAAATTCACCTGTTCATCATTTTTTATAGGAAAATAATATTCCATCATATTAATATATCACAACTTATTCCCCAATTGATGGATATCTAACTCTTCAATTTCCAATTCTTTATCACCACACAAAAAAAGCTGCTATAAATATTTTTATACAGGTGGGCCTTTTTCCTTTTCCATGATCTCTTTAGATAGATACCTAGTAATGATATTGCTGAATTTGGATTTGCACAATTTTATAGCCTATGGGTATGGTCCCAAATTGTTCTCTAGAACAGTTGGATCAGTTCACAATTCCACCAACAATGTATTAGTATTCCAATTTTACCACATCCTCACCAACATTTATAATTTTCCTGTTGTCATATTAGTCAATTTTATAGGGGTCACGTAATATCTCAAAGTTCTTTTAAATTGTCTTTCTCTAATTTATAGTGATTGATAACATTTTATATAATTTGATAGCTTTAATTTCTTCATCTGAAAATTCCCTGTCCTTTGACCATTTATCAATTGGGAAATTATATGTATTTTTATAAATTTGATTCAATTCTTCATATATTTTACAAATGAGGCTTTTATCAGAGATCCTTGTAAAGATTACTTCTCAGTTTTCTGTTTTCCTTCTATTTTGGTTGCTTTTGTTTTGTTTGTGCAAAATCTTTTTTTTTTTTTTATTAAAGCTTTTTATTTGCAAAACATATGCATGGATAAGTTTTCAACATTGATTTTGCAAAAACCTTCTATTCTAAATTTTCCCTTTCTTCCCCCCTACCCCCCCACTCCCTCCCCTAGATGGCAGGTAGTCCAATATATGTTTGTTTGGTTTTTTTGGCTTTTGGCTTTGTTTTGTTTGTGTTTTTTGCTGAGGCAGTTGGGGTTAAGTGAGTTGTCCAAGGTCACACAGGTAGGAAGTGTTAAATGTCTGAGACCAGATTTGAACTCAGGTCCTCCTGACTTCAGGACTGGTGCTCTATCCACTGCGCCACCTAGCTGCCCCCAATACATGTTAAATATGTTAAAATAAATTTTAAATCCAATATATGTATACATATTTATACAGTTATCTTGCTGCACAAGAAGAATCAGATCAAGATCAAAAGAAAACAAAATGCAAGCAAATAACAACAAAGAATAAAAATGTTATGTTGTGATCCACATTCAGTTTCCATGGCCCTCTCTCTGGGTGTAGACGGCTCTCTTCATCAGTAAACATGTAGAACTGGTATGAATCATCTCATTGTTGAAAAGAGCAACATCCATTAGAATTGATCATGGTATGTTGTTGCCGGGCATAATAACCTGGTTCTGCTCATTTCACTCAGCATCAATTCATGTAAGTCTCTCCAAACTTCTCTGTATTCATCCTGCTGATCATTTCTTACAGAACAATAATATTCCATAATATTCATATGCCATAATTTATTTAGCCATTCTCCAATTGATGGGCATCCACTGAGTTTCCTGTTTCTTGCCACTATGAAAAGGACTGCCACAAACATTTTTTTTGCACATGGGGTTCTCTTTCCTTCATTTAAGATCTCTTTGGGATATAATCCCAGTAGAAACACTTCTGGGTCAAAGGGTATGAAAAGTTTGATAGCTTTTTGAACATAGCTCCAATTGCTTCCCAGAATGGTTGGATCCATTTACAGTTCCACCAACAATGTATCAGTCAGTGTCCCAGTTTTCCCACATCCCCTGCAACATTCATCATTATCTTTTCCTGTCATCTTAGCCAATCTGAGAGGTGTGAGATGGTACCTCAGAGTTGTTTTAATTTGCATTTCTCTGATCAATAGTGATTTAGAGCACCTTTTCATATGACTAGAAATGGTTTTAATTTCTTCATCTGAAAATTGTCTGTTCATATCTTTTGACCATTTATCAATTGGAGAATGACTTGAATTCTTATAAAGTTGAGTCAGTTCTCTATGTATTTTAGAAATGAGGCCTTTATCACAACTTTTGAATATAATTTTTTTTTTAGTTTATTGCTTCCCTTCTAATCTTGTCTACATTAGTTTTGTTTGTACAAAAACTTTTTAAGTTAATATATTCAAAATTATCTATTTTGTGATTAATAATGATTTCTAGTTCTTCTTTGGTCACAAATTCCTTCCTCCTCTACAGATCTGAGAGGTAAACTATCCTATGTTCTTCTAATTTGTTTATAATATAATTCTTTATGTCTAGATTATGAACCCATTTTGACCTTATCTTGGTATATGTGTCAAATGTGGGTCAATTTCTAGTTTCTGCCATACTAGTTTCTAATTTTTCCAGCAGTTTTTGTCAAATGGTGAATTTTTATCCCAAAAGTTGGGGTCTTTGGGTTTGTCAAACACTAGATTGCTATGGTCATTGACTATTTTATTTTGTGAATCTAACCTAGTCCACTGATTGATTAACTGCTCTATTTCTTAGCCAGTACCAAATGAAAACCTTTTTATTTTAATGTAATCAAAATTATACATTTTTCATTTCATAATGTTCTCTATTTCTTGTTTGATCATAAATTCTTTTCTTCTCCAAAGATCTGAAAATTAAGCTATTCCTTTCTTTCTTAATTTGTTTATGTTATTACCCTTTATGGTAAATAATGTACCCATTTTTTACCTTATCTTTGTATACAATGTATTCTTATTTTCTACCATATTGTTTTCCAGTTTTTTCTCAGAAGTTTTTGTCAACTAGTGAGTTCTTTTCCTGGAATCTGGAGTCTTTCAGTATAGTATTATTATACTATAGTATAGTAAATTACCATAATCAATTCTACTGTGTATTATATACCTAATGTATTGCACTGATCCACCACTCTGTTTCTTAGCCAGTACCAAATAGTTTTGATGATTGTTACTTTATAATACAATTTTACATCTGGTGTGGCTAAGTCACCTACCGTGACATTTTTTTCCCCATTATTTCCCTTGATATTCTTAATATTTTGTTCTTCCAGATGAATTTTGTTATTATTTTCTAGCTCTATAAACTAATTTTTGGTAGCTTGATTTGGCACTGAAGAAGTAAATTAATTTAGGTAGAAGTGTGATTTTTATTACATTAACTTGACCTGCCTAGAGAAATTGATATTTTTCAAATTGTTTAGATTTTTATTTTTGTGAAGTGTTTTGTAATTGTGTTCATATAGTTCCTTGCTTTAGCTTAGCAGATAGGCTCCCAAATATTTTATATTGTCTACAGTTATTTTTAAATAAAATTTCTCTTTTTATCATTTATTAATGGATTTTTTTGGTAATATATAGAAATGTTGATGGATTTATTTTGATATCCCGAAACTTTGCTAAAGTTGTTGTTTCAAGTAGTTTTAAAATTTATTCTCTAGGATTCTCAAAGTATACCATCATGTCATCTGCAAAGAATGTTAGCTAGGTTTCCTCATCACTTATTCCAATTTTTTCCATTTCCTTTCCTTCTCTTATTGCTAAAGTTAACATTTCTAGTACAAAATTAAATAATGGTGGTGAAATGGGCATTGTTGTTTCACCGCATTTTACTGGGAAAGCTTCTAGCTGATCCCCATTATATATAATGCTTACCATCAGGTTCAGATAGCTCCTATTTATCATTTTAAGGAAAATTCCATTTGTTTCTTTATGCTCTACTATTTTTAATAGAAACGGGAGCTGTATTTTGTCAAAAACTTTTGCTGCATCTTTTGAAATAATCATATGATTTCTCTTAGTTTGATTATTTATATGGTAAGTTATGCTATAGTTTCCCTAATATTGAATTAGCCCTGCATTCCTGGTATCAATCATACCTGGCATAGTCTGTTTTCCTTGTGATAAATTGCTGTAATATCATTGCTAATATTTTATCTAAATTTTTGGTGTATAGCTTTCTTTGTCTATTTTGGCTCTTTCTGGTTTAGGTATCAGTATCACCTTTGTGTCAAAAGGAATTTGGTAGAACTCCTTAGCCCATTTTTCTAAATAGTTCATAAAGTATTGGAATTAATTGTTCTTTAAATAGTTGTTAAAATTCACTTGTAAATCCATCTGACCTTGGAGATTTTTTCCTTAGGTTATTCATTGATGGCTTATTCAATTTCTTTTTCTAAAATTAGATTATTTAAATTTTTCTCCTCTTCTGTTAATCTGGGAAGTCTATATTGTTGTAAATATGCATCCGTTTTATTTGATCAGATTTATTGGCATATAGTTGGGCAAAATAACTTCTAATTATTGCTTTAATTTCCTTTTCATTGATGGTAAATTCACGCTTTTCATTTTTTATGCTGGTAATTTGGTTTTCTTTTTTAAAAAAAAAATCAGTTTACCTAAAGGTTTATTTATTTTACATTTTTAAAAACAAAGCCAGCTTTTAGTTTTATTTATTACTTCAATATTTTTCTTACTTTCAATATTATTAATCTCTCCTTTGATTTTCAGAATTCCCTTCATTTTCTTTTCTGAGCTTTCTCCTTTTTTTCCTCCTCAACCCTCTGAATGCAAATGCAATAAAGCCATCAAATCAAGAGCTTACAAAGTAGATTAGTGCAACTTCTCATTCATCTCTCCTCATCCCTAACCCCAAATACATACACAAAACTAGTGATTCCTTTAAAAAAAAAAGATCCCCACCCTGACTAAGAAACAGGTGAAATCCTTTGAAAACAAGTTCTATAATCTCCAAAGAGTAAACATTTATTCAGATCCCTTTCTATCTTGTGCTTCTCATTTGACAAGTATTAAAAATTACAAGCCCACAGCCCTCCCCTCCAGTGATTAATGGGCTGTGGTCTTTCTGCAAGTATAAAGAGCTCTTCCTTCAGGCCACAACATTTGATAAAGAAATGAATCTTTGTGATTATTAATTCCATGGGCTGAGTTTTTGTTTAATAACTCTTCTGTCAGTGATAGATCTGAAGAGGTAGGGTGTGTATGTATGTATAAAATTGGGGGGGGGACATCAAGGGGGAAAGGCAGTTGAGGGAGGAGCAGATAATTTGATTGTGGCCTCCAGATTTGGCAGTCTGGTGTTACAAAGCAGCTCTTTAGCAATGGCTGAAAAAAAACAGTGTGACAAATCACTCTTTCCTTTCCCTTCTCCTACATCCATCCCCCCACAACACAGCTATCTGATTAGGCCCAAACCAGCCAATCAGAGTGCATGATTTGGGAAATATTTCCTCCTTGACATTCAGGAGAACAATTCTTTACTGGGGAAAAATTACATTTAAAAATAAATGGAAAAGCATCAATCAGGTAGGAAAATATATTCTGAGTTTTTTTTTTTCTTTTTGCATCTCTGGAGGCAAGTGATGTTTTTATTTAAATAGGACTGAAGGCTGAGGTTTGATTTTTACTCAGATATTAAAACAGAGCACAGAAGCATTTGCATAAAAACCGTTACCTTTTCTCCATCGATAGTAGTTTTCATTAAAGTAATACCCTGAATATTTATAGACATAGTGAGATGTACCAGCAAATACTCGTTAGGAAGAGAGATACCACATGGTAGCAAAAAATTACAAGGCCATTTCTAATGTGATTTGGAGAAAAAATACAAAGTCTATTTTATTTCCTTCCTTTCTTTCTCCCTCCCTCCCTTCCTTCCTCTCTTACTTCCCTTATATATTTCCTCTTCCTTCTTTAATTAGAAGTTAAACCCGAAATGTAAAGAAACGGCCAAATCAGAAAAGTAGAAATGTCTCTCCTTTTTGGAATATCCCACAATCACTGGAGAGCTGGGGAGATCTAGTGGCAAGTTTTCACCACAGAGATGTTGCAGGGATGGCTGGGTTTCAAAATCCTTGCAGTGGAAACAGTCTATTTTATAATGATGCAGAGTCAAGTATCCCAGATCCTACTGTGACCTAAGCCTATTAAATGAAGCTTTCAAACATTTATATCAGACCTTCTTTCCCATCTCTCAGGTCCACTTTCCTACCACCCCAAAAGACAAAGAAACAGACCGTTTCTATTACTCATAGGTCTGTGAACTCAATCCAGAGGGCAAATAACTCATTGGATGAATGAGATATGTCATTTCCAGGCTATAAAAATAATTCACTGCCTCACCTTTTCCTAACGGGACCTCATGGCCTAGTGCTTTATTTCTGTACTATGCAGCTGCGAGCCCCATAATCTCAACTAGATCCCATCATTCACTTCACAGGGTAGAAATCCAGGCTTTGCCTATGTCATTATGCTGAAGATGGAGTGCTGGTGCTGCTCTGAATTACATTTGTATTCATTTACAAGGCTTGGGTGTGTGTGTGTGTGTGTGTGTGTGTGTGTGTGTGTGTGTGTGTTTAATGAAAATACTGTACTTTGGCTCTTCACTAGGAATACTACCAAAAAGATTTGGCTGAAGTTTTTTTTTTTCCATTTCCATAATTAATAAGATGCAATTCTTTTTTGTTCTTAGCTAATAGAGTGGTAATACTTCAATAACAAACAAAATATTTAATCCATGTAATATACATTAACCAGGGTTGGCTTTAGGCAACACTGTTAGTGCTGAGGCTGGTTTTCAAGACACTAGGCTACAAACACTTGATCCTCAATTTTCCAAGTAACCAAATGAAGTTGGGAGAAAATTATTTTATTTTTCTGAAGGTCAGTGTCTTCATCTATGAAAAGAGGATTAAATATCACCAAGAACTGAACTTCCATTTCTAACAGTCTGTGATTTTCTAAGAACCTTGAAGTTGACAGCAATTTTCTTCAGTTACTTTCCCCACTTCAATTCTATTTAACAAGTATTTATTAAGCACTGAAGTGGGGGCGGGGGTAATGGTCTCTTCCCACTCCTCAGTCCTCACCCCCACCATGAAATAATTTCTTCCTTTAAGGAATTTACTTTCTATTGGAAGAAATGGAGAGATATGGATGAGGGAGGAGCAACAGGTACCTAACTAAATAAGAAAGTCATTTCCAGAAAGGCACTCCTTACAATTGGGAAAAATCAGGAAAGTCTTTTTTTAGGAGGTGATGTGAGATGAGCCTTAAAGGACTCAATCTCATTCCTCATCTCCTTCTAAGGTGATTGTTGTTGATGATGAAGATGAGAATTGTCGTGCCACAGTTTCCTTTTATTGTTCTGCTTCAGTTTCCCTATATTGTTCTGCCTCAGTTTCCCTAAATTGTTCTTCCTTAGTTTCCTTAAATTGTTCTGTTTCAATTTCCCTAAATTGATCTGCCTCAATTCCTCTGGTTGCAAACTTCCCCTTCCTATTAGGACAGATATAATTTAGGGCTGGCTACTCTAGGGTCATAAACAGTAAATGTTTAATCTCAGATAAGAGGGCAGATCTTCTATTTCAAACATCCTGGCTCCCAAGTCCTCCTAAGTTGTCAAGCATTTATGGTCCTCATCTCCCAACCTGTCAGAATCAGATTTATGATCCGATCTTGTTAATTCCTGCTCACCAGAATTCGGATTCCACTCTTTGCCTTTGTCTCCCCTGATCAGGAGAGCCCTATAAAAATCATTGGAATCTCACATTCCATGCTGAATTCTTTGAGACTAAAGTCCAATTCATCCCTGGGGGAAAAATGGATTTTGCTCTGCCCCCAGACAATCTCTCCCTCTCAGAAATTCAAATAAAATATTAAAAACTCTCTAATCTCTATCTTGTCTCAGTTTTTCCAGCATTACAGGATGAGGATGATGATGAGGATGATAAGGGTGAGGATGATGATGAGGGTGATGATGATGAGGTTGATGGGAATGAGGATGAGGATGATGAAGATGAGGAGGAAGAGGAGGAGGAAGAGAATGGTGATGACAATGATATTCAGTAGTTTTCAGCCATATCTAACTCTTCAGGACCCCATTTGGGGTTTTCTTGGCAGAGATACTGAAATAGTCAGTCTGCCATTTCCTTCTCCAACTCATTTTACAGATGAGGAAACTGAAGCAAATAGAGTGAAGTGACTTGCTCAAGATCACACATCTAATAAGAGTCTGAAGTCATATTTGAACTCAGAAAGAAGAGACTTCCTGACTCCAGATCCAGCACTTTATCCACTCTGCTGATGTCCTATGCTTCTCAACCAGGCCCATCTTCCAGATGCAGTAAAGCCCTTAATAAATATTATCCCATTTGGTTCCTATAATCATCTCCACAAGGTTCTGTGGGTATACAGGCTGTCTTATCATCTTCCTTCTATAGCTGAGAAAGCCTAGGCCCTGAGAGGTTAGGTAAATGTCCTATAATCACAGAGCTCTCCTGAAAACAGCTACAAGATTCTCATCAAAGATTCTACAGTACTACAGTACAGTCTTTAAAAACTTTGCCAAGCAGCTGTTTTCCACATAAACACCAAGGTGTTTCCCAGCCTCCTCATCCCTAAAACAAATTTAACCCATTCTATGCTGTCTCATACAGTCCCTTCAGGATTCTGTACTCAGCAAGATGGAAAAAGCGAATCAGCTTAACCTATTGGCGCCCATTAATGTGGATTAATTTCTGTCACCTCTCCCAGGTGAGCTCTGTTCTGCTTTAATAATGGCTTTCTGTAGATAATTCCTTAACCCAAAAGACAGATTCTAACAGGAAATTTCAGGCATTAGAGAAGGCCAGTGGAGATCTTTGTGAGTAGATAACTTTCTGCACCCTCATTTGTACCTTGTAGATTCTCCCATTCTCTTGAACTAGCCTTGATAAACATTTCAATGTCTCATCATTGAAGTTTCAGTCATATAACTGCACTCCCTCTCTCCCTTCCTTACTTCCATTCTCACATTTTAAGCCTGATCATCTGATCTTGTTCTTTTTCCTCTCTACTGCCTCCCTCCAGTTTCACCCCCCTTCTCAGTTTTGTTTTCGGGCAGCAATCGTGCCCCAGCCTCCCTGTCTCCTATCCCCAGGGCACAGGTGGGTCATGAAAGAGTTGAAATGCTTGGTTCATGACATTAATCGGAATAAGGTTGTCAGAAAGCTGTTGCTGAGAGTACTACTCTATTACATGCAATCGCCATTAAAACACCTGTGCTTGGTAACCATCTCCCTAGCAACATGGTTACCGATGGCCAATGAGTGGAGTCTCTGATGCTTGTTTCAAAAGCTCAGCTGGCTTCTCCTATTTGGATTAATAAACAACACCTCTCAGAGAACCCCACTGTTTAAAAGGAAACAATGGAACTACTGCTCAACTATGGTGGAGCCTCATGAAACCCAAAAAGGAAAAAAAAAAATCTGTGAAGGGATTGGTCAGTAGAACACATAGCCCCTTTCCCCCATTTGGATTGATTCTATTCTTATAAAAGGGAGATTATTTCAGCTATTCTTTCCACTGAATGAAGGATGATTAGAAAAACCATGATTTGAAGCCAAAAAATGGGCTTTCTCCCACCTAGAGTTTGGAATGGCCCTTCTTGCTCTGCCCCACCTCTACCCCCACCAAGAATGTCTCAAATCCACAGATATAAATCTAAACTCTGTCTCCTCCAAAAAATACATGGTTATACCTGCACATATCCATAAAATATATTTTTAAAAGAAATGTGGGTCTGGATACATCTTTCTTGCTGTTCCTTTTATTGCCAATAAAATGTTAAAATTCATAATGGCATTTTCACCCCCAGTAAAGTTTCCATAACAAGTAAAGTTTTGAGCACCAACAATTCCAAAAACACACAAATACCCACCCTCCCATTTCCTTTCCTTGGGCCTCAAAAAGTGTAAATAGCATCTAGGGTTGTCTGTCACAATTTGATTTTTTTGTTGGTCTTAGAATTCTTGAATTTTCTCGGGTTCCTGTAGGGGGCACACAGTCCTCATAGTTCTGATCTTCCCATTTGATTTTTTTTCCCCTTTCAAATATGAAAATAGATTATTTATTAGTTTCTGTCTGGCTTTTTACAATTAAATCCCTAAGAAAAATCCTAAATATTAAAAAAATAGAATCCAGAACAGTTTAGTTATTAATTAATGCTTAGCTGATTTCTCTATTATTTATACTTATATGTATCCATGTTGTCTCCCCCAATAGAAAATAAACTCTTTGAGGGCAAGAACAGATTCACCTTTTGTCTTTATAGTCCTACTACGTACCACCATGCCTGGAACATAGTAGGTACAAAATAGAAGTCCATTGATTGGTGATTCTTTACTTTGGAATCCAAGTAATTATTTACTTCTTTACAAAGAAGGAAAAACAAGGAAACTAATTTCATTATGTCAAATGACAATATATTGACCACTTATACCTTCTGGCCTCCTTTGACTCAGAAATTTAGTTTCAGAGACCATGCTTGGATTAAACAGAGGGTGAATTTTTACCAAATTCAAGTCTGTCAATCTTCACGGAGTGCCATAAACCACCAGGAGGTGGCAGGCCTGCACAACACTAAATAAGAATTCTCAGGTGGCTTGCTCAGTCTCTTAAATGACATAATTTTTCTACTTACTAGCAAAAATAATAACAATAACAATAACAACAACAACACTAATAATGCCACGGAAACTTTTGTTTTTTTCCTCGGTTGAGGGAGTAGGCAAAGGGAGTGGAAGCACAAAGCCTCCATCCATTGTGTGTTGCCCCATAACCACATCTGGACATCATAAATCATAAACTATTGGATTCTTGAAGTCTCTGATCCCTCTGACAGCATAAGTCTAAGTAAATGGGAACCAGCATGTTCTGTCTGGCTTCAGCACAGCAGCATGCACAAGTAAAAACAGGGAAATCATTTTAACAGAGGGGAAAATATCAATGGGTTTTATTTAGAAAGCCAGGGAGGGGCATGTAACTTTAGAGCTTAACATGCTGCTTGCCCGATCATCCAATTAGTGCTCGGTCCCTTACCTTGTTCTGATGCTCACTAGTGAGATGCAAAACTGCGTCAGAGTTACAGGATAACTCCCTTTTTACACAAATCCCCTTCTCCTGTCACTCCCCCTCCCTGAGTAATTAGCATTTCATTATCTGGGCAAATGCTTGTTATATCAAGAAGTCTTCTGGGGAGGGACTGAGTTATTCCCTTTCATCCTGAAATTATCTCAAGGTAGTTGGGAAGATCTACTCCAACTCACCGGAGCTTATGTATCCAAGGCCTGGTGGAGTCCTGGACTGCTACATCCATGGAACTCCATACAAAGTACCTCCAGACCATTCACACTGAAATCTGTCTAATCTCATTAGATTTCTCATTTTCAGTCTAATATTGTCACAGTGCTATGCACCAGTGCCGCAGATTAGCGCGCTTGCCAGAACGGTGCCCCACTAATGAGCTAATCCAAATAATGCTCAAATCCCAAATCAGATTTAAGACCATTCTAGACAAGGGATCCATCAAGGCAAAGAAGAAGGCAGGGTCAAAACTGCTTTGTATAGAGCTGAATAGGGGAAGAAGGCAGACTGGCACGGAAGTAGACCAAACATGGTCCTTTTTTGTTCTTTCTCATAAGATGTAGAGTGAAACCACAATTCAGATTTTTTTTTTCTTTCTCTTTGCACAACATTAACTTTTATTATACAGTCAGGAATAATTAACAGAAAAGTGTACATTTGTATGAATTGGAATAAATTTTCCATAGAGAATTAATAACAAATTTGGACACATATTCAGATATAATATGTTCAGCATAACTGGTTGTTGTTGGGTTTTTTTTTCCCCCCATGGGCTCCAATTTTCTTTCATTCATTTTCTGTGGACATTTGACCTTAAGACCTCAATGGCACTAACCTTGGCTCCTTTAGCAATGACCCTGGTTTGTTTGTTTTGGTTTGGTTTTTTGACTTTTGGCTTCTGGTTGTTTGTTTATTTTTTTTCCCACTGAAGAGCTCTATTCCAGAAAATTCTAACAGTGTATAAGAGCAGAGGTCGAGTCAAGACCCTAAGAAAAGGATTAGAAAAACAGAATCCAGTGGCCCACTCGGGTTTCAGATGTTCTTATTTATTGAAAGTGAGCCCCTGTCCCTCAAAAATGAAATGGTCCTTCCTTTCTCTGCCTTCTGTGTGCAGGAAAAGTCATTTCTCCTAACCAACCAAGAGCAAGTTCATTTTTTTTGTTGTTTGTTCGGGTTTGTCGAGTGTTTTTTCCCCTCCCCCATGGAGGTGGTATTTGATTACCTCCCAACTGCAAAAGCAATATACACAGCAGTAGGAGAATACGTTATCTTTAATTCCATTTTTAGGGCTCACCAGTAAATACGCCATTGTGCTTTTAATTTCAAAATGGCTCATCATGCTGTCATACCAAGCAGAAAAAATACAGTTCACTTTTTAAAAAGATGTTCTAGAAAAGCAAAAGTTTTTATAGTTATATTTGTTATAAACCAAGCCAATTTGCTGCTTTTTTGGCCTATTTTATCCTGAACCACAGACTGCAAAATTAGGCTCTTTGAGGGCAGTTGGCTATCTCAGATTTTATTTATCCCTAGTCATAAGGATAGTGCCTAGAACATTGATAGAAATTAGTTTATGGCAGGATCCTCCCTGTTATCTTTAGAAATGTTTCTAAAAGTTACGCAACAAAGTTGACCAATTTAGGAATAACTCATCTCTTCCTACTTATTCCCTTTTGTATTTTTGTCCAATTCTATATGTTTGATTTTACTACTTCAACTCTTCTACTTACTAGTTGGTTGACTATAAGCTCTCTGAGCCTCAGTTCTTCATCTATAAAAGACCACTGCAAAAACATTATGAAAAAAAGCATTTATAAACTTTAAAACAGAACCCAAACTAAGATATTGCTGTTTTTATTGTATATATTGTTTAATATTATTGTTATTATCTAAATGAGGAGGTGAATTTCTTTTGGAGTGTAGTACATTGAACCATCTTGTTTCCTACCTTGAGGTCTTACTTCTAACTTTGCCTTGTCAGGTAAGGTAACAAAGATGGGGATGACCTCAAGATTTCTATATTTAAATTGAATGGGTAAGCCAGCAGACAGCTCTCAGGATCACCATTCCTATATCATTCACTCCTTTCTCCATTAGCATATTTTATGGTATACAACAAAAGTAATAGTTCACATATTTTTATAGATCTCAGTTTACTAACCTTTTCTTGTGTGATAGTCCTCTTTAATAATCTTTTAAATCCATAAATCACTTCTCAGAATAATGTTTTTACATGCATAAAATAAAATACATAGGATTGCAAAGAAATAAATCATAACAGTTATCAAAAATATTTTCAAAAATTCATAGGCTCAGAACAACATTGTGGCTTAGGGTTAGCCCGTTTTATAGATAAGGAAACTGAGACTTACAAGTGGCCCACAATTTCACTGTTAGCAAAAGTCTTTTTTTGTTTTTGTTTTTTGTTTTTAAGTGACTTGCCTAGGGTTACACAGCTAGGAAGTATTAAGTGTCTGAGGCTGATTTGAACTCATCCTGACTTAGGGACTGTGCTTTATCCATCTGGCTGACCCTGGTTAGTAAAAATCTTAAGTCAGATGTTAACCAAAGGTCTCCTGGCTCCTAGGCTAGTTCAAACCCATTAATTTATTCAAGAAGTAAACATATATTTCCATATTTGGCTAATAAAAAAAATTCATCTCTTGGGTAATGCCTTAAGAGTAATGATTCCAGTTGTTTCACAGTTTAAATACTTCAAGGCAGACTGGTTTTATTCTACTATAAAAAGTAATATTGGAAAACTTTTTTTTTTTAATTTTCAGTTTCAAATTCTTTCCCTTACTCTATCCCTCTTATTGATAAGGCAAGAAATTTACAATACCCATCATACTGATGAAGTCATATAAAAATATTTCCATATTTGCCGTGTTGAAAAAAAAGGCCAAAAAATGAGAAAAAAAACATTCTTCAATCTATACTTAGAGGACAACAGTTCAGTATTTGGAAGTAGATAGCCTTTTTCATTATGTAGCTTTTGGAGTTATGGTAGATCATTAGGTTGTTCAGAATTACTAAATTTTTCAGAGTTCATTATTGTTATAATATTGTTGTTGCTATGTAGATTGCTCTTCTGCCTGCTACCTTCACTTTTGTATCAGTTCATACAAGCTTTTCCAGGTTGTTGTTTTTTTTTTTCTTTCTAAAATCATCCTCTTTATTAAATCTTACAGTATCTTAGTATTCTATCATAAACCAATTCATGCACAAGTCAAGATATCATTCCATGAAAAATGTTTGTGGCAGCCCTTTTTATAGTGGCAAGAAACTGGAAATTGAGTGGCTGCCCATCAGTCGGAGAAGGTCTGAATAAATTATGGTATATGAATGTTATGGAACATTATTATTCTATAAGACACGAACAGCAGGATGATTTCAGAGATGTCTGGAGAGACTTATATGAACCGTTGCTAAGTGAAGTGAGCAGAACCAGGAGATTATTGTACTCAGCAACAGCAAGATTTTATGATGATCAATTCTAATGGATGTGGCTCTTTTCAATAATGAGATGATTCAGGCCAGTTCCAATGGTCTTGTAATGAAGAGAGCCATCTGCACCCAGAGAGAGGACTATAGGAACTGAATTTGGATCACAACATTTTTGTTGTTTGCTTGCATTTTATTTTCTTTCTCATTTTTTTCCTTTTTGATCTGATTTTTCTTTTGCAGCATGATAATTGAGGAAATATGTATAGAAGAATTGCACATGTTTAACATATATTAGATTACTTGCTTTTAGGGGAGAGGGTCGGGGGGAAAGAAGGGAAAAATCTGGAATACAAGGTTTTGTAAGGGTGAATTTTGAAAATTATTCATTTAAATATTTTGAAAATAAAAACCTTTAATAAAATATTTCTAAAAAGATATCACTTCATGATGTCTTTAGTCCTCTGTGAAGATGAACAAACAACAAAAAAAGCATATACCATAAATTTTCCATCTGTTCTCCAATGGATGATCATCTCCTCACTTTCCAATCCTTTCCCACCATAAAAGGAGTTGTGAATATTTTTATATATAATCTTTTCTCTTTATTTCTGATCTTAGAGAATAGACATAGTAGCAATATTTCTGGGTCAAAGGGTACACAATTTTTTCTTTTTCTTTTTTTTTTTAGGGTGTACAGTTTTATAACTCTTTGGACACAGTTTCATAGTGTTCTCCAGAATAGTTACAAAAACTACACTGTATAACTCCACCAACAATGTATTAGTGTCCCTATTTTCTGCATACCCTCCAGCATGCCTTTTTTCCTTTTTTAAGCATCTTGATCAATCTGATGAGTGGGAAGTAGTAATTCAGAGATGTTTTAGTTTCTTTAATTATTAGTGACAGTATTTTTTTTCTCATACTATTGATAGCTTTGATTTCTTTGAGAAGACATTTTTTTCTGTATCACTGGAGACAGCATGACACAATGGAAAAAGTGATGCTTTTGAGTTAGCAAATCCGTATTAATTCCCCATCTCTGATTGATGAATACCATGTGACTCTAGGCAAGTTATTTAACCTCTCTCACCATGAGTATCCTCATCAAAAATCTCTTCTAGCTCTAAATCTCTTATACCATGATATAGAAAGGCAGATTGGTACAGTGAAGAAAACACTGGCTTGGGAATCAATGGACTTAGTTCCAAATGCTGCCTCTGCCACTTTTATTACTCCTACAACCTCAGTTTCCTCATCTGAAAAAGTGAGTTGGACTATGTGATTCCTGAGGTCCCAGCTCAAATCATATGATCCATGATTTTATAATATTTTGAATTGTTAACACAAGGTGATTTGGGGATCCCTTGCTATCACAAAATAGATACACAAGTCCATAGTTGGACACTTCTCCACTGAAAGCTTCCTTCTCTTTAAGGATGAACATCCAAAGCCAACTTCTCCTTCCTGACTAGTTAATAAAGTCCTATCTCAGTTAGCCTCCAGCCCTTCTGATGTTAACTCCCCCTCCTGGCTAAGGGAACTACCTCACACTCTCACCTTTTCTTAATAAGTTCTTAATAACGAGTAATCGGGGTCTGCCTCTGCCTCTACCGCTGGCCCAAGGAGCAGGGAAGCAAATGAATGATCATTGCTCATTGTGAGTTATGACACGGGCGCATCACCTCACCCCTGGCAGAAAGCAGCACCTGCCAATCCCACTCGGAGAGCCAAGAGAGAAATGAAAGAGCCCTGCTGCAGCCGATCGGATTCCCTGCTGGCTCTAATTACCCAGTCGGGAATTTTACAATCCCTCCTTTCCCCCAACCCTCAGCTCTGAACCCTCACCCCCACCTCCCACCCCCGTTCTGTCTAACGACTACTATGCAGCCTGCAGACTTTGGCTGGTGCTTTCTTTTGTACGCCTACTGCTGTGGAGTGGATTGGGTTCCTAATGAGTCTTGACACTAATGGAACTGTGAGACAGTGTAATTATGGATTCTCCTCCCATTTGGAGCAGACCTGGCAGGAAATGACCTGAGACCCCACACCCTTCCATCTTGGCATCCCTCCTCTCCCCACCCTCCCACCCCCCAAGAATTCCGTTAAAACCCTCTCCAGTGACCAGCTGGTGCACGCTGCCTCCTCCATTCCCTCCACCCTTGCTTTCTGCCTTCAGTTTTCTCTCCTCTTCCCTTAGCCATTCTCTAGGTGACTGGAAATCTTATTTTTATGACCTGATGCATGGTGAGGTGGTTGACAAAGCTTGATACCTTCTTTAATTCAGGGAAGCTGTGGAGCACAAAGGTGAGATTGTAAATGTGAATTGAGGTCTGTAATATATTTTTAAAGGAAAAAAAACAAACAAACAAAGGATTTGTTACTTTCACAGAGGATCCCAAAGAGGAAGGACCTGAGTGAGGGTACAGTTGTTTTATATTAGATGCTTAACAACGTGTGTAAATGGAGCTGATTGAAGAAAAAACAACATGTGCTTCTGTAATTTCCATGTTGATTGTTGTACAGGTGTAAGAGACTGAAGCTAACTATTGAACTGTGAGCTAATTATAGTAAGAAACAGATGTTGTCCTCTAATGAGGAGACAGCATCCGCAAGGCACATCTCCGCTAGGTAGGAAGGAATAAGGCTGTCACCGATGTTCCTTGAGATTGCTTCAATGGTACAAAATATTCCCTTCCATACATTGGTCACTGGCCAGTACCCACAGTCACTCCAGCAGATGATAAGTAATTTTCTCCTCCCTGTGTCTCGAGAGAAAGAGAGACAGATGATGTCCCAGTTTTATTAACCTCTTAAGTTGCTTTCCTTTTTTGCTCCCCAGGAGTGAACAGTTCTTGTGCACCCAGCTGTTTATCATCAGGCAGATTGCTACTGCTCTACGCCTGTAGAGTATTTTCTGCTTGCTCTCTTCCCTCTCCTGCATTCTTGCTAATAAGAAATTCCCCATTTCTCTCAGATGTTTATCAGGTGGAGGAGGTGTGGTATCCATCTCTGAAATCAAATGACTCCACCCTCATTTTTTGTCTCCTCTCCACTTCCCATTCTCATCCTCATCCTTTCAAAGGCCCTTGAATTCAATTAAACAATTATTTTCCTATGTTTCTGTTTAAGTGGAAAGAAGACTGGACATAGATAACCTGGGTTCATGTCTCATCTGGACACATTGGGACCACTTGATCATTCAAGTCACTTGTCTCTTGGTAACTTTCTAAGACTGTATAAATTACAGGGAAGGTGCTGACCAACTTTGGTGAAGGGTATTTCCTCACAGGGAGTTCCCATACCAGTAAAATCACATTTATGGATTATACTCCCTTCTCTCTCCTGCTTTCTGTCTAATAAGGAATTCCCCATTACTCTCAGTTGTTTATTGGGTGGAGGAAGTGTGGTATCCATCTCTGAAAACAAATGACTTCATCCTCATTTTTTGTCTCCTCCCACTTCCCACTCTCATCCTCATCCTTTCAAAGGCCCTTGAATTCAACTAAACAATTCTTTTCATATGTTCCTGTTTAAGTAGATAGAGGACTGGACATGGAGCAAGGATGACCTAGGTTCATGTCTCATCTGGGACACATTCAGACCATTTGATCAGACACTTGCCTCTTGGCAATTTTTTAAGATTGTATAAGTTAGAGGGAATATGCTGACCAGCTTTGGTGAAGGGCATTTCCTCACAGGGAGTTCCCATATCAGTAAAATCACATTTATGGATTATATAGTGGAAGAAATCTGTTTGATGGGTAGAAATGAGACTTCCCATTCAAGTAGAATTCCAGATACGGAGGTGTGTTTTTCTTAATTATTAGAATTTTATGGAAATATGATATTCAAGTAGACATAAGTGTTTATGACTCCATCATGTTGCATGAAAGACCTCAGGGGGGAAAACACAAAAATGAAATCTACAAAAAAAAAAAAAAAAAAAAAGGCAAGGAGAACAAACAGGTGTTCTGCTCTATTCTTTAATGCACAAAATGTCCATTTTGACCAAGCTGAGAGGAGGCAATTTAAAGGGAACATTTTTTTCCACAGTGCATAAAGTATTATTTACTGTGCTATTGAATTAAAAACAAGAGCTCGCTATAGCAACCACCCTAACAAGAGCCACTATTCACAGGCTGCTTTGGAGGCCCAGGGTACAGAAGCCTGTTAAGCACCTTCTTAAAAGCACTTGTCGGCAAACCTATGGCATATGCGTCTTTTATGGCGCTTACAAGGAGATTGAACAAGAATAGCATTCTCCACAGACTGTGCTATTCTGCCAGGATGCCTGGGCATGAGTGCCAGTGCCAGCAACTACCTCTTTCTATAGTTTGGGATTAGTAGCCCTTTAATGGCAAATAAAATACAGAGCAACTGTGGTGGCTCCTGGGAGAAAGAACAAAGGGGCAAAAAAGGCTTGTTCCGCCTCATCTCAATCACCACCACATGGCACTGCAAAGTGACTGTTACTGGGGAGCCACTGTAGGGCGATGGGAGCCGTACTACAACCCTGCTGGCTGGGTGCTACTGTCCTGATGCCAGCAATCTAGTGGCCAGGGCACTGCCTACACTCATTGCTTTGGCAGGCCTCCTTTCCCATGCTCTGTCTCTCAAAGGACAGCTAAGGACTCCCAGAACCAGAAGAGATTTCTTCTTTTAAAAAAAAAAAAAATCAAAGGAAGGCTGTGTTTGGTTTGACATTTTGTATGAGATGAAATCTCTCTCACTTTGGGTCAACTTCCTGTTTCTTCCTCAGGATTCTTTCCCTGTGATCTTTTCTCTCTTTATATTTTAGAGCCCCTTTGTCCTATATAGTATTTCTCTCATCTTTATTGGTTTGTTTTGTTTTTCAAAGAAAATCGGATTTTCCTCTTATTCTTTTTCTTCTTTAATTGGTACTTGACAGAATGTAGGTATTAATTATAATATGCCATAGGTCAAAATCAAGTGGGGAATAATGGGTTTAGGAAATTTTATCTACCTCAAGAGAATGACCCATGGACTTTGATTAATTTGAGCTGTCCTCTCAAGATTTCTTACTATTACAGATGACTGAGTCCCTGTTGATTTTATCCTATTCCCTCCTTAAATGGCAAGCTCTGATAGAAAATGCTTTGCAAACCTACACACACACACACACACACACGTTTAATAGTATCTTATACTATTAGCAAGTCGACTGGGTAGAAATTCTCATACTGAGTTTCAATGTTAAAGGGAGATACTTGTAACAATTGTTCCTTTCTTCTTCCCCTATTTTTCTATATCTGCAAAATGAGATTTACTAGACCAAAAGTTCTTTTCTGTCTCATGGATGACTTAGGCAGTCTAGCATAGTTTAGACACCACTTCTTTATAAAAGAAGCCTGTATTATATTGAAATAATTATATATTTCGAGATATATGCATATATACTCATATATACACATATTAATATGTATCTATATCAATATCTATATAACTACACATCTTTTATATTCATGGACCACAGGTTTACAACTTCTGAATTAGACTGTCTATAAGGTCCTTCAAATCCCTAGTATGCTATGACACTGAAGCATCCTGTTTCATCTTTAGGCAGAAAAAAGCTGTTTGATGATTTAAAAGTGAGGAGTTCTTCCATCTTCTAAGTCAAGAAATACTAATAAAATCAAGAAGCTGTGATTTCTTCTGCCAAATATATGAACAACCACGATTGAAGATGAGTATGCCATAAAAATTAATTAATCATCAGAAATGGCAAAAATAAGAAAAGGGGTGTGTGGGTGGACAGAAGGTGCCAAGAATCAGACATTTTAGACTGCAAAATTTAACTTGACCATTAGCACTCTAAATGCAAGATTCTTGTCTATTATTCAACGAATAGGCATGCTGATGGAATTCTATCCTTTTACCTTTCTCATTATAAATGGACCAGATAAAGGAAGCTAAAGCTAAAGAAAAGAACAACTCACATGTTCTCTTTGAAGAGAGGGAGGGAGAGAGAAAGAGAGAGAGAGAGAAAGAGAGAGAAAGAAGGGAATAAAGAGAGAAAGGAAAGAGAAAAAGAGACAGACAGAGACAGAAACAAAGCAAGAAAGAAAAGGAAGAAAGGAAGGAGGGAATAAAGGAAGGAAAAAATAAGGAAAGAAGAAAGGAAGGAAGGAAGGAATCTTAAAACTAAATCCTCTACCAAAATGAAATTGAATCTATTTTAATAAATATGACATTCAATACTGATGTGAAAGTCAATCCTGAATTTGTTACCTGTCTATAGAAATAATGCTGACTTTATACAGCAAAGATCAAAATAAATACAAAACTGTGAGAATAAAAAAAGAAAGATATACAGTATAATTAAAATGACTCCAACACGATCTGCGTTTAAAGTTAGTGATAACGAAAATGGGAAAGATGGCATAGACATTAACTATCTGAATTTCAAAAGTTAAACCAGTGATGATCAAATGCCTTAACAAAGAGGCCAAAAAAGCTAAAAAAAACAAACAAACAAACAAACAAACAAACAAAAAACACCTTAGTCAGCAATTGTTTTTTTCTCAGTCATTTCTGTTATGTCCAACTCTTCATGACCCTATTTGAGGTTTTATTGGCAAAGATATTGGATTGGTTGCCATTTCCTTCTCCTCCTCATTTCACAGATGAGGAACCTGAGGCAGCCAAAGTTAAGTGACTTGCCCAGGATTATATAACTAAGAAGTATCTATGGTCACTGTTGAACTCAAGATGAGTCTTCCTGACTCCACGAAGGTGGATGCATTCTACCACCTAACTGTCCCTTAGCAGATATTTGACTAATTATCTAGCTGGAGAAATGTCAGCCATAGGCAACAACAGTTCAGAATTATTTTACAAATTTTATGCAAAGGATAGTGAAAGATTATGTGCAATATTGCCTTATAAGATGGAGAGAAACAGTAGAGGGTAATATCAATTTTAAAAGAACTTGACCAGCTATTGAACTAAGCAACATTATTCTAAGAACACACAAAAATGAAAATGAAAGGCAGATAACAATGAAAAGAAAAATGGAAACGATCTGCCAAGATTATTTTTTTCAGCATTAGGATGGTTGAATCATCACATTCAGAGTATAACAATTAGCATCCCAATTCTAGACTTACTCATAGAGGAGGAAAAAGGCATTAAAGAGAACAAAGACTGTGAAAGCAGTTGAATTAAATCAATATATTTATATTATAATATATTATAAGTAGAGATCTGTGTTGAGAGCAACAGAATTGTGAAGTGAACAGCTTGATACATAAGTATTATGTAACAAGATAAATGAAGGAAGGAAAGAATCTATATACATGAAAACAATTTCAGATCTTATTGATACAAAAAAAATCCAACAAAGAATCAACTCCCAACCTATATGCCTATCTTCCAATTAATATAAATTTTTTATGAGAATTATCTATATAAGCATTGGAGGATATCCTTGATGAGTGTGCTACTGAGAAGTTAGGCTTTCAAAAGTGATATTCAATAGTAGACTGTATATTTACTATCATACTAAAAAAGGTAGAGAACATAAAAAATTCTACCATGCTTAGTATTTGTTGATTATTTTTAAAATATCCAGTGGACCAAAATGCTTCCATAAAAAAGTACATTACAACAAGATATCTCTAATCCATCCATCAAAATTTTTCAAGATTCTGTAAAAGATACAATTTATAACAACAACAAAGGTAACATTTTGGTGATGCTTTAACTATAATGTCAGGTAAATTATAAAACAAGGAGATATATGCTCAGTAAAAGTGTTCACTACCAAGGCAGAGAAGTTCTAATATCGAGTCCAAGTTGAAAAAAAGATTCACTGTAGATAGTGAAATATGCCCTGTTTGTAGATGACATAATGCTGGTTATATCATATCCTAGAACATTGCAAATATGGAAGAGATACACTTCCAAAGAATTGACCAAATCATGTCCAAAGACAAAAATCAAAAAGATCAAAAAAGTCTATGAATCAGATTATGACATACAGACACATGAATAATCTACAGAGTTTATCCACAAATGTATCTCTATATAGGACATAAAGTAAAAATGACAAATGAGTTGATCCCATAATTGAAGAGGTGAAGAAAAGCAGATTTAATTGCCTTTAGAAATTTTAAAATTCTTTTACTGTCTCCACGTGGGGTTTAGCCCTTAGGGCAATTTTATGAGAAGACATTGAAAAGAACCATAAAAGAAGAACAAGCATGGATGAGTTGTCAGATCCATTACTGTAGGTAGATAAACACATTGAGATCATGAATTTATTTACATATGTAGTTGAGCATTCTGCTCTCTATTTTTTTCAATGAATGTAGTATTGTAATTTTATTTACTATATTTTTTTATTCTCTATGATACTGATGTTACCCATTGAGAATTGGTGTTTTAACTGAAATGAAGTATTAAATGAAAGAGCTTATTAAAATGACTCTTTCCTGGAATAGCTTCAATATCAATCCCTCAATGATAATTTATTGAGTACCTGCTCTATTCCTGGAACAGTACTCCATGCTAGGACTCAAGTACATATAATGAAATAATCTCTACTTGCAGGGTTCTTATATTCTAATAGAAAAACAAGAAGTATGTACAAAAATATACAGCATTACCATAAAGTTAATAAATAAAAACATATACCAAGAAATTAAATTCAAAATTCAAAAATCTCAAAGTAATTTGAGAGGTTTTAGAAAAGACTTTATATAGAATCCAGCTTCTTAAATTGCAGTTCACAACCTCATATAGAGTCTTATAACTGAATATGGGGGTTGTGAAATTATGATTTATTATCAGTAAATGTTTGGTTTGTATATTTATTATATATATACCTATATACCCCAGGGTCACATAAAATTTTCTCAGGTAAAAAGGGGTTGCAAGTGGAAAAGGTTTAAGAAGCCCTGAATGTTATAGAAGACAGTACATCTGCATCTTTAAAAAAGAGAGAGAGAGAGAGAGAGAGAGAGAGAGAGAGAGAGAGAGAGAGAGAGAGAGAGAGAGAGAGAGAGAGAGAGAGAGAGAGATTCTGTAGGGGTGTGCTAAAGCCAGCTCAAAGGGCATTGCAAAGTTTTGAATATTTGTTAGCACCAACTCCTCAGAAATGAGCAAATCCTGAAAATGAGAGCTTGCTATATTATTTTGTACATTTTTTTAATTTAAGAGGTGAAGTAATTGCTAATAATATAAATCAAACCTAGGGGTGTATAAAAAATATGTTCCCATTGTTCCAATTGTTAAATATTTACCAGCACACTTCTGAGAAGAGTAGGTGAGAATGCATTGAAGGTAGGGGAATGCCCAATGATTAGAGATATAAAGATCACTCAAATATGATACATTTTTTAAAATCTAATTTTAATCTGGAAAACAGAATATTTCTCATGTAGAGAGACCATAGAGAGGTTAGGATATGATTGTTTGGAGAGGAACATAAATAGTCAATATTTTGGTATTATTCAACCTGCCTAGCTCTAAGTTCAGAGGAGCATGATGGGGAAAAGCTGAAAACAGTTTCCTCACTACAGCTTCATTCAAGCTTAAAGCAGAGCTCTAGGAATGCTAGTCCCAGCCATTAAAGAATAAGAATAAATAAAGTGGATTTCTGGCTCTCAGACAGATTGGAAGTTGGTTTGAGGGACTCCAAGAAGACAGTAGGGAAAAGACAATTTCAAAGAGCAAATATCTTAACATGTTTACTTGCTATCTTCTAGTACATCCTGGCTGGGAGGAAATATATTGTAGTCATTGCTTAAAGGAACTTTAGACTCTCCCCTTCCAAGAAGATGCTTACTAATTGCAGTCGTAGACAGACTTCTAGGTAACATGGAGGATAGCACTTTAATTAATGACTATGATTGAAATAAAGTAGGAAAATGAAAGCACCGAATAAAAAGAGCTATAACCTCTTTTCATGACATAGACTTACAACCATAGCATCTTTAATGGATGGTGGACAGAGTACTAAGATCAGCGGGAGCAAAAAGGGACTCCCAGTAAAGCATGATGATATCACAGAAAGACATCTGATGCTTTGAAACATTAAACACTTGAATTGACATTCCATACAACTGTCCTGGCACATGGGTTCCCATATGGGTGTCGGCCCTGTATGTGAATTTGTTAGACAATTCCAGGTTTATAGAGGAAACAATCTGTTGCTACTTTTAAAATATGTTATTTTATTAAATGCCTTTGCTTTAGATTAAATGTATCTACTGGCTGAATAATAAAGTCGAACATATTGGTGGGAGCTCCTGAACTATGATTTGAAGAGAATTCTGATTCATAAAATACCTAAAAATTGGAGTAGCTTTGGGAAGGAACTAATGAGGGGGTCCCTAGTTACTAAAAATTAGAAATATAATTTTATTATTTCTAAATTCACATAGGAAATAGAATTAATTATTAAGAGGGTTTATTAAGAATGTAAACTGTTTGCATTTTTGTTTTTCTTCCTAGGCTATTTCTACCTTCTGAATCCAATTCTTTCTGTTCAACAAGAGAACTGTTTGGTTCTGCACACATATATTGTATCTATACTGTGACATATTTAACATGTATAGAACTGCTTGCCATCTGGGGGAGGGGGTGGAGGAAGGGAGGGGAAAAATCGGAACAGAAGTGAGTGCAAGGGATAATGTTGTAAAAAAAATTACCCAGGTATGGGTTCTGTCAATAAAAAGTTATTTTTTTTAAAAGAGGGTTTATTAAATGGCCTGCTTGACTCCTAATCCAATGTTTTCAAGAAGTCATAGCCTTTGACACAAGAAGAACTCTTAGAATCCAGCATAGTTGAATCTCTCATTTCATAGAATTAAGCATCTGAAGATCTCAAAAAATTACTTGCTTAAAGTCACATTTGCAATGCTAGGATTTCTTATTCTTTGACTCCATGTCCAGTGTTCTTTCTCCTACATAGCTAGGGCCACAGTAAGTAGAGGGAGGAGAGGGAAAGAGAGGAACATTTATAAAGTCCCTACAGGGTTAGTAATTATGTAATCCTTGGCAAGTCACTTCACCCTGTTTGTCTTAGTTCCTCATCTATAAAATGAGCTGGAATAGGAATGGCAAACTATTGCCTAGAAAATCCCAAATGGGGTTACAAAGAGGTGGACATGAAAAATGACTATCAAGAACTACAACAATAAACTATGAACCAAGCACTGTGTTGTTGTTTTTTGTCCTTCCTTCTCCAAAAGGACCAAGTCATCAGGGAGGTGATGCCATGATACACAAGTGGATTGGATTTAATTGAAGGAGGGCTATGCAAGATCACGAGCCTCACTCTCCAGAGACATCTAGGTCCAGTGGCCAGATGTAGATCAGAATGGTTGGAGATGGCCCCCGATGAGGGGCAATGAGGGAACTTGGCTTAGGTCTTCAACAGGTCTCAGTTTGACTGAGACTGCACCATTCAGTGATTAAGACTAAGTAGCAATTGAGGCAAAGAATTTCCTCTTTCACCTCATCAAAAAAAAATCTCAATAAATAAATGAATCTGGGAGGAGAGGATTCTGAGAATTTCTAGCCAAAGCAGAAATGACTGCGGTTTATGTTCAATCTGAGTCAATCAGAACCCAATGACCAAATGGGCTTGATCTAGGACCTATTGGTGGCCAATTAGAATCAGATAGGTTTTTTTTTAAGGATTGGTCCTTAAAACAGGGACACTAATACATTGGTGATGGAATTGTGAATACATCCAACCATTCTGGAGAGCAATTTGGAACTATGCTCCAAAAAGTTATCAAATTGTGCATACCCTTTGATCCAGCAGTGTTTCTACTGAGCTTATATCCCAAAGAGATCATAAAGAAGGGAAAGGGATCTGTATGTACACGAATGTTTGTGGCAGCCTTCTTTGTAGTGGCCAGAAACTGGAAACTGAGTGGATGCCCATCAGTTGGAGAATGGCTGAATAAATTGTGGTATATGAATATTATGGAATATTATTGTTCAGTAAGAAATGACCAACAGATGATTTCAGAAAGGCCTGGAGAGACTTATATAAACTGATGCTGAGTGAAACGAGCAGGGCCAGGAAATCATTATATACTTCAACAACAATACTATATGATGATCAATTCTGATGGACCTGGTCATCCTCAGCAATGAGATGAACCAAATCAGTTCCAATGGAGCAGTAATGAACTGAACCAGCTATGCCCAGCAAAAGAACTCTGGGAGATGACTAAGAGCCATTACATTGAATTCCCAATCCCTATACTTTTGCACACCTTCATTTTTGAGTTCCTTCACAGGCTAATTGTACAATATTTCAGAGTCCGATTCTTTTTGTACAGCAAAATAACGGTTTGGTCATGTATACTTATTGTGTATCTAATTTATATTTTAATATATTTAACATCTACTGGCCATCCTGCCATCTGGGGAAGGCGGTGGGGAGAAGGAGGGGAAAAATTGGAACTAGAGGTTTGGCAATTGTCAATGCTGTAAAGTTACTCATACATATAACCTGTAAATAAAAGGCTATTAAAATAAAAAAAAAGAAAAATTAAAAAAGAAAAAAAAAGGATTGTTCCTTAAGAAAGAAATCTAGCCAGTAAGCCCCAAGATATCTTGGGAGGGCTCAGAGGTACAAAAAAAAGGAAAAAATGCTTTTAAAAGCATCTATAGGTAAGGGTATGATACCCCATGTGGACAGAGAGAGGAAGGAAAGAAAAAAAAGAAGGAAGAGAACAAGGGAGAAAGGGAAGGAGGAAGGGAGGTAGGTAAGGAAGAAGGGAGAGAGGGAGGGAGGGAGGAAGGAAGGAAGGAAGGAAGGAAGGAAGGAAGGAAGGAAGGAAGGAAGGAAGGAATAATCATGGAGCTAGATGCTGTTATTAATCCCATTTTACAGATGAGGAAGTTGAGGTAAACAGAAATTAACTGGCTTTACCAGTATTATATATAACTAGTAAATATCTAAAGCTGGATAGACACTCAACTCTTCTTGATTTCAGGACCACAGCTCTATCAACTTTTCTATCTGGATATAGTAAATGTGGTTTGAATCCCACCTCAGGTACTTTCCTGTATAATTTTGAGTTTAATCTCCCAGAGCCAAAAATGCCTCCTTAAAATTGAAATAATACTTGCACCACTAGCCTCATCAGTTTGTTTTAAAGAAAGTGCTTTGCAAAACTAAAAGTGCTATTCTAATGAGTTTTAGACTAATTAGGTTTTTCTATATTATTCTTGTTCATTCTTTATTCTTGAATTCTTAGCCATTAGTCACTACTGTACTATTATTTTGAGAGAAATAATCATGTGATAGACTGGACTTAAAAACAATATGTGGGAGGACCTCAAAACAGTGATCTAGATTTAGAGCTACCCTGCTTTTTTTTCCTTCTTGTTCTTTTAAGTCTTAAATATTCCTGCCACCAACAAAAATGACTAGTGTTGGCCCCTGTCACACGAGATACTTTCTTCCACAAAGACTGCCTCATGGCAGTCACTAAGTTCTATTAGGGTTTTCAGACAGGTCAGCAAGAAGGCTTTTAATCTGGCCTTTAAAAAAAAAGAGGAGGCATTGATTCCACATCTGACCAATCAGGGACTTCAGTCATTGGTGTGAGGGCTTGGATCAAAGAAGCTTTGAAGTCACTTCTCCAGTCCAAATAACAGCTCTGGCAGGATGAATTTCTGCCTCTAAAAAGCCACAGTGACTCCTGTATGTTAAATGGATTTGAAAAATGCAACCACCAGCGTCCAATCCCAAGGCCAGGATTCCAAAGTGGAGGAGAAAACAAATGGGTGATTGGCTTTGCCAATTCCCTGAGCCCCGTGCCCAGCAAGCTCAGCACATTTTCTAGCCTGAGTCTTTGCTTCATTTGCTCAGGCCTTCAGTGCCCAACTTATTAATGATTCTGTTAATGCAAAAGCTACAAATTTCACTGTATCAATTCAAAAAGATGCTAAGCAAAGTACACGCCTTGGCAGGCGAACACCCCAAACTGCCGTATGAGCCACATCAATTAGGATGAAATGTGGCATCCCATTGCTTCTGGATGTGCAGAGCGTCCAGATGAAGGTGACTCCTGTGCCTGTTTTCAAGTTTAAATTACAGAAGAGTGTGTTATGTGCTTAGAAGAGTTTGCCCAGTCTGCGAGGAAAAGCTGCTGGCAACAGATTTTTCTGCTGTGTCTTCTCATCATATTAAAAAAAAAAAAGCTAAGGAGATACTAAAAGGATCCCTCTTCACCCCCAGTTTCCAGAGCAGGCTGCAAATAAGCAAGTATCCATCCAGATCTTTCTTTCTCTCTTCTTCCCCCCTCACCCCCACCCCTCATTTCCCCAATCACATTGATGCCTAATTAGCCAGGCTTTCATTTCAATATATTTACATGAGAATGTTGCATGCAGGGTTGTTCACATCTTCGTGAAACCAAGTTCTGGTACCTGGATGATACCTCCCCTAGTCAACCTCCCTGGAATCTGTCATTGCTGGTGAATTTGGAAGGTATCACTCATGGCTACATGGAGGAAGGCAGCTAGCTCACAGAGGCAACCCTGCAAAGTATGAACGAGAAGCAGCCATTAGGATGATGACTTCCATGGGAAATGACCTGAAGAAACTAGGTAATGACATTCTGTGCTGGAGTCCTGGAGGCTGCTGAGCTACCCATCAATTCCAAGAAAACCTTTTGGAGCAGAAAGTAGGGAGTTTTAGAAAAAGATCTTGAATAAAGGAAAGTAAGGTAGTAGCTCTGACTCTTATTCATTTATGTAGGCTCTTAACAGCCACACTGCATACTAATCTCCACTGTTTGTCCTGTCAACAATATTGGATTTCTACAAGCCATTCCAGCAATAGTGCTTTTCCTTTGTCCTTGTCTGTGGTAGGGGCTGGCAATGCTTCCTAACTCATGAGGTGCTACAGGAAAAGAAAGAAGCCCAGGACCCCATTTTTTTTTTAAAGAAGGACAGTATCCTGGAATTCTACTGCAAAATAAATTTTGTGACCAGCAGCCACAACAAAATAACATTTCCACCCTCTGGTTTCCCACATTCTATTTTCTTAATGAGATGGGCGGGAGAGCAAATTTCCACATGGAGCAAGTAGGTGTGCAAACTCTATATAAATCCCATCCTCACAATCCCTGGCATGGATGTATGCTGCTATTATGCCTTCTAAATGTCAGATGTGGAGGCAACCAGCTCCAATTCTGCGAGGTGCCAGACACCTGCTCCCTCTACTCCCAGATTTGCCTTCTGCTGTTCCATCACCCACGCACAGACCTTTCTCTATTACATTTGATCCTCAGGAGCCAGGAGCAATTTAGGGTTCTGAAAGTGGCTCAAATTCAAAATCCCCCCACAAATGTCCCCTATCAGCAATCTGTTCTTCCGAATAGAAAGATGAAGAGAGAGAACACCTGCTTTTGATTGGTGGAGAAGCTCTTGGAATATTTGAGTTATCCCTCCATACTGACCCTAGATATTACCCACAGAAAGATTTGACCCTGAAGAGAATAAAATATATTTTAGTAAGCAGTTAAAATGTTCAGAATTCAAATCTCTCTTTTAAAAAGTCATAGAACTAGAAGATGGAACCAGATTGGCCCTCTATGGAAGGTACTCAATAGGAATATTTTTATTAATACTGTTGGTCTTCTGAGGTATTTTCAGATCTATCTTTTTAATTCATTGCCACCTCAGAAATGGTTTAGCCATTTTACACTGAATTTAGTTAGTCATTTCAGTACAGCTGTCCCTAATGTTGAGCAAGTCCATGGATTCTCCAGACCTTCTCTTGTGGAATAATAATAGCTTTGCTGTGGCCACTTGGGTCTACAGAATCCATTCACCTTAGTGCCCAAAGCAACTTTGAAGCCACATGTCTCTAAAGTCCTTTCCAGCTCTATAATTCTATGTCAATCCTTTCCAGTACAAAGGAAAATCCTGGCCAACCCATTTGTACAACATAAGCCCAGCAGCAGGTGCTAAAAAAATGTTTTGTGATGATGGCCTTGGTGATAAACCACTCATATTATCCAGCCTCCTTCTTATAATTACAAAACATTATGGCCATTCCTTCTTCCTGGAAGTTTGTTCATTCAACACAAGCTTCGGGACCAAAGAAAAAAGAAAAAAAAAAAAGGACAGCGGCATTCCAACAGATATTGAGTCCAAAAATAATTAAGATAATAGGGATATATATTTGTAAAGTGCTTTACATACTAATTTAAAACTTAAAATAGTCTCATAAAGTTAAATATGATTATCCTCATTTTATATATAGCAACACTTTGGGTTTCCACAAAGTAAATGGCTTTACTTTCCTAGAGTAAGGCAGGCTGCATAGCCACCTCCGGGTATTAGGGATACCCCTGGAGGGTTAGGGAAGTCATTCTCTAATACTAATGGAGAAGAGCTTGATTCCACACTCCAATATGTTTCTTCCATTATTAGCAACTGATGATTAGCATCCTTGTTTCATTTAACCAATTAACATCAATTAGTTTTTACAAAGGGACATCTACTTTAAAGACATTTCTCTCTCAATGCTTGGGGCCCACTCTCCCCTATACCTCTGTAGTCTCCCTAGAGAAGAGATTCAATTTCTACAAAGCTTTTAACCCAAAAGGAACTTCCAAAAGGAACAGAGCTGATAGGGGCACAAGTTCACATCTTTGCTATTGCTACCCTGACCTGGATATGTTACTCAGGACTTCATTCTTCACCATTTAGCTTGGGGCAAATCCAAGCATGGACTTCGGGTGGTTTCTCTCCTGACTTTTTAAAGTTCACATTGTTATAGTCTCTCCATCCTCCATCACTTAAAGGACACAACAATGACAAAATCATTAGTAGAGCCAAGAATCCTTCTCCAGTGTCAGTGGGTCTAGGAAAGCCATCTCCTTCTGCTGACCCTGGTTTATCCTAGTTTTGACTATATAACCAAACATCACTCTGCCTCCTCATCATATGGTTAGAACTAGAACCATCTGCAGAAGGTCTGCATATGGTCAAAATATGGGAGTAGGACAGTTCCATTACATTTATCATACCTTTCTAAGAGTAGGTTCATTATAAGTCCTAGCTTCTTGAACTAGGATTATATCAACCTTCCCCCAAGAAATTTATTTCACACAATTAAGGAAATGAAAGCTTAGGGATCAACCTGTGGTTGATCACAGTTATTATCAAAGGCAGTTTTTGAACCCATAGACTCTTTACTCCAAGCTCAGTACTCTATCCACTGTACTATAAGTAGAAAAAAAAAATCAAGGATTTTCTTCATCTCTAAAATGGGGAAAAGAGTACTCAACCTTCCCATTTCTTAGGGAAACCAAAAGAATGAGAGAATCTATGTGAAAGTGTTTGAGGAAAATATAACATACAGAATTATTATTGTGAACTCCATATCCTGGAAAAATGCCAGATTTATATTAGGCACAGGAAGTGTTGATGTAGCAAACTGTGCTGTAAACTCAAGAAACAAAACAAGAATCTTCCTGGATCTGATCTCAGAAATCTGAGACAGTTTAAGAGAAAGGAAAAATAGTAGGTCTGCTTTGTAAAGCCTAAAAGGGGAAGTCCACTGAATAATAATTGTAGGAAAAGAGGCTGCTGCCTTGAATAACCGGGATGAGGTAAAATAGCCAAAAAAGGAGAATCCAGACTTGGTTAATGTCAATCTGCTTCCTTCTCTCCAGCTGCAAACAAATCTACTCTTGGAAGACCAGAAGTCTACTGGATCAGTAGCAGAACTAAAACTTCATCCTAGCTCATCTCTCCTTCAACACCTCCCCCTCAAATCCCAACTTGGTATAAAAGAATCACTGTCCAAGAAGTGGTTGCCATAGCAAATGAGAAATAAATAATAGCAACAGAGAAGGGACTACATTCCAGATGACATGATATAACAACCAGAACCACCTTTAAGTGAACCATGGAATGTGTGACATTAAGGAAAGGATTAATAAGTCTTTCTAAAGGCACAGCACAAATGCAGAGTCAAAAGTTTCAAAAAGAATCCAGAGACCAAACAAGCTCAACACAAGAGACCTGTTGTGAAGACTCAAATATTTATTGTTCTCTTTGAGTTATTCACTGTAGGGGGAAGAAAAGGTTGTGATGGCCAGGAAAGATAAGATGTTCTAAGTGTAAGTGAAGGAATATGGGATGTAGGGAGGAGTAGTACCAAAGCTGTGGGATTCTCTGTCAAGCTAGTCCATCATGAGGTGAGGATGCATGTGCAGGGGAGGGAAATTCAGAATCTCTCCAATGATATCATTAACAAAAATATCATCATGGGCAAACTTTCAACCCTGGCTCAGGCTGAGTAGATATATTCCATCAGCCAGAGCTCTGGGCATTAGTGGATGGCCAAATAAGCTAATTTGATAAAATGGAAAATTGTGATTTGGCTTCCTTGGAATTAGCCAGATTAACAAATGCGAATGTTTTCTAATGATAAATGTTCTCATTTGGGTTTCAGTAGTCAGATGAGATGTGGCTTGCTATTTCCCAGTAGAGTTTCTAAAGAGATCTCAAATATTTTCTTTGGGGGTATTCCTGCCAACACTTAAAAGGTTCAAGGATACCAAATGATCAAATCTCTTGATAACCAAAGCTATCTTGGCACTCTGATGTTGGATTGATCTCATGGAATAAAACTCTATCTACTGCCTTATCCTACTTTCTGAAATCATTGCCTAGGCTGGGTGGAAAGATCTGCCTATAAAATTTGCATCAATCTTACTAAATGTGTTATGCTTACATAAAAAAGGATAACATAATTCTGACCATACGACATCTGTGAATTTAATTATAAATTACAGGTAAGTAGCCAATCTGCATCACTGGAAAGTTCTGTAAGTCAATGGCAAGACCTCACAGAGATGGACTAAGAAATCAACAACATCATGATGATGAGGAGGAGGAGGAGGATTATCTCCAATCAATGGATAAACAAAGTGGGACTTGAAGAAATAAAGTTCAAGGACATACAACTATTAAGTGGATATGTTCTCTTATAGCCTAGGTCTCAGAAAATGGAGCTTCAGCCCTCCTAATTCACTATTCTTTCAACAGATGCTGTGAAAAACCACATCTCCCTCATCCTCTCCATCCAGAACAATTACTGATGAGTCCCACAGAGGTCTGTGCTTGCAGTGGTACCCCACAGATTTTGTACAGGTGTCAACCATTTTGTTAAGGTCACGGTAGAGAACATGTAGTAGCCACAGCTTAAAAACCAAACAGAAGGGACCAGCCCCCTCCTGGGATTTGCAGTAACAGCAGCAGCATCTGAGGCCTCATGAACCTAATTAAAAGAAAATGTAATAAGATTCAGCTGTGTCTCTCTCACTCCATCCTAGTGGGCAAAGGCCTCTGTTTCCTTCTCACTAAAGACCAATCAAAATAGAACAAAGTGCCCCCATACACGATCCTCATTTTCAGGAAGGTTTCCTTGCTATCTGCTCATGTGTTGATTTATAAGCCATTTCCTGTTTTGTTTTGAAGGGCTAAGTCTGGCAAAGGAGCTCAAGAATGCTATAAGAATGTAATTGGGAGAAAATGAAATATTATTTTTTTAAATGCTGTAAGAAATCTGCCTGGTTTGCTGACTTCAAATTCTTGCAATTGCCTAAAAAAATTAAATACTTATTCTTTTAGATCTGCCCATGAAAGAAAAAGGTAAGTGTTATGCTATTCTATATCAGTCTTTTTCCTCATATGCTTAAATAGTCAATGAGTGTTTGTACTGGGATATAGCACTTCCTTAATTAAAATGTAGACCTTACTCCTGCTATTTATTCACTGATCAGCAGGAATAGTGCTCCAGTTCTTTAGAAAGCAAAGATCCTGAAAGCTGGGTCAAACATGAAATTGTATGATTTGAAAATACAAGTGAGTGAGGAGGTGTATGGCAGTTAGTGGGTTTTTGAGTTAGGAAGACCCAGGATAAGTCTTTCCTTTGACCATATTAGTTGGTTAACCTCAAGCAAAATCATTTGATCTCTCAGTGGCCCAGGTAACTCTCAACTACAGAAAATTCCAGAGAATCAAATGCCGATCTATATGGAGGAGGAAATTTCTACACAGAATTCTTTATAATAATGAAATCCCATTTTGGAACCCTCTCTTCCCCCCAAAAAGAACAAAACCAAAGAGTTAAATAGCAATTAAGATCCAATAATAAAAAAATATACAAAGTAATAAAGAAAAAAATTTGGAAAGCTTGCTCTTTGCCTTCTGTAGTATACTATAATTTCCAAAATGAACAGACCCCAATTTACTCTTCTATATAAAGTGCTGTTTGATGCCTGTGATGCAATGGGGAACTCCTGGATCAACAAAGGTCCCCCTTATTTAGGTTTATTTAGGTTTTTGAGCCTCTATCTCAGATTACAATTTACACTTTTGTGTATCAGAGTGGGAGATATATTCTCCACGTGCCACAGGCTATTCAGCCTTCTTTCCCTCCTCCTTCTTCAATGGTTTTGTTCTCTGTCATACCTACAACAATCCATCCCATGTAGGGTCCATTTGATTGGGCAACTCTTTCTCTAATTGGCTAGGAAAGCTGTGTGTAAAACCTACAAAAATGAAATGAATTCTGAATTTTCACACAATCTCACATTATCCAATTAGCACAGACTGAAAGAATTAAACAGCCTTTTTTGGACACTCTAGTTTATCTCCCATCACTTTCCTGAAGATAGGCCTCCATCTTGCTCCATATATTGGGTCAATGTCCTTTCTTTTTAGACCATATGCTTAACCTTCCCAGCAATGATGTCCAGACAAAGCTCATTCTCATCTTCCTTGTTCTACTGAGAAGCATGGCAGGGCTGCCATTTAATTTCAAATAAAAATTCATTTTTTTCTTTCTTTCTTTCTCTTTTTCTCTCTTTTTCCCTTTCTCTTTCTTTCTCTTTTCTTTTCTTTCTCTCTCTCTTTCTCTTTTCTCTTTCTCTCTCTTTTTCTCTCTTTCCTTCATTCTTTCTTTCAAAATATTTGTTATGTGAGATGACTTTCTGGGAGGGGGGAGAAATATGGTTATGTAAAAAAGAGAGATATCAATAAGAACTTTTAAAATGAGCCCTGCAAAACTAGATAGTGTCTGAAATATCTAACTCTAGAACTCTGTGATTCTTTGAACTCCTAGACCCTTCCAACAGAAATTCCCCAACTAACCTAAGTTCTCAATTAGTTTATTTCTGGATTTCTGTAAGTTTTCAATACTTGTGTTCCTTGATGAACTTCCTCAGAACCTCTAAAAGTTCTTACTTGATTGGTTCACGACTTAACTACCAAACATTAGCAGACCACCCAAAGCACCTGTAACTCATGTCAACAAGACACATCAGCATATTAAACCTTCAATCCATATAGCCTGCTCTAAGATGTACCAACATTTTTCTTTCCTTTCCAATATTTACTAAGATCAAATAACAGGATGGAAAAGACATGTAGGGGCTGCTTTCTGCAATATTAGTGGAGAGAGTACTTCTCCAAAGAAATCTGCCAACTTTTTTTTTTAAGTACATTTATATATGGAGAAAGTATGATCACAAGCAATATCCGTGAAGTCTGTTTCAGCATTGAAGGTGTCCCGCACTGTCAAGTGGAAATATCTTCAGCAACATGGCATTTGAGGATGATGCTATGAGTCATGTCTAGTCATACACCTGAAGCATATTGCCCTTGGTATTGACCTTTGAAAGAAAGAGCAGGGTTGGAGAGAATCAGAGTGGAGAGATATAGAAAGGAGAGCATCTACAAGCAGAAATTTGGACTCAAGTTTCCTAAAAGAAAATCTGAGAATCCATGAATGCCCTCCAGAGAACCATTCAGCTCCAGGAAAAGAGGAACCTTGCATTCACAGAGATGGCAATGACCAGTGGCAACCTCAGAACACAAGTTTTCTTATCCAAGCCCCATTCTACAGGAGCAATGATAGAGCAATGAGGAATCCTGACAAAGAAGAATTCTGAGACTAAATCCCCTCCAGTCTTTGTAGAGAAAGGAGGAAGAGGAGTTTGTGGATGATAACTGAATTCCTGGACCAAACGGAATCTGCAATCAAAAACAGTCAAAGAACAAAACCATTGTATGGAAGAGTAAATCAAGATATTTTTCTTCACCAGTCCTCTGAGGGACATATATTTCCAGGGAAAACCACAAGTACTTTCTCCTTTCAAGTAACTCAGGCTAGTTCTATCAGACCATAGATCTGTATAGATACCCAGTAGGGTGACTCATCAGAAATCTGACTCTCTAGAATAGTTTTCTCTTTGGAAGAGGTCCTCAGCAAGACTAGTACTTTCAGTCTAATGATCACTGTATGAATTCTTGGGAAGGGAGGACTCCCTGAAGGAAGAGAGGTTGAGCTTCTAATAATCCTAAGGGTTTTTCCTCAATACTGGGGTAATATTAATGGTTTGAAGGCTGAAGGAAAGAGGAAGCACCTTACTTTGATCCAGTCACTGTACTAAGCATTTTATAAATATTGTCTCATTTTTCTGAAGGAATGATATAAGTCCTGGGGAAAGACAGAAAGTTAGGAGAAGGAAGGAGAGTTATTTTAACTGCTTATGGGCTCAAGTGTGAGTTGTCTCTATTATCTCCAACTTCTTCAGCCTCTGCTTCTGACTTTTTGGACTTGTTTTTCCACCATTCCAGCCTTCTCACACATGGAAAGATGACTTCATCCCTGGAGACACTTTTCTCTGGCTGGCCAGTTTTTTCTAGGTCCTGCATTTTTAAAAAAGTGCTTGCTCAATCATACCTATTCATTCATTCCTTTCCAGATTTCTTTCTCCACTATACCCCTGATTCAAATACCTTTCGGAACTTTCTTTCCTCCCCACTACCCTCGTTGTATGTGTCTTCTCCCATTAGAGTGTAAGCTTCTTGTGAGACAGGAGAGCATTATACACAGTGACAACAAGATTATATGATGATGGTCTGTGATTGATTTGATTCTTTTCAACAATGAGATGATTCAGGTCAATTCCAATAGACTTGTGATAGAGAGCCATCTACATCCAGAGAGGCTAAATGTGGATCAAAACATAGTATTTTTACCTTGTTGTTTGCTTGTTTTTTCCTTTCTCATGTTTTTCCCCTTGTGATCTAACTTTTTTTGCACAGCATGACAAATATGAAAATATGTTTAGAAGAATTGCACATATTTAACTTATACTGGATTGCTTGCTATTTTGGGGAGAGGGGAGGAAGGAGGAGAGGGAGAAAAATTTTGAACACTAGGTTTTGCCAAGGTTAAGGTTGAAAACTATCTTTGTCTCTCGAAAAATAAAATACTATTATTTTTTTTAAAAAAAGAACATAAGCTTCTTAAAGGCAAGAGTTCTTTTTTCTTTTTGCTTGTATTTGTATTTTTAGAATTTTGTATACTGCCTGGTACTTAGTAAGTGTTTAATAAATTTTAGTTGGCTTGTTGACCACTCTGAGTTTGTTTGTTTTAATCAGATTAAATCATTTGTTTTCCTGAATTCTTGTATGAGTGCTGGGGGTCCTGTTTAAATCTTTGCATGAGGTAAATTGAGATATCTCCAGAGTAAATTTCAGGTAGGAGCAAACTTGGCCAAGTTCTATTTTTACCAGGGTAAACGTCGTTGAGCTCAATAAACAAAATAAAATGATTTTTGAGGCAGTTAGGTGACACACTAGATAGAGCATCTATCTGAATTTGATCCTGTCTCAGTTACTTATTCCATGTGTGACCCTGGGTAAGGCACTCAGCCTCTTTCTGACTTGCTTTCCTCATCTGTAAAATGGGGATAATAATACAATCTATTTAATATCTATGTAAAATTTATTGTGATGATGAAATGAAATATTTGTAAAGCACTTAACAAATCTTATATAAGTATCTGTCATCATCATTATTAGACTACCATCATCAATGACCACAAGACTAAATATAGCTCATATATATCCAAACCTGTATTCTAGTTAATAATTTACATATTTCAAAACTCTATATTAAAATTTTATCATCTATGCCCCGCTAGTCTAGTTTTCCCCATCAATTCATAATGATTTAATGAAGAAAGTTTTCATTATACATCATATGTGAGTGTATACTTAAAGGTTTTTGGATGATAGTTGCTTGTTAATAGAACTATAGATTCTATCATAATTTTCAGAAGTAGCATAGTATAAGACTATAGCACTCTTGGGCCTGGATTTAAATCCATTCTCTACCACTCATCAGTTTTAATAACTTGGGCAAGTCACTTAACTATGAAACTCAGATTCTTTACTTGTATAATGAGAATAATAATATACCTACCTTGCAGGGTTGTTATGATTATAAAATGAAACAGTGGCAAGAGTGCTTTGCTAACTCTAAAGTGATCTGTAAAGGGAACATTTTAATGTGGAATTAAACCTTCAGATTTAAGATAAAGATGACTTGGGAAGTATTCATCATTTTTTGGCACATTCTTTCAGCACAAAGTTGTTCAAGAGATATTAAGGGAACCTTAACCGTGGTTGCAGTAAATTTCACCTGGGTCAAGAGAAACTCAAAATAAGATTTAAAATACAAAACAAAACATGACATCTTCTGACTGAATCCAATTTCCCCAGTTTAAAAAAAATCCTTTTATCTCCTAAAATAATGTGATCCTTACCATTAAGAAAATGGACAAGCCAAAAGAGATAAAAAGTTTGAGATATAACCAGAACTTACTGAGCTCTGTTTGAGATTTCTCTAAAGAAGGGAATTTTCATTTTTATACAAGCAAAACTAATGGAGCCAAGATTAGAAGGGAAGCAGAAAACTTGGAGCCGGGGAGAGAATTTCACATCCAAGGGCTCTGATAAAGGCTTCATTTCTAGAATACATAGAGAATTGACGCAAAGTTTTAAGAATACAAACTATTCTCCAATTGATAAATAGTCAAAGGAAATGAACAGACAATTTTCAGATGAAAAAATTATTTGTTTTATTTTTTATTAAAGCTTTTTAATTTTCAAAAGATGCATGGACAATTTTTCAACATTTACTCTTGCAAAACCTTGTTCCAATTTTCCTCATCTTCTCCCCACCCCCTCACCTAGATAGCAAGTAATCCAGTATATGTTAAACATGGTAAAATATATTAAATCTGGGAGAGTTGGGTGGTGCAGTGGATAGAGCACTAGTCCTGAATTCAGGAGGACCTAACTTCAATTCTGGTTTCAAATACTTGAACTTCTAGCTGTATGACCCTGGGCAAGTCACTTAACCCCAATTGCCTCAGCAAAAAGCATATATATATATATATATATATATATATATATATATATATATATATATATATATATGATATAGATATGTTAAATCCAATATATGTGTATATATATATATATATATATTTATACAATTATCTTGCTGCACAAGAAAAATCAAATCAAAAAGGAAAAAATGAGAAAAAAAATGCAAGTAAACAACAACAAAAAGAATTAAAATGCAATGTTATGATCCACATTCAGTTCCCACAGTCCTCTCTCTGGGTGTAGATGGCTCTCTTCATCACAAGCAAATGAAGAAATTAAAGTCATTTCTAGTCATATGAAAAAATGCTCTAAAGCACTATTGATTAGAAAAATGCAAATTAAGACAACTCTGAGGTACCACTATACATCTCTTAGATTGGCTAAGTTGACAGGAAAAGATAATAAATATTGAAAGAGATTTGGAAAACTGGGACACTAATACATTGTTGGTAGAGTTGTGAACTGATCCAAACATTTTGGAACTATGACCAAAATGCTATCAAACTGTACAAACCCTTTGATGCAGCAGTGTCTCAACCAGTTCTATATCCCAAAGAAATAAAAAAAAATGCAAAAGGACCCACACATGCAAAAGTATTTGTAGAAGTCATTTTCTTAGTGGCAAGGAACTGGAAACTGAGTGGATGCTCATCTTTTGGAGAATGGCTAAATAAGTTGGGGTATATGAATGTTATGTAATATTATTATTCTATAAGAAACAATCAGCAGGATGAGAGACTTACATGAACTGATGCTAAGTGAAGTGAGTAGAACCAAGAGAACATCGTACACAGCAACAAGATTATGTGATGATCAAGTCTGATGGATGTGGTTCTTTTCAACAATGAGGGCATTCAGGCCAATTCCAATAGACTTGTGATGGAGAGTCATCTGCACCCAGAGAGAGCACTATGGGGATTAAATGTGGATCACAACATAGTATTTTCTCCCTTTTTTGTTGCTTGCTTGCTTGTTTGTTTTCTTTTTCATTTTTCCTCCTTTTTGGTCTGATTTTTTTTGGTACAACCTGATAAATGTGGAAATATATTTAAAAGATTTGCACATGTTTGTTTAACCTATATTTGATTACTTGCTGTCTAGGGGAAAAGGTAAGAGGAAGGGAAGGACAAAAATCTGGAACACAAAAGTTTTGCAAAGATCAAGGTTGAAAACTATCTTTGCGTATATTTCAAAAATAACAAGCTATTATTAAACTTTAAAAAAATAATAACTAAGGAAGGGAATTTTCTTCCTTTAGTTTTAACAAAAAACTTTTAAATTCTAATGCCTTATTAGAAAAGATTTAATCTCATCTAGTTAATGGTGACCATTTCAAATGCAATGGTATTGCTCAGTCATTTTTAATTGTGTCCAACTTTTCATGACCCCATTTGGGGTTTTCTTGACAAAGATAATGGAGGGGTTTGTCATTTCCTTCAACTCATTTTACAGAAGAGGAAACTGAGGCAAACAGAGATAAGTGACTTGCTATCCCAGAGCCGTCCAAATACAAGGTAGTCTCACAACTAATCCCAACTAGTATCAACATTTTCTTAAGCAGAAGTCTAGAATTCTCTTCCATTTAGTCAAGTTCCCAGCATAGTTCCTTGCACACATCAGCACTTTGTAAATATTTTTTGAGTTGAGTTAAATGTTGAATTACATAGCCCTTCTCTATAAAATCCTTCTCACATGTTATGCAATTTTTAAATAGCAGTTCTGAAGAATTTTAAAATTTACAAATCACTATACACATGTTATCTCATTTGATCCTCTCACCAAAAAAAATGCTTGAGAAATAAATGCTATTATTACCCCCATTTTACAGATAAAGAAACTGAGATAGAAAGTTAAGTGACTTGCCTAGAGTCACATAGCTAAAAAGGATTGAGTTTAACTCAGGTCTTCCTGACTCCAAGTCTTGTGTTCTAACCCACTTAAGCACATAGCAGCCCCTAAATTGCAAAATTTGCAAATATTCTTTAAAAATTATCATTAAAATTATTATCAGAATTATTTCAATTACTAAACTACATTTTAAGCTCTTTGAGAACAAGAACAACATGCCTTATATTTCTTTTGCCTTAAAATGTTCCTTTTATTCCTTTATAGTGTTAAACATATATTCTTAAATATTTAAGATTGAGATACTCTTATGAAAGTAAATCTTGAATAGAGAGAATAAATTTCTCCAAGAGTATTAAAAAGTCTAAACTAAGCTCCCTCATTGTAACAAAGGAGTTTTATTGGATATTGGAGGGGTGGAAGAGTGGAAAGGTGAAAACAGAGAAGAAAATGGTGAAATTTCTGAAATTGACAGTTTTGTGAGCAATTTAAAAATACTTAATGTTCATTTGTAGTTGCTGTATATGTATATGTATGTATATGTGTGTGTATATATATATATATGTATATATATATGTATATGTATGTATATGTGTGTGTGTATATATATATATATATATATATATATATATATATATATATATATATATATATCCCAGTTCTCACCCTAAAAAGGAGTAAAAGAAAACGAATTAAGAAGTTCCCCGAAATTCATAAGGTAAATCAATGGACAGGGCAAGGTTAACCCAGAGAGTTGCAGGGGTCCTCAAACTATGGCCAGTGGATCAGATGCGGACAATTATCCTCTCACCCAGGGCTATGAAGTTTTCTTTATTTAAAGGCCCACAAAACAAAGTTTTTGTTTTTACTATAGTCCAGCCCTCCAACAGTCTGAGGGACAGTGAACTGGCCCCCTATTTAAAAAGTTTGAGGACCCCTCTCAGTCACTAGTCTCTTTTTCTAATTCTATCACTGTTGAAGAAAGAAATCCCTAGGAATATAATGGGGATGGGATAAGATCAGGAAGTACAAGAACTTGAAGACAACATAAAAATGCTAGTCTACAAAGAAAAGTAACATGAAAATATGGCAGAGAGAGAAATATAAATATTCTTCCAAATAAAATTGTTTTGTTGAATGCCCACACATGGTGACCACATATAATATATACCAGGGCATTCATACCAGAGACAACCCTTGGAATAGAAGGGAGTTTATAACATTTAATTAAAATAAAAATTTCAAAATCACCCTATTGTCTTTTGGAGATACATGTAAATCTAGTTCCTAATGAGAATCCACGAATATCTTGGGAGCTTTTGAAAGATGTTCGTTGTACTCAATTAAATATTGATATTTATAAGGCAGTCTTTTACATCCCATTCTTCTGCATCTCATTTCGAGTAGGTGCCCATAAAACACAACTTCTGCCAAATTTTTGAGACATGTGTTGAGCTGTAGATTATGAAAACAATTCTTGGGGAAAGGACTACATTTTTTGAGTACTTTTAGTATTTTTAGGTATATTTACTTAATGTTGTTTGGGGAATTTTTATTTCAGGCTCTTAGAAATTCTGGTTGCTTTCTATAAAACAATCCCTTGGAAAATATATTAGTAGAGGGAAACATTCCAGGAGTCAAATGATAACCTTTTATTTGGGTCATTCAGACAATTTCTTTTTAAACTGCAATGATAAAAATGCTGATGCAAATTTCAGTCAACAGGTATTTGGCCTCCTGCTAAAGTAACTTTTCTTCTTTATGATTTTTCTCTCTCTTTCTATCTCTTTGTTTCTCTCTTTCTTTGTGTGTTTGTCTCTGTGCATATGTGTGTGCCTTTCCATCTCTTTCTCTAATCTGTCTCTTTCTCTGTGTGTGTCCCTTTCTCTTTTTCTTTCTGTCTCTTATCTCTGTCAGTCTCTCTCTCTCTCCTCTCTCTCTCTCTCTCTCTCTCTCTCTCTTCTCTCTCTCTCTCTCTCTCTCTCTCTCTCTCTCTCTCTCTCTGTCAGTCTCTCTCTGTCAGTCTCTCTCTCTCTCCTCTCACCCCTCTCTTCTTGCTTCTCCCTCTCCCTCCAATCTCCACCTCCCTCACCCCTCCATCTCTGGCAATAAGAATAGAAAGACAACTTGCTGAATTTCAAATGTCCTTCAGTAACTGGAACATTGCATTCTAATGCATTTTGATGAGTCAGATTAGTTATTTGTCACATATGTGGGTAATGCAAGGAAATGTATTCAGTCCAGAAAATTAATCCAGCCAGCCAGCCATGGACGGATGACTGAAAGTGACCAAAAGCTGATCTGAACAGAAAGCAAGGAGGGAAAGACCTTTTAAGGCTATTTAGTAACCAAATCCTTTTAATATCAACTAATAGGTTTAAGAGGATGGAATCTCCCCTCCCACTTTCTAAAAAGAAGGTAGTAATCCTTTGCTTGCTAAAAGGTGGTGATCCTGGAATGAGAGACCTCTGTATAATTTTCTCTTTATTTGTATCTATGACATATTCAGCTACCACTGACCTGGGGGGAAATGAAGTAGGGGGAGAAGAACTGAGGCTCCAGCAAGGTGTTAGACAGAGATTGGAAGAAGACCCTGAGTTACTGCCTTGGCTGGCTAGGGATGCCCTGCCTCAAGGATGAGCAGGGATGCTATAAGTCTGGTACCGAATTTTGCTGAGTTGCTACTCAGACTTCTCTGGGTGCAGAAAATGACACTGCCCTGCCCGGCCTGCTGAAATGAGATAATGACACATCCAGAATGAGATCACCAGGTCATAATTGCCTTCTCAATGTGATTTTCCTGGCATGGGGGAGTATCACTGGACAAGAGAGAAAGGCTGAGCCGGGGCTGAACAATACCCCCGATTTAATTAAGCCCACAGCCCGGCCACCTTGTTCTCTGATCCCATCAGCTCTCCCAGGCTCAGCAAGGTCACGCTGGGGCAGAGCAGTGTGATGTGCCTTGCATATGCACGGTTCACAACTCTAGGCTCACAGCCCAGAGGTGCGGTGTACCATGCTTCCCAGAAGAAGATTAATGAGCTAACGATGCTAATATTCTTTGAGTGAAGATATAACTAGCGATTGTTGCACCTGGGACGATTACCAAGTGGTGGCAAAAATAAAACAACAACACAAAAAATCCATGTCCCTCACTCGGAAGAAAGAATGAGAAAGGAAGATGCTGAGATACGGACAGGAGGTTTCTTCTGGAGAAGCCCTTGATGGTGGGATTGTTATTGTCCTCTGTCCTTTGTCCTCAAAGATGACCATGATGTCAGGGAGGAAGTGCTATAACTTGTAAGTGAATCAGATTTCAGTGACCAAGGACTGGGCAACATCATCTACCTCACCTCCCCCTCTAGAGCCATCTGGGTTCAGTGGTAAGACAGAGATCAAGACCACAGGACAGAACCCCGATACAGTGGGAGACTTTGGTTTGGTGATGGGATAGAGTAGAATATGAGCTATAGTTTTCCTATTTTAACTATTATTCTTGTTAACCAGATACTAACCAAACTGTCATCCAGATGTTCAAGAATCCTATCATACATTAATGCTACCCTAGTTACATGATGGCACTGGATTTAAAGGTTTTTTTCCCAAATCAGTCATTTTTTATGTGCTTAGTACTATAATGAGCACTAGGCAGATTTAACATTTAAGAGATGGGGTGCTTATAGTTTGGTAGGAAGATAAGATACATCCAGACACATTGAGACTTCCAAATATGTCTGCAGATTCCAACATCTCCATTTCCCTCCTGAAGAGTATCTGAGCTTTTATTTATTGTTTGTTTTATTTATTTATTTGCTTTGTCAGGGATTCTAGTTGGGGTTAAGTAACTTGCTCAGGCTCATACAGCTAATTAGTGTAAGGTATTTGAGGTTATATTTGAACTCAGGTCCTCCTGACTCCATGGCTGGTGTTCCGTCCACTGCACCACCTAGCTGCCCCTCCTGAAGAATACCTGGAACCATGCTTATCTCTTGCACAGGTCTACAGTGGCTGTATCAATCATAGCCTTCCATAAATACCCCAAGCTTCATTGCAAACCCAATTATGATAATAATAATAATAATATTCATCATTACATGATAAATGTCATAGTATATTAGAAATAAGATTCGGACTCAAGTCTAAAAAGACTTTTTTGAGGTCATTTCTCTATCCACTATCTACACCATCTTGAGCGATGTTTTATTACAAATCCAAGATGTCTCTCAATTCAGTAATTTCTGGGAGCAAAGTTTGTTCAATGACAGCCTGAGAGTGATGTAGGTTAAAGAAGTTCAGGTTATGAGTTTTGTTTGTGGCTGTAAGGGGAAGATAGTAACATCCTCTCTCATGTTTACCTCTTGCAAGAGAAGAAGGGAAAGAGAGTAGCCAATCCCATCACCAGATCTGAGATTCTCATGTCCTCAGAGGATGGTCTTATTCAGGTCATAAAAACCTCCAATTCACTATGCAGCAGTCTAAGAAATTGTCCCTTTTGTGGGTTAAAAAGAGGAAGGAAAAGAAATACCCTGATCAATATCAAAGCAAAACGAAGAGGGAATCCCAATCCTGTGATGTGGTACAGCAGAGAGAATGTGGAGGTCAGAGTTCAAATCCTGACTTTGTCATGTACTATCTTTGTGACCCTGGGCAAGTCAGGTAACCTTTCTCAACCTGAGTTTTCTTATCTATTACATGAAGGAATTGAGATAAATGGTCTCTGAAATCCTTTTATGTTCCCTTTATGTCCCATATCATATCTTCAGTTAACCAGCTTTTAGCAATAAAATCATGTCATTGGAAGGGATTTTATTGACAGGGATAGTCTAATGTACTTTTTGAGCCTGCGATGGAAAGTTCATCACAATTCTAGGAAATTTAGGCAAAAAGCAAATAGACAAATAGGTAATTTAGAATATTGGTATATTAGTTCATGAGGTTTTATGAGATTGATAAAATGCATCCTTTTTTTAATCATGTAGGTATTCTCAGATAGCTTTGAATCTATATTAAGTTGTTAAAATATTGTGACTCCTCAAGTCATCTGGTATTACATCCTTTCAAGACTTTGCTCTTTATTTCAGTCTTTTAAAAAATGAGACTGATAGTTAGGAGGTATGTTTTGGTGCCCCAGTCTTTTCAAGGAATAATTTAAGAAAAAAGTAACATTTATGAAATATTGGCAGAGACAGATCAAGACAGTTCTTATCAAACTGTACATCCCCTGGGGATAAGAAATAAAAACTGGTCCTCTGATTTCATTTGGCTTTGGAATTCCTGAATGAAGGAATGCTCTGGATTGGTGCCTTCTTTTGTAGTGTAAAGCTTTAAAAGTACCTTTTTCACACGTTTATGTATGTGTGTATACATATATATGTATATATGGAAGGGATGGAGTGGGAGAGAGAGAGAGAGAGAGAGAGGGAGGGAGGGAGGGAGGTTGGTAATGTACATAATTTTTGCTGATTATCTCTTCAGTAGAATGTGAATTTCTTGAGGGCAGGGAACAGATTTTTGTCTTTCTTACTATTCCCAGCTTTTAACACAGTGCCTGGCACATAGCATGCACTTAATAAATATTTGTTGCCTGATTGATTGTCTGGTCTAGAGCACTGAGAGGTTGTTATTTGCCCAGGGACACATAACTAGCATGTGTCAAAGACAAAACTTGAAGTCTTCTGGCTCTATAGGCTTCTTTCTATTGACAATGCTCCCTCTGCTTTTAAGGGGACTCCAACGACTAAATGGCATTGTCAATAGAGTGTCAGACCTGGAGTCAGGAAGACTCATTTTCCTAAATTTAAAACTGGCTTCAGATGCTTACTAGCTCGGTGACTCTGGGCAAATCACTTCACCCTGTTTGCCTCAGTTTCCTCATTTGTAAAATGAGCGGGAGAAGAAAATGGCAAATCACTTGAATATCTCTCCCAAGGAAACCCCAAATGGGGTCATAGAGAATTGGATATAACTGATAATGATTGAACAACAAGAAATGGTAAGGAAGCTCCACTTTCCCACACATGGCCTGTCTGAAGAAAAGAAATCCTAATGAAAGAGACTCTTAGGAGACTATTTGCTTAGAAATAAAGGACAATATCGCATTACTGATCACATTTCATTCACATCCACCTATTTGAAATAAAGGAAAGATCAAAACAGTCCTACAGCTAGGGAGGAAAATGGATCTCTTAATCTCTTCTAGATCCAAATCTATGATTGCACAATGACCTTTTAATCTTGGAAAAGAGATAGCAATGCCTTCTCTTTAACCACTAATATTAAACTGAGGAAATACTATCAGTTCAAGAATGAGGCAAGATCTTTCTGAGTATTATCTATTCTCTTTATAAGGCCCATATGGGAAGAGACAATGTCATGATTTAGATCTGGCAGATATCTCTGAATATGAAGGACATAATTCCTTTTTTAAATTAAATTGTACTTTTAATGAACAGAAATCTATTTTGTCTTCTTTTCATCCCATTCCCATCATTGGGGAGAAAAGAAAAACAAAAGTCATATGCATAGTCAAGCAAAACAGATTTCCTAGTTGTTCATAATTTTTAAAAAAGTGTCAAAAGGGACTTCCGGCCAAGATGGCGGAGAGGAAATACACTTCTGTGTAATCTCCGTGTTTTTCTCTCACTATTCATTTCATTTCATGCCTCTGAATTAATGCTCGACTGAAAAAAAAACCATACAATTACTTACCAAGAGAAACCATCCTTGAGACTCGTCAAGAAAGTGTGTCTTTGATAAATAGACAGAATGAGCAAGAAACTGAAAAAGAATTTAACCCTGGACAGCTTTTATACAGATAAAGAGCAGACTCCAAACCCTGAGGAGACTAAAAACAAACAGTCCCCAGGTGAATCCCCGAAGGAGGAGACCTTATATCCCTCAGCACAGATGAATCTCATGGAGGAAATTAAAAAGGCTCTCACAAGGGAGCTAGAAGAAAAATGGGAAAAGGAGAGGGAGGCTCTGCAAAAGGAGAGGGAGGCTTGGCAAAAGAGCCTGGAGAAGTCAGTTAAAGAGAGAGTGGATAAAGAAACCAAATCCTTGAAAAATAGGATTAGTGAACTGGAAACAGAAAACAGCTCTCTAAAAAACAAAATTGGCGAAATGGAAAAAAATTCCACAGAACAAAAGAACTCAATTGGACAATTAGAAAAAGATCTTAAAAAAGTGAGTGAAGAAAATACCTCACTGAAAATCAGGGTCGAACAATTGGAATTGAATGACTCGAGGAGACAAGAAGAATCAGTCAAGCAAATCCAAAAAAATCAAACAATGGAAAAGGATGTGAAATACCTTCTGGGGAAGACAACAGACCTGGAAAACAGATCCAGGAGAGACAACCTGAGAATCATCGGACTTCCAGAAAAGTATGATGAAAAAAAAAGCCTGAACACTATCTTCCAGGAAATTATCAAAGAGAACTGCCCAGAAGTCATAGAAACAGAAGGTAAAATAGACATTGAAAGAATTCATCGATCCCCTACTGAAAGGGATCCTAAAATCAAAACACCAAGGAATATAGTGGCCAAATGCCAGAACCCTCAGGCAAAGGAAAAAATACTGCAAGCGGCTAGAAAAACCCAATTCAAGTATCAAGGAGCCACAATAAGGATCACCCAGGATCTGGCAGCATCCACATTAAAGGATCGAAGGGCCTGGAATATGATATTCCGAAAGGCTAAGGAACTTGGTATGCAACCAAAAATAACTTACCCAGCGAGATTGAGCATCTTTTTCCAGGGAAGAAGATGGTCATTCAACGAAATAAGCGAATTTCATCTATTTCTGATGAAAAAGCCAGAACTTAACAAAAAATTTGATCTACAAGCACAGAACTCAAGAGAAATCTAAAAAGGTAAAGATTAATCTTGGGAACTATATTTCGGCTGTAAAGATGTATAAAAAATACATGTATACCTTGTTCTAGAAACTAGTTGAGGAAAGGACATTGTACTAGAAAAAAGGGAAAATGGGGGTACTACATTTCATGAAAAGGCAAAGAAAACCTAGTATATCTGAGAGAAAGAATGGAGAGGAATGAAAATAGTGAGTATTTTACTGCTTTCAGAATTGGCAGTAAGAGAAGAATTTTAGACATATTCAATCTATGGTGAAACTTCTCCCACCTCATTGAAAAGTGAGAAGGGAAAAGTGAAAAAGGAAGGAATAAGCTAAGTGGAAGGGAATACGGGAACTGGGAGGGAAAGGGGTAAGTTGGGGGGGGGAACTCTAAGGGGAGGGGAGGGATACTGAAAAAGGGAGGGCTGTGAGAAGCAAGGGGAGCTCACAAGCTTAATACTGGGAAGGGGGGTAAGGGAGGGGGTAAGGGAGTAAGAAGGGAGAAAAGCATAAACCGGGGTCAACAAGATGGCAAGTAATACAGAATTGGTCATTTTAACCATAAATGTGAACGGGGTAAACTCCTCTATAAAGAGGAAGCGGTTAGCAGAATGGATTAAAAGCCAGAATCCTACAATATGTTGTATACAGGAAACACACCTGAAGCGGGGTGATACATGCAGGTTAAAGGTAAAAGGTTGGAGCAAAATCTACTATGCTTCAGGTGAAGCCAAAAAAGCAGGGGTAGCCATCCTGATCTCAGATCAAGCTAAAGCAAAAATTGATCTAATCAAAAGAGATAAGGAAGGGCACTATATCTTGCTAAAGGGTAGAATGAATAATGAAGAAGTATCTATATTAAATATATATGCACCAAGTAGTGTAGCATCTAAATTCCTAAAAGAGAAATTAAGAGAGCTGCAAGAAGAAATAGACAGTAAAACTATAATAGTGGGAGATCTCAACCTTGCACTCTCAGAATTAGATAAATCAAACCACAAAATAAATAAGAAAGAAGTCAAAGAGATAAATAGAATACTAGAAAAATTAGATATGATAGATCTCTGGAGAAAATGTAATGGGGACAGAAAGGAGTACACCTTCTTTTCAGCAGTTCATGGAACTTATACAAAAATTGATCATATATTAGGACATAAAAACTTCAAACTCAAATGCAGTAAGGCAGAAATAGTGAATGCATCCTTTTCAGACCATGATGCATTGAAAATTACATTCAATAAAAAGCCACAGGAAAGTAGACCAAAAAATAATTGGAAACTAAATAATCTCATACTAAAGAATGATTGGGTGAAACAGCAAATTATAGACATAATTAATAACTTCATCCAAGAAAATGATAATAATGAGACATCATACCAAAATGTATGGGATGCAGCCAAAGCGGTAATAAGGGGAAATCTCATATCTCTAGAGGCCTATTTGTATAAAATAGAGAAAGAGAAGGTCAATGAATTGGGCTTGCAACTAAAAATGCTAGAAAAGGAACAAATTAAAAACCCCCAATCAAACACTAAACTTGAAATTCAAAAAATAAAAGGAGAGATCAATAAAATTGAAAGTAAAAAAACTATTGAATTGATTAATAAAACTAAGAGTTGGTTCTATGAAAAAACCAACAAAATAGACAAACCCTTAGTAAATCTGATTAAAAAAAGGAAAGAGGAAAATCAAATTGTTAGTCTTAAAAATGAAAAGGGAGAACTCACCACTAACGAAGAGGAAATTAGAGCAATAATTAGGAGTTACTTTGCCCAACTTTACGCCAATAAATTCGACAACTTAAATGAAATAGAAGAATACCTCCAAAAATATAGCTTACCTAAACTAACAGAGGAAGAAGTAAATATCCTAAACACTCCTATCTCAGAAAAAGAAATAGAACAAACTATCAATCAACTCCCTAAGAAAAAAACCCCAGGACCAGATGGATTTACATCTGAATTCTATCAAACATTTAAAGATCAATTAACTCCAATGCTAAATAAACTATTTGAAGAAGTAGGGATTGAAGGAGTCCTACCAAACTCCTTTTATGACACAGATATGGTACTGATACCTAAACCAGGTAGGCTGAAAACAGAGAAAGAAAATTATAGACCAATCTCCCTAATGAATATTGATGCTAAAATCTTAAATAAAATATTAGCAAAAAGATTACAGAAAATCATCCCCAGGATAATACACTATGACCAAGTAGGATTTATACCAGGAATGCAGGGCTGGTTCAATATTAGGAAAACTATTAACATAATTGACTATATCAACAACCAACCAAACAAAAACCATATGATCATTTCAATAGATGCAGAAAAAGCATTTGATAAAATCCAACAGCCATTCCTAATAAAAACACTTGAGAGCATAGGAATAAAAGGACTTTTCCTTAAAATAGTTAGGAGCATATATTTTAAACCTTCAGTAAGCATCATATGCAATGGGGAAAAACTGGAACCTTTCCGGTAAGATCTGGAGTGAAGCAAGGTTGCCCACTATCACCATTATTATTCAATATTGTATTAGAAACACTGGCCTCTGCAATAAGAGTCGAGAAAGAGATTAAAGGAATTAGAGTAGGCAATGAGGAAACCAAACTATCACTCTTTGCAGATGATATGATGGTATACCTAGAAAACCCCAGAGATTCTACTAAAAAGCTATTAGAAATAATTCACAATTTTAGCAAAGTAGCAGGATACAAAATAAATCCCCATAAATCCTCAGCATTCTTATACACCACCAACAAAATCCAAGAGCAAGAGATACAAAGAGAAATTCCATTCAAAATAACTGTTGATAGCATAAAATATTTGGGAATCTACCTACCAAAGGAAAGTCAGGAATTATATGAGCAAAATTACAAAAAAGTTTTCACACAAATAAAGTCAGACTTAAATAATTGGAAAAATATTAAGTGCTCTTGGATAGGCCGAGCAAATATAATAAAGATGACAATACTCCCTAAACTAATCTATTTATTTAGTGCTATACCAATCAGACTTCCAAGAAAATATTTTAATGATTTAGAAAAAATAACAACAAAATTCATATGGAACAATAAAAAGTCGAGAATCTCAAGGGAATTAATGAAAAAAAAATCAAATGAAGGTGGTCTAGCTGTACCTGATCTAAAATTATATTATAAAGCAGCAGTCACCAAAACCATCTGGTATTGGCTTAGAAATAGATTAGTTGATCAGTGGAAAAGGTTAGGTTCACAAGACAGAATAGTCAACTATAGCAATCTAGTGTTTGACAAACCCAAAGATTCTAACTTTTGGGATAAGATTTCATTATTTGATAAAAACTGCTGGGATAACTGGAAATTAGTATGGCAGAAATTAGGCAAGGACCCACACTTAACACCACATACCAAGATAAGATCAAAATGGGTCCATGACCTAGGCATAAAGAACGAGATTATAAATAAATTAGAAGAACATAGGATAGTTTATCTCTCAGACTTGTGGAGGAGAAAGAAATTTGTGACCAAAGATGAACTAGAGACCATTACCAATCACAAAATAGAAAATTTTGATTATATCAAATTAAAAAGCCTTTGTACAAACAGAACGAATGCAAACAAGATTAGTAGGGAAGTAACTAACTGGGAAAACATCTTTACAATTAAAGGTTCTGATAAAGGCCTCATTTCCAAAATATATAGAGAACTGACTCAAATTTATAAAAAATCAAGCCATTCTCCAATTGATAAATGGTCAAAGGATATGAACAGACAATTTTCAGATGAAGAAATTGAAACTATTACCACTCACATGAAAGAGTGTTCCAAATCACTATTGATCAGAGAAATGCAAATTAAGACAACTCTGAGATATCACTACACTCCTGTCAGATTGGCTAAGATGACAGGAAAAAACAATGATGAATGTTGGAGGGGATGCGGGAAAACGGGGACATTGATGCATTGTTGGTGGAGTTGTGAACGAATCCAGCCATTCTGGAGAGCGATCTGGAATTATGCCCAAAAAGTTATCAAACTGTGCATACCCTTTGATCCAACAGTGTTTCTATTGGGCTTATACCCCAAAGAGATACTAAAAAAGGGAAGGGGACCTGTATGTGCCAAAATGTTTGTAGCAGCCCTGTTTGTAGTGGCTAGAAACTGGAAAATGAATGGATGCCCATCAATTGGAGAATGGCTGGGTAAATTGTGGTATATGAACGTTATGGAATATTATTGCTCTGTAAGGAATGACCAGCAGGATGAATACAGAGAGGCTTGGAGAGACCTACATGGACTGATGCTAAGTGAGATGAGCAGAACCAGGAGATCATTATACACTTCGACAACGATATTGTATGAGGATGTATTCTGATGGAAGTGGATTTCTCTGACAAAGAGACTTAACTGAGTTTCATTGGAGAAATGATGGACAGAAACAGCTACACCCAAAGAAGGAATACTGGGAAATGAATGTGAACTATTTGCAATTTTGATTTTCTTCCCGAGTTATTTTTACCTTCTGAATCCAATTCTCCCTGTGCAACAAGAGAACTGTTTGGTTCTGCAAATATGTATTGTATCTAGGATATACTGCAACATGTTTAGCATATATAGGACTGCTTGCCATCCTGGGGGGGGGGGGAGGAGGGAGGGAGGGGAAAAAACGAAACATAAGTGATTGCAAGGGATAATGTCGTGTAGAAATTATCCTGGCATGGATTCTGTCAATGCGAAGTTATTATTAAATAAAATAAAATTTATTATTAAAAAAAAAAAAAAAAAAAAAAAAAAAAAAAAAAAAAGTGTCAAAATGTGCTCTGAGTCCACCATCTCTTCATCAGTAATCACCATTCCAACTAGAAGGTGGGTATCACATTTCATCATGGGGCCTCTAGAATCATGCATGATTGATCATTGCATTGATCAGAATCCATATGGCTTTCAAAGTTGATTTAATTTTATAGTGTTATTATTGTAGAATTTTTCTCCTGGCTCTGCTCACTTCACTCTGTGTCAGTTTAGATAAGTCTTTCCAGATTTCTCTGAAACTATCTATGAAAGGCAAAATTTCACCATAAGTTGTTTAAAAAATTCAGGGTACCAGGGTCATTCATAGTGAGAACATAAGCCATTGGAGGAAAAGACAATGAATCCTTATGCCATAGGTTCTTCCCTATGGAACCAGAAGAAGGTGCCTGGGTCCTGCCACTGTGCACATGTAATGAAGATGTCATAAAAATAGGCTTCATGCCATAATATGCCCATTAAAGCAGTTCATCTGCCTGGACTAGAATTCATGTCCATTCTGATTCCCGTTTGGCTAACTCTTCTTTCTGATTAATTGGTTCTGATTCCTGTTTCTGATCCTTGATTTCCACTTAGTGAAGATGATAACTTGACACCTGGTCCTCTTCCAGAAAAATTTCCAGCAAGACCCTATCATCACTTCTTTGGTTAAATTTCCAGAAAGACCCTATCATCACTTCTTTGGTTAGTGAGCTTCTACAAATGGAAACAATGATTATAGTCATATGATTTTAATCAGAAACAAGACATTCCATCACTACTGGGTGTATATACCCAAAGAGCTAAAAAAGAGGAAAGACACCTACATACAAAAATATTCATAGCAACTCTTTTTGATAGTGGCAAAGAATTGGAAAAAAAGGGCATCCCCATCAATTAGGGGATGATTGAACAAATTAGGGCATGTGAGTATAATAAATACTATTCTTCTATAAATGATGATGAAAAGGATAGTTTCAGCGAATCTGAATCTGGATCTGGATCTGATGCAGAATAAAGTGAGCAAACCAAGAAAATGTCTAAAATAATAACAGTATGGTAAAATCAAATAAATTTAATAGACTTAAGAACTCTAATCAATGAAATGACAAGCCATGACTCCTCAGACCCCATGATGAAACATCTCCTTGAAAAAGGGCCAATGGTTTCAGGGTCTAGAATGAGACATGTATTTTTTGGACATGAACAATGTGGATAATTTCTTGGCTTAATCATTCACTATTTGTTACAAGGATTGTGTTTTTCTTTATTTTCTTCTCATTGGGGGTAGATAGGAGAAAATAAAAATTTGTTAGCTGAGAAAATTAATTTATAAAAAGAAGATATTGATTTGCCTCCTGTTTGCCCTCCAAAAAGGTATCCATGCATAATATGGCTTTTAAAAAGACATCATTATGACTTGTTCAGTGAGTAAAACATCCAAAAAGAAATCAGTGATTACAGATTCAATATGGCTTGGTTGATAACAGTTTGTCTTAGAATAATCTTTTTCTCCCTTTTTTTACGTGGTCACTAACCTTGTAGATCAGGGAAATATTGTAAATATAGTATGCAAAGATTTTAGCAAAGCATTTGATGTATACTTTTTAAAATAAAAAATGGAGAGAGAAATAATTAGATGTAAGCTGTAAGATTTGGAGCAGTAGAAAATGGTTCAATGTCAGTTTGGCAAAAAGTCTCCAGTGGTGTGCCTCACAGATCTGTGTGTGGGCCCAGGACTGTTTCATATTTTCATCAATGACTTGTATAAAACCATGGGTGTTCCCATCATCAGATTTACAGATGGTAAAGAACTAAAAATGATAACTAATTCAATAGAAAAAAGCATTCAATAAATAACCACAGACATCTGGTGTATGAGCTACAATAATCTTCAGCAGCATAATGTGGTGGAAATTATGCTGGATTTGAATCATGGAACCTGGGTGCAAATCCTGATCTTTACACTCACCACCTGTGGATAGAACAAAAAATATTTTGTTCTTCTGGATCGCAGTTTGCCCCTCTATCAAGGGATTACACTAAATGACTTCTGAGGTTACTTTCATCTGTGATCCTAAACCAATTATTGATCTATCTAACCTGTTGGAGAGACCCAAGGTAGGAAGATTAAAGAGTTATTCATCTCTCCTTTGGCCTCCTTAGTGGACACTAATACACTGGGAAGAGAAATGTGTTACAGAGGACCTTAACAGACCTTCAGGCTGTAATTTTCTTGATCTCTTTTCAGCTCTGGTTTTTCTCTTTAAGAACATAGAATCACAAACAAAAGAAGACGTCTTAATACCCCCCAAATAAAAATGCAGTTAATTTTATAGCCAGTCTTTGTTCTTCAGAAAGCGTCTCTTTCCAAAGCTTGCCCCAGGTTCACTTGTAACTGAAGTTTCTCATTCTAAAAAGCCTGAAATTTATGGCTACCAGATCCAGATGTGTTAATCGTGCTAAGGTATTTTATGACATGCCCCTTGAGTTATTGAACAGATGGAATGAATAAAAGAACAAGAACCTAAACTATCTCAACACACATTTTGACCTTTGTTCTCTGCGAACCAGCTTTCAATATCTATTTTAAATCATTCCAATTAAAAATTGTATGTATGTGTATGTATGCATATATACATACACACACTCTGTTAAATATGAATATTTGGAGAGTGGGTGTATATATGTGTGTGTGTGTGTGTTTGTGTGTGCACACATGCATACTATCTCACATAATACTCAAGCAGATCTGAACAACTAAACTTCAGAAGTCATGGGTTCAACTGTCCTATCATTGCTACAGAGTGTACAGAGTTAGCCCTAAACAGCCCCTTTCTTTGTCTTGAAGTTTTCACACAATAAAATGGACAGAATGACTTTTGTTAGAAAGGGTAAGAGACACAGGAGGTGTTTGAGTCTAGACAAGGAAAGTGCTTTATATTTTTCTAGTCTAGACCTACACTCTGGAGGCTTAACTAGAAGCTTGTTGGAATCATTCCTTCTAGACAGACACTCCAATGATTGCTCAGACTCAAAGCCTTAAAAGCAATCAACCAGGGCAAAGACTAAAGCTTTCATTACAGTCTTAGAAATGTCTGGACCTCTAGCAGCTTTCCAAAATATGATCTCTGGCCTGGTTTATTGGTTTCCACTTCTTAAAAAGTTTTCTATTGCTCTATTGCATGCTATAGTTCCCAGGCCTCCCCTGAAAGACTTTCTGGCTGATTTATTTATTGGGTGTGACAGGAAGAGAATTAAAAATGCACCACCTCAGTAAAATTATGTCTTCATTTTCTTCAATCCATGTAACACACCAAGAATTATATCAAAATATGTGTTGGGATTGTCTTCAGAATGAGCTAAAGGAATCCTGTAATCAGAGGTTGGAAAACTGAATGAGGCTTTCAAGGTCAAGTTCAATATCTCATTTGGGGGTGGGGGAAAGGGGCTGGCTTGGTCAAATGATTTGTCCAGGGTCACACAGCTAGTAAGTGTCTGAGGTCAAATTTGAACTCAGGACTTTCTGACTCCAGACAGGGTGCCTTAGCTATTGTTCCAACTAGTTGTCCCTGTCTCATTTTAATTATTTTCTTTCCATTAATAAATGTATTTTCTCTACTTCCCACTTATTCCCATTGGAAGAAAATCCCACTCACTTTATAAATGAGGAAAGTGTAATCCACAAAATTTGACTGATTTATCTAGGATCACATAGTAAATATCTGAAGCTTGATTTGAATAAATATCTTGAATATATTGTCTCACACATGATGCAGGGGCCTTCTCTACTCCATCTCAAGGTTATAGGTTCTTCTGACCCATTAGCTAGCTTCTTAAGGTTTATAAAGATGGCAGGCTGGTCTATACACATTTATTTTTGTTTTTGATTAACAGAATGTTCATACTCTAGAAATAGTTGGGTATTTTCTTTTTGTTGGTCAATCATTTTTCAGTCCTGTCCAACTTTTCTTGATCCACTTTGGGGTTTTCTTGGATAAGATATTGGAGTGGTTTGCCAATTCCTTCTCCAGATCAATTTAGGAGGATGAGGAAACTGAGGCAAACAAGGTTGAATGACTTGCCTAGAGTCACACAGTTAGGAAGTGTTTGAGGCTGGGTTTGAATCAGGAAAATGAATTTTAGGAACACTTGGTGGCTCAATGGATAGAACAGTGAGCTTGGCTTTGGGAAGACTTATCTTTATCAATTAATCAAATTTGCCTCAGTTTCCTCATTTGTAAAATAAGATGGAGAAGGAAATGGCAAACCACTCCAGTACATACTGGAGTCACAAAAAACTGAAAAAAAAAACTAGTCTGACATGACTGAAAATAACTTAACAAAAATAGCAACAAAAAGATGAGTTTTCCTGACTCCAGGCCTGGTGTTCGATCCACTGTGCCACCTAAGTGCCCTTTGGGATTTCCTAGATTAAGATAAATTGTTATTAATTGAGCATCTTCCATGGGACAGAGATGCAGCCAAGTGTGATTGTTTGAGAGTCAATCCAATGAATGATCTATAACATGTTCAAAGTCTTTTAACTAGGGCTCTGGATTATAATGGCAGGTATGGGATAACATTTCACTAACCGTACAAGTAGAGGCACAGAGGGCAGAGTGAATTTATCCTGGTTTTAATGAATACCCACAAACAAGCCCCAAAGGACAAATAATTAAATAAACGGCCATTCAATAAACCTGCTATTACTACCCCCCACAGACAAGCACAGCTCTTAGAAAATATATCTCCTTAAATAAGCACTTATGTAGAATTGATAGTACCAAATAGCAGCATTTCCCTGCCCACCCACACCTTTCACAGCTTCCTTCAAAAGAGCTGTTTCTGGGGGTTGGGAAGAAAATATAATTGAAAACTGAGAATGCAGAAGTAAGAAATTGGATAAATCAGAGCTAAAAACTGTAAAAGTGGAAGGAGCTTTGGAAGCTACCTTGGTGATGATGGAGTTCTATTGAGGCTCAGATCACAAAGGTAGTAAATAGAAGAACTGGGATTTAAACCTGCTAGAGACTGCTTCCCCCACTTTGGCTCAAAGCAGCACTTATAGCTTTTTTTAATTCAGGGAATGCCCATCAATGGGGAATGGCTGAATAAGTTGTGAATTTACAACTTTAATGGAATACTATTATTCTGTAAGAAATGATGAAGCAAATTTCAGAAAAACTAGGGAAGACTTACATGAGTAATGCTGAGTGAAGTGAGCAGAATCAGAACATTGTACATAGTAACAAGAAGACTGTGATGGTCATCTATGACTGATATTGCTCTTCTCAGCAATACAGTGATCTAAGATAATTCCCAAACACTCATGATGGAAGATGCTATCCACGTGCAGAAAAAGCATTATGAAGCCTACATGCAGACTGAAGCACATTATTTCCACTTTTTTCCTTTCCAGTGGTTTTTCTCTTTTGTTCTGATTCTTTTCTCATAACATAACTAATGTGAAATATGTTTAATATGATTATACATATATAATCTATATCAGATTGCTTGCCATCTTGGGGAGGAGGAAGAGGAGAAAAGGAGAAAAAAATGGAACTCCAAATCTTATAAAAGGGAATGTTGAAAACTATTTTTGCATTTAATTGAAAAGATATAAGACTAATAAGTAGAAAAAATTTTACCTGTATAACAAAAATATAGAGGACCTCTGAGATCTAAATCTAGAATTTTTTCACAAGATTGAGCTCATATTTTAGCTGCTAAACCATGCAACCTCTTGAAAAAGGTCTTAAGAGTAGGAAACTTTAAAAGTGAGCAATTATATTATTAAAATGGGATGCAAAAGGAAGAACTAATACAGAGGAAGCAAGTAGAAACTGGTAATGTTGGAACCTTACTCTTATCTGGGTTGGAGAGGGAACAACATGTACATTTGAGAGGATGGAGAAGTCTTCTGAACATGTGGAGTAGTGAAAATATTTTGAACTGCAGATCTCATAGATGGCAAATATACTTTGCCCATCGAAGGCAGAGGAACCTAAAATGAATATCAACATCTCCCTTCCAAACAGTTTTCTACTAGGTTACCCATTCCACTGGTTTCTCTGGTTTGAATATGAAATCTTAAAGATGTGGATCTCTTGGGAAATTTTATAGCAGGTGATGGAGCTGCCTAATGCTTACATCAGAGGATACAGGAGCTTACTGGTTAAATGATAAATAGGAAGTTTCATTAGCTTCTGGGTAAAGATTCAATAAGTCATAAAATGGGTCATTGAACCCAAGACAATCTTACATCCTTTTAGTTCAGTACATTTTGTATGCAATTTGTAACTGCTGACTTCTGGGTGACTACTTTGTTTTATCAGCTGACTTACCCATTTATTTGGCAAATTGCAAATATGACCTTTACTCATTATGTGACTTTAGGTAAATCAGTTAACCTGAAACCTTTTTTTAATCACATCTCCAAAATGGGAATAATTCTCCTTATAATATGTATTTCACAGAATTATTGTGAGAAAATTACTTTGCAAACCTCATGAAGAAAGAGAGAAAACCAACATTAATTAAATACCAGTATTTATTAAGTCCCTACCACATGTCAGACACTATTCTAAATGATTTATAAATTTAATCTCATTTGAGACTTACAATAACTCTTGGAAATAGTCAATAAATATTTATTAAGCTCCTACTATGTGCCAAGCACTGGTCTAAGTTCTGTGTGTGTGTGTGTGTGTGTGTGTGTGTGTGTGTGTGCACATACAAAGGTACAAAGGCAACTGACAGTAGTCCCTGTACTCAAGGAGCCCATAGTCTAGTGGGGGAGACAACCTGCAAACAAATTTATACAAAAGATCTACATAAAGATAAATAAGTGAATGAATAAAGAAATAAAAGGGGAAAGGCAATAAAATTAAGAGAAGTTGGAAAATACTTCCTGTTGAAGATGAGATTTTAGTTGCAACTTAAAGGAAAGTAGGCACAATTATTATCCCCATTTTATAGTTGAGAAAACCAAGGCAAGAATAAATTAAATAACTTGTACAGAATCATATAGCTAGTAAGTATAATAGACCATATTTTAGTTTTAAAATTTAAAATTTTAATTTAATTTAATAAATCTGATTCCAGACTTAGTGTTCTATCCACTGGACTTTGATTCTTATGATTTATCAGGTTATTATAATATACATATTTCATTTCTACCTTGCTTCTTTGATGAATTCATGGTGTTGAATTACCTAGTCAGCCTGAAGGAAAGAGAAGTTGCTATTTACCATGTGATTCATAGCACTAAATGAAGCTTAAGCTCTCTTCAAATTTAGGAGTTGTGGAGTATTCATACATCTTGACATGTCAATCTGTTTCCAAACAACACACAAGCATTTTCATTACAGAATGATTATTATCTGAACAAGATTTGGAGAAGACCTTTGAATTGTGTTGTTGTTTTTGTATAGAATCAATTCATCATGACCAGATGACTAGGTTGCCAGGAGGGAGAGAGGATGGAAAAAGGTATAGGTGGAGACATTTGTGGTGCCTCCTTCTTTTTGCTTTGTTTGTTTAGTTTCTAATGATGGGACTTAGTCATGTATCAGCTGAGAGGGGCTGGAATAATGCACTGAGTGGGCTCACTGGAGAAGTGGGATGGGAATATGTATGTAGCTACTTTCATTCTGAAAGTATAGCAAGAGCCTGGTTATAAGTGACTCTCTTGTAATCCTAAGTTATTATGGTAGGCTCATTTCTGATGTTGCAGATTTTAAAGGGGTCAGTTTCATGATTCTACCCTTGGAAGTACAACTATTAAATGTCTCCTATTTATACTCCTAAGTGGAGAACTAAAACTTCATACCAATGGACTGGGGACAGGGCTATACTAGATCCTACTCATACTAGCTCTAAACAGCCAATAGCTAAATTTTTAGGTGAGCTTTCTAGAGCTTAATGCAGTATCTTTTAACAAATACTGATTGATTGTCTGAGCCTTTATAACTTGATAATTAGCAAATACTAAAATTCAGGATTTGATTTATTGTTTTGTTTATTATCTAGACTTAAGGAAGTGATGGAAAAATGTCTATAATGAAGATTAAATTTAAGTATGTGTCATTTGTTCCCCAGATAGTCAGTTCTTACACATTTATCAACACATCACTGGCCAGACATGGCAGGGGAGGCGGGGGGGAGACACTAGGGATCAGCAATGAAAGGGCTAAGATTCCATGTTATGCTAGGAAAGGTGACTCTCTTCTACATGGCTTCCAGAAATGTCCCAAATTCTTATATCATGAACAAAGATATACCAGGAAACATAAGAAGGGTCAACCACAGGTATCTGTTAGAAATAGAATTAATCTGTCAAATGCCTTCTTTAATGGAATTTCTTAGATCATATAAACAGAATGAATGCCAGTCACACTCAACTAAAGTTGGGTCTTCATGTCAGTTTTTTTAGTGCTACAATTAACAGAGCAATTACTCAAAATAAAATGTTTTAAAGTACTTTTCCATTCAAAGATCACCTCATATTAACCCTTATGAAGGTTTAAGTTTGAAGAAAGGAACCACAGATGTCACCACCACTAACCCCCACAGTCACACTGGATTCATGTGTGGAGGAAAGACATTAATTAACTCCCTCTTCTCTACTCTTAGGCCTTTCTCCTCTTCTTAAGGAAGCTTCAAAATTTTATGTGGCTAGAAAACAAACATAACTGCCTTCAAGTTCTGATCTCCTAGAAGTTGTTTCCCTTCCCAAGCTATGAAGTGGTCCTCTTTGAGAACAACAATCTGTGAGTAGTAAGAAGCTGTTCCACTGGAGACCCAACTGGCCAGTTTTGAGAGTGCTACTATTTCTTTTTTTTCTTTCTTGCTTCCCTCCCTCCCTCCTTCCTTCCCTTCCTCCTTCCCTTTTTCCTTCCTTCCTCCCTCCCTCCCTCTCTTTCTTCCTTCCTTCCTTCCTTCCTTTCTTCCCTCTTTCCTTCTTTTCTTCCTTCCTTCCCTCCCTTCCTCCTTCTCCTTTTCCTCCTTCACCTTTGATTACTTATATTTCACAAAATATCTTGGGGTTTGGAGGATGTTTTAATTTCCTATTTATTCTATCATTGTTATTTTCCCCCTCCAAAAAAAAAAAACTGGAACAATTAATTCTTTTGGTTCATGTAGTTTTCATCTATGATTTCTTGAAATATATCTCTGAAAAAACAAACTTTAATAAAGCCATTGGGATTTCGATAGAGCTATTTGACTATGCCTTTAAATTGAAATTACTTTGGTCTCACAGACTGGCTAATAATAGTCCCAATCAAAGCCTCACTTGCTCATTGTTTGGGTTTTGACAGCTCAGAGTGCATGTAAATAGCAATTGCTTCATTCTGGACAGAAATTCTAAGAGTCTTCCCCTCCCAGAATGATCCATGTATTTATTTATCTATTACATACACATATATACACACAAAGTACCCCACACACATATACATACCATATCTTTCCTATGCCTTCTGACTCTTTGCTTTAACTCTACTCCTTAACTTGCCTTGCCATGACTTAACCTCCTCCCACTTATGGATCCCTCCCTTGTCTTCTTCCCTCACCCTTTGCTTCTCCATCCTCCCATCCCTCTCCCCTTATCTCTTTATAATTTTTGGAGGATGCTATACTTTTCATGGTATATATATATATAGTGTTGCCTATTTAACCCATTCCTGATGTGAGTACGTTTTCAGAACTACAAGTAGTCCCCCCTCCCCCCCACTGTCTCTGTTTCTATTTGTATTTGTATAACATAATTATTCCTCCACATGTGAATCCAGTGTGACTGTGGGGGTTAGTGGTGGTGACATCTGTGGTTTCTTTCTTCAAACTTAAACCTTCATAAGAGTTAATATAAGGTGAACTTTGAATGGAAAATACTTTAAAACATTTCATTTTGGGTACTTGTTTTGTTAGTTTCAGAACTAAGAAAAATTGACATGAAGATCCAACTTAACTCTGCCCCAATCTTTCTTTTAAGCTACCCTATTGTTGATGTCAATCTTAAACATATGGTATATGTTTCACACACACACACACACACACACACACACATACACAAACCATAAACATGTTGAGTTCCTTGGAATTGATCTTTGACATTGGCTCTTATATGTTAATTTTTTTATTAAGTTTGGGTTTATTAAATTTAGGCCACAGACATAGTTCTTTTGATTGCTCATAGATGTGATTCCAGGACCTGCAATCTTTTATTGTGCTTGCTGATAAGTCCTGTACAATTCTAATTGGATCGCCAGTATATTTAATTTGTTTTTTGTTTGTTTCTTGCAAAATCTTCTCTTTGATCTGGGGTTTTCAAATTTGTCAATAATATTCCTATGTGTTTTCTACAAAGGATCTCTTTGAGGTGGTAGTTGGTGGATTTTTTTTCTATTTCTACTTTCCTCTCATTTTATATCACTCCAGGACAATCTTCTTGAATTATTTCTTGTGTTATTATGTCAAAGTTCTTTTTTTTTAGTCACAACTTTGAGGCAGTGCAATAATTCTTATATTTTCTCTTCTTGATCTATTCTCCAGATCTATTGTTTTTCTTATGAGATGTTTCACATTCTGTTCTATTTTTTTCATTCTTTATAACCTGTTTTGTTATTTCTTGGTCTCTCATAGCTTCACTGGCTTCCTCTTGCCCGATTCTAATTATCAAAGAGTTATTTTCATCTTTGAGACCCTGTATCTCCTTTTCTAATTAGTTATCTTTTTTCATAATCTCCTTTTTTTGCGGGGGGGGGGGGATGGTTTTTATTTTTTTATTTTAGTTTATCCTCAATGTCTCTCATTTGATTTTTGAATTCTTTTTGAGTTCTATACATTCTCTCTGGACAGAGAACCATTTCACATTACTCTTTCAGGTAGAAGCTTTTTTTTTTTTACTTTAGTATCCCCGTCTGAAGAGGAATCCTTGTCTTTCCTGTTCCCATAGTAAGTTTCTATGGTTGAGTTCTTTCTTCTTTTGCTGTTGTTTTTTCCAATAAGAGGTATTAGTATACGCACTCTAATTCTGGGATGGGGGATGATGCATTTAGCTTCACTTAAACTCTCCCTTCTGACCAGGAACCCCAAACCAAGAGCTCCCCTGCAAGTGCCCACAGCCAGCAGTGTCCCTGCCCCACTATATCTGTACTCATCAGGTGCTGGTTCCCAACACAGTTTCTCATCACTTGAGATTTTCTGTCTTCCCAGACTCAGACCACAACTTCACAAAAAGTCCAGGATGCGAAAATTTCTGTGATTCTTGTTGAGGCTCCAGCCAAACCCAGCTCACCAAAGGACTCCTCACTTGGTATTTCTGAGGAGCTATTCCAGAGGTATTTGTACTTCATTTGATTAATCCCCAACTCCAGATCTTTCTTCCTATCTTCGTACGTTGTATCTATAGGGCTTCTATTCTGCCCCAAGTCTTCTTGATTTTTCACCAGTCTATGCTCATCCTGAGTTGCAAATTTCTATTTGTTCTATTTGTGGGAGAAATATGGAGAGCTTGAAATTTACCAACTACTCTGCATCTTCCCACAATCCTCCCCAAATTGAAAAGCTAAGGCTTAAAAAACCAGGATCACTTTGCATCTGGGGCCATCTCAAGTCATCCTGTTCTATTTCTTTCCACTAGACTCCAATATCTTCTCAGGAGGAAAGAGTGAGGATGGTGACTTTGCCCAACTTGGTCTCCTGAAATCCAATTCATTTTAAGTCAAATCATTACTTTGCTGATGTCATTAGTACTCTAAGGACCACCACCACCAAAAGCAAGCTTCAGGATCTTTGTTGATAGTCCAAACCTTATAGGAGAGCTTCCTCTCTGTGTTCTCTGAAACACAAATACTAGATTTCTACATCTATTAAACAAGAGCATTGGGAAGTGATTCAGACCAATTACAATAGACTCGTGATGGAGAGAGCCATATGCATCCAGAAAGAGGGCTGTGGAGACTGAATTTAGATCACAACATTGTATTTTCATCATTTTTGTTGTTTGCTTGCCGTTTTTTCTCATTTTTCCCCTTTTTGATCTTATTTTTCTTGTGCAGCATGAAATATGTTTAGAAGAATTATACATATTTAACCTGTATTGGATTACTTGCTGTCTGGGTCAGAGTAAGGGGAAAGGAAAGAGAAAAATCTGGAACACAAGGTTTTACAAGGGTGATTTGTGAAAACTATTTTTCCGATGTATTTTGAAAATAAAAAGTTATCATTAAAACTTGTAAAGAGCATTGGACTAGTCAATCTCTAAGGTCTTTTTCATGTCTATTTTCTCTGATCCCATAAACCCTTGTGCTTGCCCTTGTACTTCTCTCAGCTGTTTATGGAGCACTGCCATGTCTCCCAAAGACTGGTGTTATTCAATTCTTGACAACTATTTGTTGATTCAAAGCATTCTATGTCAATCTTTCATAAATACAAAACAGTTACTCTCATTGATGGCAGTCCTGGTCCCAAAATAAAATGAACCCTATACTCTCAGGATAAGGTTAGTAACTGGAGAACCTGAGTTCAAATCCAGCCTCAGACACTTTAATATTTCCTAGTTATATGACCCTGGGCAAGTCACTGAACTCCAACTGTTTCAGGAAAAAAAAAAGATTACATACTCCATGGGTGGATTAAAATACCTATAGAAAAATTCCCCCAAAGTAATCTATATTTTTTTGCATTGTGATTTTGGGCCATAGCTGACTGCAAGGATGTGAAAGGATGTTATGTAGATGAGGGAGTAGATTTATTCTGTTCGACCTGAGAGTTCAGACCAAGAACAATGAGTGGAAACAATTTTAGTATTGATGTCAGGAAATACTTCTCAGTAGAGCTGTCTAAAATCTAGAGATGGCAGATTCTCTTTCCTTGGAGGCCTTTGAGCAGAGATTAAATGACTATTTTGTTAAATATGTTATAATGGAGATTCTTTTGGTATATGGGTTTGCTGCTGAGATCCTTTTTCATTCTCCTATTCAATGAGTTTGTGGTAAACCTATATAGGTTTTTAGGATTCAACTCCTTCCCCTGTGACATAAGATTATAGTATCATAAACCTAGTAATGGAAGGAATTTCAGAGGCTTGCTAACCAAATCCCTCCTATTTTTACATACATGAAGGAATTAAGGCTCCAGGAAACTAAATAATTTGTCTAAGAGTGAAGAAGTGGAAGTGGTAAGCTTCAAGCATTCTTTCCACCTTTCCAATCATATGCCCCTGATAGAGTCAATTAATTCTTAGTGCCCCAGGAACCTACAAAGAGATAAGCTACAGCTGGTAGACAGACTTTTCTCATGTGAAGTTTGAGTTCAATACCCAAAGAAAATCATGAGTCTTGTTTCACAAAAACAAAAGTTTTTCTCCCCTCCCACTTTCATATATATGCCTTTAGAAAGCACCCACCCTCAAGTGTGATCAAAGAAAAATAATATAGAAACTGGAATATTATAACAGTAGGAGAGCAAAAGTAGGGTGTGTAATATAGCCTGTGGAGGCAGAAGAGACATCATAGCAGATTATAGACATTAAACAGATGTTTGAGTGAGATGTTTGGCGTGTTCCAAGAAGTTTATAGAGATGAAGTAATGTAAAGATGAAGGTCTTTTCACTGACTCAAAGGGTTTCTAGAAGGCAGGGAAGACATTCATGGTGACGCATAAAGTACTTGCCCAATCATCCAAATGCAAGACTGATGAAAATGGTGACGAGTTAATTGTACCCAGATGAACAAAGCTCTGCAGATTTGTCTGGTTTGTTGTTGCAGGCCAAGAAATTTGGCTGATTCAAATATAAGATTAATGGTGAGAACAAAAGAGGAAAAGTTAATATCAAGAAAAAAAACCAAATCACTCTCTTTTATTGACTTTATTTTTATTGATAAGAGGGGCAGCATAGGTGGGTAAGGAGCTGATCTTGGGAATCTGGAAGACTTGAGACAACTTGTGGTAGTGTAGCTTTGGGAAAATTACTTATCCTTTTAATGCTAGGCAAAAATCTAAGATTGAATTGTAAAGAAGATACCAATCAAGCACAGATTGCATCTCCTTATCTGAGACTTATCTCTAGTAACAAAACCATAGGTTGCATCCCTACCCTAATTTTTATTGATCTTTTTTGTTGTGTTGTAGTACATCCATTTTTGAATTTTTTCTTTCCCTCTTCCCTATCTAAAAAGTCTCTAGGAAAGTCACTTAACTCTATTTATCTCATTTTCCAGAAAGAGAGAGAGAGAGCGAGAGAGAGAGAAAGAGAGAGAGAGAGGGGTAGATAATTATAGGTTTTTGTTATTGTTCAGTTGTCATGATTCTTTAATACCCTATTTAGGGTTTTGTTTTTGGTGAAGGTACTGGAGTGGTCTGCCAATCCAGCTCATTTTCTAGATGAGGAAACAGGGGCAAACATGTAGTATAGAAAAAAAGAAGAAATAAAAGTTGTTCACCAAAATCAACCCACCCAATAACTACATCTGACAGTATATGTAATCTATTCCATAGTCATCCACCTTCTAAAAAAAGAGTATATTTTCCTCTCCTTCTTCAAGGCCAAGATGGATCATTATAATTATCCAATGTTCAGTTTCATTTTTTGTTAACAAATCATTCTAATCTAATCTATGGCACACATTTTGTAAGATAAGGAGAAAAAGTGAAGATACCTTTTGTCCTGATTTTTCAAAAGCAGGTGGTCAAAATAACATGTATTTAAGGAACACAGTATCTAATGATAAATATAGTATGTACAGAACAACCTAGAAACAAGCATCAAAGTTAACTGTGGAAAACGAGCATCTTTGAAAAAAGACAAAGTATAAATTTCAAAATCACAAGAGATTTTTATTAATTAAAGCAAGCATTCATTAAAACTCTCAGGATCATAGATCTAAAATTGGAATTGTAATCTGAGGCCATCCAGTTCAACCTTCTCATATTACAGATGAAGAAATTAAGATTTTTTTTTTACCTTTCATACTATTAGCATTTAATATGGGACAGCGAAGTAGCACAAGAGATAAAGAGCTGGGCCTGGAATCAGGAAAACCTAGGTTCAACTCTGGCCTCAGAGACTTATTAACTATGTGAACCTAGGGAAATCATTTAACTCAATTTACCTCAGTTTCCACAGACACACACACATACATAATTATGTATATTATATATATACCACAGATAATTATAGATTTTTGTTGTTGTTCAATTGTGTCTGATTCTTTATGACCCTATTTAGGGTTTATTTGGCTATGATATTGGAGTGATCTGCTGATTCCTATCCAGCTTATTTTATAGATGAGGAAACTGAGGCAAACAGAATTAAGTGATTTGTTACTGGTCTTTCATTTTACATTCTTGAAGAGTATCAGAGACATCATGAGAGTGATGTCTTGACTTACTCATGAATTGCATTTAATGTAAGTAAGCCAGAACTGTATAGTCTCATTTTTTCCATCAAAATCATTGAAATGGCAAGACAAGAGTTAAGACATCTGGCGATTGCCAAGGATGTCTAAAGCTTAACATAGGAGCTTTAGTCTGCTACAGTAATCTGGCTGAAAAAATTTATTTTTTTTAAGTTAAAGAGTGTCTGAAGCCAGATTTGAACTTTGATCTTCCTAACTCCAGGTCTGTTCTTGGATCCACTAGTTGTCCCAATGCAACACATATCCAAATTAATAACAATAGTAATGAATCTTACATGAATTAGTAGCTTTTTCTTTTTCAGAGAGCACTCTGGCAGTACACTATAGGAATAATAAAACTAATCATGCCTTTTGACCAATAATATCACCACTGGGAATATAACCTAGTACATGATTTTTTTAAAAAAAAGAAAAAATTGCCATCTGTTCAAAGATGCTTATGGCAGCATTACTTGTAATCGTGAAAAATTGGAAACAACATACATATCTACAACAGTTCATCAAGCTGTAATATATCAATGTAATAGAATACCACAATCAATTATTTAAGAATGACACAGTCAGAATATAAAAAAAATAGGAAGATATTTTAAATAACATGAAGCTAAGAAAATAGAAATAGGAAATCAGGACATACATGAGTTACAAAGTTGGGATCAGGAAGAGGTATGTATGTTGCAAGCTGTTGATTTTATCAGTATAAAGAACTCTCTGGTATAAAAATTCCCTCCTCTGATACAGAATTGTAGCATCCCATCTCTAAATTATCATCTTAGAGCCAAGCCTGGACCACAGAGAGGTAAGATGACTTGACCATGGTCATACAAATAATGTATGTTAGAGATAATACTTAGGTTGTAATTTTATTATATCAGGTAAGGGGAAAGATCCAGAGGGAGAGAGTAACTAATAAGTTGTAATATGAATCTGTATATCTAAGGTCTTATGAAAAGGTTAAATGGTTTAATTGTACTATAAGTTTCATTGATTTTTCCAATGTGATGCTACTTATCTTCTCTCAGGGTCTCACTTTCATAGAATCTCAGAATTGAAAGGTACTTCAGGGATAATTTAGTAGGCATTAAAGTGATAAGCATTCATTAATGCTTACTATGTGCCAAGCTTGTTCTAAATGCTAGAAATACAAATAAAAGACAGAAAGGGAAGACAGTTTCTGTCTAAGAAAAGCTCAACTTCTAACAGAGGAAGACAATATATAAAGGAGTGTAGGATAGGAGAGGAAAGGTACCTATAGGAATCATGGTGGTAATATCCAGAGAATTAGAAACATGTCTGAGAGGGAAAGAAAGGATATCCAGCTTCAAACCCTCCCCAGAATGGAGGCCATGTTAGGAATTTATCAGTGGAAAATGAAGCATGTTCCTGGGTGAGACAGCAATCAAGAAGTGGTGGGAAAGTCCAAGAGTCTAACCCATACCTGAAGAATCTTCCTACTCAATATTTAACATATGCTCATCCAGCCTTGGTACCGAGCCCTACCAGAGAGGGAGAACCCAATGCTTCTAGAGGCAACTCATTTCCACTGTCATGGAAAAGCTAATTGTTAAAACATTTTCCCTGAAAACAAGCCCAAATTTGCCTCTTTGTAATTTCTACTCATTATTTCTAGTTTTGCCTTCCAAGGTCAAGCAATAGAAATCTAAATTTTTTTACACATGACACTTCAAATATTTGAAGACAGCTGTCAAGTTGCCCCCAAGTTTTATCTTCTCTAGGCACAAATATTTTTAATTCATTCAACCAAATTTCATAAAGCATAATCTTGAAACCCCTTTGCAGTCCTGATTTTTTTCCTCTGTGAGCTGCCAAATCTCACCAAAGTTTTAGAATTTTTACCTAATAATTCTGCTGGACTGTTCAACATCATGGTATGGATAGTGGCCCAGATTATCAATGTCCTTAAGAAAAATATGTCCAGAAGTGAAACTATATTCCAGATAGAATCTGACCAGAGCAGGACTATACTAGTCATATAGTTTAAGATTGAATTAGTTTTGGGGGCTGCCATATCACATACCATTTGAGCTTGAAATTCATTCAACCCTCCAAATCTTCACACAATTCGTTGTATGGGCATTTCTCTGATATTTTGTACTTGTGATTTTTGTGCCATTGATTTTTTAAGCATACTTAAAACCTCACTTTTATTCCCATTTACTTAGATCCTGCCCAAAGTTCCAATGTGCTAAGATCTTTTTGCTTCCTTGACACTATTATCCAACTTACTAGCTATTCTTCCCATTTTTGAATAATTACAAATTTGATAAATATGTCATCAGTACTTTTGTTTATTCCTTGATTAAATATACAAATACCTTGGGCACTCTACTAGATTTCTTCTTTCCAAGTTGATATTAAAGCAATTATGCCTACTTTGGATCCAATTAGTCAGCCAGTTCTAAATTTACCTAATGGCCCCAAATAGTATTATTCAGTTTTATCTACCTCTTTCATAGAATTTACATATAAAAATCATTAGGTATTTGCAAAGATCAGCTCTGTTTTCAGAGGACACAGATTTGTCATCACAAAATATGCAATGGATGTAAAGATAGCATCAGATAATTATGAATTTAGAGATGAAGGGTTCTTGAAGAAGCTGGTCTTATAACAGATAAGAAAAATAAGTGTCAGAGTGTTTAAGAATTTTGCTTGACCACAAAGGCACAATCTCTGATAAATATTTCAGAAAGAATTCCAAGTATAATCTGAGCTATAACAGTGTTGTTAGAATCAGTATTAATCTAACAAAGAAGATATTTTGAAGAACACAATTCATTTTGATGAATAAATTCCTTCTTATGTAGACTTCATTTTAAATAGATTTTTGTTAAGACCTCTTTCATATTACCTACATTTTTGTCTATATGACTCTTCCATTCTTCTAAGAGAGACATTTCTCTTTAAGAAGAATAAAAATAAGAAAAAAAGAAGAAAAATTAAAAATAAGAAATGAAGAAAAAATTTCCATTTTAAAAAAACCAACCAACATGCTAAAAATGTCTGGCCTTATGTGCCATGTTACATACCCATAGACATCCACTTATGAAAAGAAGAAGAAGGTTTCTTTTCATATCTCTTCTTTGGGACCAAACTTGATCATTATAATTTTCCAACATTTAGTTTCAGTTGTTTTGTAGAATATTTATTTACATTTACATTTTGTACTTTTACTTTACATTTACACTTACAGAATTATAAATCATTGCCTGTATTGTTTATCTAGCTCTTTTTACTTTGCTTTGTATCAAGTCACATAAATCTTTCTGTGCTTCTCTGTATTTATCATGTTTATCATATCTTACAGCATGGTAATGGAATATATAAATTCTAATAGGTTTTGTTTTTTGTAAATCTAATCTCTTCACTTGATTATTACACCCAGAATAATTGTTGAAAATAACTACTAATTACTGACTAACATTTATATAGTACTTTGAGATTTTCAAAAGAATTTCCCTTGCAACAACCTTGTGATGTGCATAGAAAGTTGATGGTGTAATGTCAGATGTAAGCAAAGGGGTAGTGGTCCTCATGGAGCCTAAAAAAATGAGAGTTGGAAAGTGAGAATTTTTTAGTGCATCTTTAATGTCATCCAGGGGAAAGTATGCCTTGACCAGCTAACATAAATATCCAGTCTGCTTGGCAAGTGTTTCCCTTTAGTGGAGAAGGGTGACCTACCAGGCTACCACAGCTTGATAAAAACATCCCTTAAGAACATCAGAGCCCCTCTTCTCTGATTCCAAATTTATCAAGCAACCTTCTGTTCCCAATTTAGTTTTTCAAACAGAGTCTCCTCCTGAGAAGAGAATGCATTCACCCGCCAACACGAATCACTAGTCACATTGGCAATTATAATTTTATTGTACATTATTAAATATACTCCCTTGTACAAATCAGTCTTGTGTGGGTTTGGGGGCAAAAACTGTTTTTCCCCAAGCCTGGTCATTCTCCAATAAGCTGATCATTGATGTTTCCAACCAGCAGGACCAAGACACTAACCCTTGGACCTGCTGAACTGCAGCCCCCCTCCATGAGGTCTGGCTGAAAGCAGCCTGTCAGCCTCACCCACCTCTTCACTGCAGCTACAGAGTGTTTACAAATTCCATTTACACACAGAGAAAACAGTTGGTAAAAAGTGTTTTCTAAGCCAAACAAAGCAATGACTAGATTGTGAATTCCCAGCTTATTTTCCCATACGGGAGGTGTTAACTTGCTCTCCTTCTCTCCCCCCCCCCCATTTCTTCTCACCCCTCTTAAAAAAAAAAGACATAGAGTTCATTGATGCGGTGATTATCTTCCTGAAAAAAAAATAGCTATTTCCATCATTTGAAAGGAGTTTGTAAGAGATAAGCGTTCCAATTAATGTCTGGATATCATAGGTATGGGGAAACAAATGCTAGTTTTCATTAAAAATCATACCATGCCATTATTAGTTATCTAGATAACTGATACATTCAGCCACCTTTGTTTGAAGAACCTTCTTTTGAGTTGCCCAGGGCTTCTATGTTGCAAATTGCAAAGACCATCAGAGCTCCTTTCCTTGAAGTGACAGGTGGATTTTTATCCCTGGTTATGATGGTAACAAACAAAAAATAAAAACATTATGTGATGATAGGGTCAAATGGCAGAAGTCTGGCCAGGGATGAAATTCCAAATGATATCTAGGGATAGACCTGAGAATGAGGGTTATCTCTTTCTCACTCCACTTGATTTGCCTGTCTATAATGATGGCAACATTCAGACAGAGATGTGGTCATTTATGCCTGGATTGTCCTGGCACCTCTGCTCCCATGCAAGCTGCACAAAGTCACTGTATTTAAACAAGAAAACAATGAAATCATTTATAGGTATATTCTAAAACTAACCTTTAAGGATCTTGAAGTCACAAAACTTATGAAGTCTGCAGATAGCATAAAACTGGAAGGGATGCTAGAGTCAGTATTTCAAAATATCTGGATAGTCCAGAATTATAGCCTGGATCTAATAAAATGAAATTTAATAGAGAGAAATAGAAAGTGCTACTCTGGTGTTTAAAATGATCAGCTTTACAAATATAAAACAAGGAAGATGTGACTGAATAACAGTTCATACATATAAGATCTGAGGGATTTTAATGGACTACAAACTCAATATGTCAATAGAATGATGTGGTAGTCAAAAAGTAAAAATGATCCTAGTCTGCATTGACAGGAGAACATTATTAGATAATAGAGTATTTATTAAGCACTGACAGGGATACATTATTAGATAATAGAGCAGTTATTAAGCACTTACTGTATAAGTGCTTATATATAATATATATTATGTTAATAATTATATGTTATAATTATACATAATACATATAAAATATGTATATATATATTAGCAAGCAAAAAGTCCTATTTTTAAGGAATTTACATTTTAATGTAAGATTTTGTTGCTATGGTTGTTCATGACCTCACTTGGAGTTTTCTTGGCAAAGATATTTGAATAGTTTGCCATTTCCTTCTCCAGCTCATTTTACAGAACAGGAAACTAAGTCAAATGACTTGCTCAGGGTCACCCAGTAAGTAAGTATCTGAGCCAGATTTGAATTCAGAAAGATGAGTCTTCCTTGATTCCAAGCCTGGCATTCTATCCCTTGTACCACCTACCTACGTTTTAAATGGGAGGAGACAACAAATAAAGAGGAATTGTAAGGGAATGGGGGAGAGTCAGTACACGTTGTGTTGGAGACAATGTGGCTAAGAAAACAGTTGGAGTCTTAGTTACAAGTAACAATTCCCTGAGAGTCTAAGGGAATTCCCAAAATGCACCCAAGTTTCTAAGGTATAGGAGATGGTGGTGATAATGCCCAGAGTGAAGGCAGTATGATTTTGAACTGGTAACCTTGAGGTGAGACAGAGACTTAGATCCAAGAAAGACAAGGCACAAACTCACCTATCATAACTCAAAGGAGTTCTCAAGTTCTTAGTGGGGATGATGACCAGAGTGGAGTTTGCATGGTTTAGAAGTGGAGACTATAAAGAAAATTAGATGGAGCTTTAGTTCTTGAAAGATAAGACAAAAACCCACCTATCAGAGTCCAGGATGGTACCAAGGGCAGCATCCAGAGACATTCGTAAAGATATCAGTGCTAATGTCATGTATCTTATCCTAGTCAGACCACATATTGGGACATTATGTTCACTTCTAAATGCCCCATTTTAGAAAGGATAGTGAGAAGCTGAAATGAGCTCAAAGTAACATAACCAAGATAGTGTGCAAATTGGAAATCATTCTATACTAAGGTCGAATTTTTTTATATTTATATAGGGAGGAACTGAACATGTCTAGAATCAAGAAGAGAAGCTTTTTGGGGAGGAAGACACACTAGCTGAATTTGAAAGACTTGAATGCAGGACAGAATTAGACCTCTTCTGTTTAACCCAAAGAAATCAGAACTAGGAATACTGGGTGTAATTAGAGGCAGATTTTAGTTTGATGTAAGGGAAAACTTCCTAACAATTAGAGCTGTCCAAAAGTGAAATGGGCTGCCATGGGAAATGTTAGATCCTCCCTCACTAAAGTTCTATCTTCATATAGAGCTTAGATGATCACTTGGCTAAGATGTAGGAAAAGAGAATTGTTGGGTATATATTGGACAAGATGACACCTCTTCTAATTCTGAGATTCTGTATTAAGGGACTAAAAGATATAGCCAGATAGGGATCAGAGTATAGGATGTGTGAATATTTTCTCTTTGTCTTTTTTGTGTGCTCTATGCATTAGCCGACCCTCTTGAGACAAAATCAAGAATGCCTTAAGAGTGTTTAATTTGTCTGTGATCATGATGACACATTGCACCAGAATCCCAGGGCATGGTGACATTGTCAGTAGTCATGTGTGATAATTCTATGGTCCACACTCAGTAGCAATTGAATATCTGTTAAGTTCCATTGAAAAAAACCTCTCCATTAGAGACTAGGACCTATTCCTGTGACAGAAAGCACTTATAAATGTGTTACTTTCTGAATTTATGAAAAAAAATTGAACTGAAATGAAGTGAAGATGATAAAAAAGCAAAGATTTCTTTTCAATTCATTTTTCCTCCTCTTCCCAGATTGTATAAATTTCTTCATTTCAAAGCACCATAGAATGTTCATCTATATAGCCTTTAGATATTCGACCCAATTTCTTAAGCATCTAGTATGTATCAAATAAAGTGTATTTGGATAAAAAGACAAAAGAAAATAACAGCTTTTGTACTCAAAGGATTATCTCCTCTCCAGGAAAAAACAACATGTACACATCTATTCTGTAATTGTATAAAATAATAGATTTCAAGAGGGGGCTCTAGCAAGTAGAGACATCAGGAAACTTCTCATGTATAAAGTGGTCCTTAAGCCTTGAAGGAAACTAGAGATTTTGAGAGCCAGAGGTAAGGAAGGAATGATTTTCAGGCATAAGAAAGAACAAAGGTATTGAAGAATGAGTTGTAACTCAATATATGAGGAATTAGAAAAAATCAGACTAAATGGACCTGAGTGTATATGGAGGGTATTAATGTGAGGCAAGGATGAAATCAGCATAATGTAACAAATAAAGATCTGGGCTTTGACATCAGCAAGACCAAGATTCCAGGCCCACATCTAAGATACTGTCTAAATGACTCTAGAAAAGTCACGAAAACTAAGATAAGCTTTCTGTTGGTAAAGAGAGTTTTCTTACCTGCGGGATTTCTATACTAGTAAAGTCACAAGTCCAGTTATAGTCCCTCTCCCTTTACCAGAAAATAAAAAAATACATTGGAGCCAAATTGTGAAGGGATTCAAATACCAAAGATGTTAATATTTGATCCTGGAGAAAACAGAATCACTGGAGATAATTCAATAGGAGAAGGCATTATCAGATTGGCACTTTAAGGAGCATCATCTGGCATTTGGATGAAGGATGGGCCGGAGAAGGAAGAAATTGGAGGCAGGAAGATTAATCAGGAGGCAATTGGAATAGTGTAAGCACGAGGTTATAAAGGCCTGAACTCAGGTGGCAGCTGTGGTGAACAGAGAAAAGGGGATGAGGGGCAGGTAGGTGGTGCGGTGGATAGAGTACCAAACCTGAAGTCAGGAGGACCTGAGTTGAAATCTGGTCTCAGACACTTAACACTTCCTGGCTGTGTGACTCTGGGCAAGTTACTTAATCCCAATTGCCTCAGCGAAAAGAAAAGAAAAGAAAAGAAAAGAAAAGAAGAGAAGAGAAGAGAAGAGAAAAGAAAAGAGGATGAAAGTGAGAAATGTGATATAATTATGTAGAAATAGCAGATTTGGCTACTGATTAACTAAAAGATTTGGATGGTACTGGATTTGCATTTGAAAGACCTTGGTTTATAGCCTGATTCAACTACTTAATAGCTATGTGACTTGAAAAATTCATCTCATCTCTTTGGTTTCTATTTCTTCACCTGCAAAATTGAAGTCCCCCAACTCTGAGACACCACTAAGCCACCACTAAGTGACTAAGATGACATGAAAAAAATAATAATGAATGTTAGAGGGGATGTGAGAAAACTGGAGCACTGATGCATTTTTGGTGGAGTTGTGAAATGATTCAACCTCTCTGGACAGCAATCTGGAACTATGCCCAAAGGAATATATGACTGTGCATAACTTTTTCTACTGGGATTATATCCCAAAGAAATCTTAAAGGAGGGGAAAGGACCCACACGTGCAAAGGTGTTTGTAGCAGCCATTTTCATAATGGCAAGGAACTGGAAACTGAGTGGATGCCCATCAGTTGGAGAATGGCTGAATAAGTTATTGTATATGACTGTTATAGAATATTATTGTTCTGTAAGAAATAACCAGCAGGATGACTTCAGAGAGCCCTGGAGAGACTTAACATGAACTGATGCTAAGTGGAATGAGCCGAAGCAGGAGATCATTGTATACAGCAACAGCAAGATTATTTGATGATCAATTCTGAGGGACATGGCTCTTTCCAACAATGAAACGATTGAAGCAAATTCCATTGATTTTGTGATGAAGAGAGCCATGTACACCCAGAGAGAGGACTTTGGGAGCTGAATGTGGATCACAACATAGCATTCTCACTCTTTTTTATGTTGTTTGCTTGCATTTTGATTTTTTACTCATTTTCTTTCCTTTTTGATCTGATTTTTCATGTGCAACAAGAGAATTGTGTCAATATGTTTACACTTATTGGATTTAACATATATTTTCACATGTATAACATATATTGGATTACTTGTCATCTGGGAGAGGAGGTGCGGGAGAGGAGGAAATCTGAAACACAAGACTATGCAAGGAAAAATGTTGAAAAAAGTATCCGTGGGTAAGTCAATATGAAAATTTTTACCATCTCTCTACTTGGACCAAATCATGGCCAATTAGATGGTCAGTGCATAAATCAGAAGTTATAAATTTAGAAAAGAGTTGGAGGGGGCATCAAGTGGTTTTGCTGCTGACTTTCAGTACCTATGGCCACCTTCTTCCTTTCCAGTGATATTACGAGGATTAATAAGTGTTAGTAGAGTACTTTGCAAATATAAAGGACATACTAAAGCATAATGAGGCACTCAAGGTGATCAGATTGAAGAGATCTCAAGACTATTGGCCTTTTCCCACTTGATGCAGCACTTGGGTCCCACACTATCCACACACGGCCTCTCATTAAGGAGTTACTAATGCTGATTTTCATTCTTGTAGAAGATTCAAGCAGTCCTATCTGAAGGCAGTGTGTCTAATACTAGCTGACCCCTTGACATATTATTCCAAACATATAAAACATTAATTGCATGTTAATGGAGCAGAAACAAATGAATACAGAATGATGATGATGATAATGATGATAACAATAGCATTTACGTAATGCTTTTGCCAGTTTGGTTGTGCAGTGGATAGAGCACTGGGTGAGAATCAGGATGACTCACCTTTAAGAGTTCAAATTCATCCTCAGACACTTACTAGCTGTGTGACTCTGGGCAAGTCTGTCTACCCCATTTGCCTCAGTTTTTTCATCTATAAAATGAGCTAGAGAAGGAAATGGCAAACCACTCCAGTATGTTTATCAACAAAACACCAAATGGGGTCACAGAGAATCAACATAACTTAGATTTATTTAGAGTGTTTTAGGGTTAATAAAGTGCTTTACAAATATCTCACTTGAACCTCACAAAAACCCTGAGAGACAGGTTATTATTATTATTATCTTCATTTCATAGATGGGGAAACCAAGGCAGATTGAGAATAAGTGATTTAGCCAGGGTCACAGAGCTAGCAAGAGACTGAAGCTGGTTTTGGACAAAGATCTATTCTGAATCTTGAGTCCAGTGCTATATCCACGATGCTACTTATCTGTCCTCCAAGATAGAAAAGAGGACAGTGATCTGTATTACTGAACTTTCAGTTCTATTTCAAATATATATTAGCATGAACAATTTTACAAAAACATCATTTTTCAGGGTTGTTATGCTGCACAAAATAAAGATCCCTCTTTGCATCTGTGCATCCTCTAGTATATGGCAGAGAGTCAAGGGAAACAAAATACTTGTAGAATTATTCTATGTGATATATTGTGTACCAAAAGTTTGACTTATTTTTCAACAGTATCTGTCAATAATTCCTCAATATCAACACTGATGCATACAAATTGTACCCATCACTATGAAAGCCAAATATTTGAAAAAGGTGAAAACTTTATGCCACTTTATAACATGACAAATATAATCTTTAAATACCAAAAAATGCAGAGATATTTCACATTATAAAATTTCTAAACATGTTTGTGGGGTTTCTTTTGAATATAGCTGTATTTTTTCATTCAAATGCTGAAACATTAAGAAAGTTCTACTTGTTTCCCTGGAGATCCAAATTTATAACCATAAAGAGGTTTATTGTGGGAAATGGAAAGAATATTCTTCATGGGAGATTGAAGAATTAAAGTAGTTTATTGTTTGTTGTTTTTTTTTTTTCCTTTTGGAGACAGTAATGTTTGATAGATAGATTTTTGTGTAAGGAACATGGGTTCAATTCCACATCTGGTATTTCTAAGCAATGTGACCCAGGAAAAGAAGATTAATTTCCATGTACCTTGAACATCTACTCAAGACTTATCTAATAAGTCATAGGTCAATCAATGTTGTTGGAAGGAGTTCCCATAAGGCTAAATGACTATGCATCTCCGAAATAAAAGATGATCCTCTAGAATTTAAAGGGCCTGCAAATAATTACATTTTTATTTCTTTTCAGAAGGTTATTTGAGAATTGCATCTGTTCCTGCAAAAAGTAGGAATTACCAGAGGAATAAGAAGCATATCAATTATTTTTAGAGTATTATGAGTTCTTTATGTGTTTTCTTTATTGTTTGTGAACTCTGATGTTTGTCTTTTCACATTTTCCAGAGGATGGAATATAGGTTATCCTATACTTGATATATGTAGTTTTACTACTAGTGCTTATAAAGGATCTAAAGAAACTTTTTGCCCATATATGTGGAAAACAAAAAGAATTACATGTAGAGATTTCCCAGAGTAAATCTGAGTGGTAACATAAGCCAAAAACAAAACAGTTTGGGAGACTTACCTCCAAGAATGCGTACAGTGCATATGAGTCAAGAATTTGGATTCCTGAGTGATATTTTTGATGGTTAAGTAACAAAACCACAACTTCTTTAGCCATTTACAGTGTTCTCTATGTAGCTAGCTGTGTGGAGACAAAGAAAGGGACTAACTGAGTTTGTAGGGTTCTTTTCCAGCTTTATGATCCAACATTCCCATTCATCTCTCAGTTTGCAAATTATAAGTGTCAAGTTGTGTGGCTCAATGTCTGCTGTTCAATACTGAAATAAGAGCATAAATTATGCTCAGGCACTTATTGACTTGAAGCATTATTTTCTTCACCATTACCATAGTGGGCTGAGATATCATGCTTTTCCCCAAATATATACTTTAAATATATTACTTCAATATAACAAGAAGTTACTAAATACCTACTATGTGCCAAGCATTGGAGATACCAAGACAAATGGATACAGTCCCTGCCCACAACACTTAACATATTCACTAGAAGAATGATGTTTATGCAATTTTATGCAATAATAACTAGCATTTAAATAGTTTTTTTAAAGTGTGCAAGCCAGTCAGTCAACAAGCCTTTATTGGGAATTTTCTTTCTGCCTGGTGCTGTGCTAAGTAAAAAAGATAAAAAGAAAGGTAAAATTATGGTTCCCATTTTCAAAGAGCTCACATGCCAATGGGAAAAGACAAGATGGAAAAAAAAAACACTCTGCAACAACCAGACAATATAAAGAATAGGTTGAAAATAATCACGAGGGGAGCCTCCTGCAGATGATAAGATTTGAATTAAATCTTGACAGAAGTCAGAAAAGTTTACTCATTTAAGCTTTACAACAACATTAAACATCTTATATAATATTATCTTGTCTTTACAAATTAAGGAAGGAAGGAAAGTAGTGCTTATTATGTGTCAGGTACAACATGATCTACAATTATTATCTCTCTACTCCTCACTGCAATCTTAGGAAGTGAGTGCTATTATTATCTGTTTTATAGATAAGGAAACTGAGGCAGGGATAGATTAAGTGATTTGCTCAAGGTTACACAGCAAGTAAACATCTGGACAAATTTGCACTTAAGTCTTCTTAACTCCAGGCTCAGCCCTTTATCTACGTAAGTGTCTCTATAGAGGCAGAAAAACTAAGATTTATTGTGTTGTTTTGTTGCTATCTAGCGAAGGGGAGAGGAGAGATGAGGAGGGAGGAAGGAAAATTTGGAATATTAAGTTTTGCAGGGGTAAATGTTGAAAACTATCTTTGCATGTATTTGGGAAAGTAAAAAGCTATTATTAAAAAAAAACTACGATTTAGAAAGATGATCTTCCATTTATTCTGTATATATTTTGCATGTTGTTCCAATGGCCATGAAGGCAACTGAAGCAGACACTGTGAAGTACTTAGAGCTTAGTCAGAAGATATCAAGGTCATCCATTACATCCTAGGACATCTCTAGTTGATTCGACTTTTGGTTTGCCATTGGGCTTTGATAACTCTAGAAGAGAGTAAGATGGATGATTTTGTGCAACTCTGCCTCATTAAATCAAAACACTCACACATTATCCAGTAGTGTCACTGGTTCTCTTTGAAAACTAAATATGAATCACAATGATATATTTTGTATGTATATAGTTATTTACAAATTGTCTCCCCTTCTGGAATGTGAGCTCCTTGAGGACAGGTACAATGGGTTTTGCCCTTTTAAAAATATCCACAGCACTTAACATAGTAGCTGATCCATATTAAGAGGGCAGTAAATGTTTGTAGACTGAGTAACATATTTTTCCATGGCCATAGAGCTAATTGTGTCAAAGGAAGGATTTGAATCCCAGTTTTCTTGACTCCAAGTCCAGCATTCTATTCACCATGCCATACTATCTTCCTTCAATAATTGAAGTTTTGTGCATATATCTATATGTGTGCATGTATATATATGTATGCATGAACATATAATATATGTATACAATACACAAATATGCATACATATACATACATATGCATTCTACTTAGACTGTACTCTTCTAATATTTAACTCTCAAAATTCTACCCATTTAAAATCTATATTAAACTCTACCTATTCCATTTTACCTCTCCTCATACCCTGCTCCCCAAGATGAGTCATTTGTCACTTCCTTTTTTGAATTTTCACTGAACTATTTGCATATCTCTTGTGTTTCATGTTCAAATTTATATTTTAAATATTTGTTCCTGATTCAGATGTAACCCCAATAGCATCCATGTACACACTATAATACCTTGTACATTATAGTAACTCATTAATGTTTGTGGAATAAAATCATATGCAAATAGATCCACATATACCAGCTAAACATAATTTTTCAAGGAACCACTAACTCTAAAATCCCCCTATGAAGGAGCTAAATCTCAATATTTTAATATATGCCATTCTGCTTTATTTTCTTATTGATCCTATTTATGTTTAATTGATTTCATCTGATAACAGACTAAGTCATGATTCTCTTTTTTCTGAACTTAGTTCAAAATTTAGCTGACCTATATTGAGTTAAGTTCAGAGGCTAAAAGATGATTTTTCAAGTATGTAGCAGAAGTAATATTTGCTTGTGTATGGGTTCATAGAATCATATATTTAGAATTTCAAGGGATTTCAGAAGTCATCTATTTTGTATACACATATATGGTCATGTTGCCTCCCATATCTTGATTGCAAGCTCCCTGGGGGAAAATACTTTCACTTTTTTTTTTTTTTAAAATCTTATAGTGTTGCTAATAAATATTTGTCAATTAATTATCTGGAGGATTATCTGACTATATAGCTGTTGGGGTTCAAAAAGATAATCTGTGGCAAAATCTTTGAAAGAATTAAAGACTCAGGCCAACTCCAAATCAAATAAAGGCATTTATTAAGATTTATTGAGAAATGCACAGTCAGAGTAGACTGTCCTCCAAGGAGTTTTACAAGAGTTAGGGACCCAACAAAGCAAGACAAAGATATTTATGGGATCCCTTTTATATCACAAGATGTAGATTTTGAAGTTATAGGAAGAGTTTGCTAACTTGGGGAGGTCCTAAAGCCTTGATGTAATGGTGCATATGGTTACCCAGAATGCATATAGAAAAGCCCACTGGAGAGGGTGTGTGTGTTAATGTATGGTAATGATATTACAATTAGCCTGACTTTGTTATAAGTTCACCCAAAGGACAACAAAGAAGGATAATGCACAGGCACCATGTCGGGGTAAAGATTTATTTAAGTCTGTGGTTCAATGTCCCAGTCTACATCCTGTTGGTGCTGCTTTCTTATTGGCTGATTTCTATGGGATGTCTAGATTTGATGGATGATGGAATTATAGACCGTGTAGACCTGTAGTTTTCAGCTAGTGATTGAGGATTTCTGTGGGGTTTGGGCTGGAAGAGGATCAGTTTTGAGCAGGGGTGAGGGACAACAATCAGAATTCCATCAATAGTCTAAAAACTGAAGAAATGATAATAGAATCCCAAAATAAAAGAAAAAAATATATTGAAAGGAAACCTCTTTGTTTTTATCAATGCAAAATTCATACTTCAATTCACTTATGTTTTTTGAGAATTGCCAAAGTATATATAATTTTTGATTGACAGATCTAGTCCAAGTTCCATATTTTATAGATAAATCAAGTGAGGATCTTAGAGGTTAAGTGATTTTCCCATGGTCAATGGGATATTAAGTAATAGAGTCCAGATTGAAACCCAGGTGCTCTGGCTCCTGGGTTTGAAAAAAGATTTAGGGTAAATGAATTTTAATGATATTTCTTGATTTTTAAGTCATTGAAAAGCACAACTATAACATGGTTAACTGAAGTGTTTACCGGTAAAAGGATACATTTCTCTCATTTATTCTATTTTTTAAGCAACGAGAACAGTATTTGGGAGTACCACAAACTAGGTACACTAACAATACATTCTAGGACCAGTTTCTCTTATGGTAGAAACAATTTGGCATCTAGGCATCAAAAATAGTTTTATAAAGGAATATAAGTGAGGGTGGGAGAAGTAACTACTCACAGTCCATTTTAAAAACAGGTTGAGTAAAAGTTAATTTTGAAGGAGATTTTTGAAAACACATTTGCCTACAGAAGTAATGTTTCTGATGGTTACATCCTTATACAAACCCCCAAAAGCTGACATAAAGGAGATCTACCAAGGAACCAGGTCCCTCCCACCTCTAATTGTGACTCTGAGATTTGGGCTAGGTGATCTTGAAGATTTTTCTAGTGCTAAATCCTACATATGCCCCTTTCAGTCAAAAGTTTTATATACAATATCATATATATATATAATGTACAATATGTTATATATTTATATGATATATAATAATATATAATATTTACATATTATATATGTCTAGGAGCTTTTATATAAAGTTTGGTTCTTTTTGCATTTAAAAAGGAAGCCACCAATTTTTTTGTTTTTGTTTTTCTTTAATTAAAAATCTCCTTTGGGAAACAACAACTAGGTTAGTCCACCTGAATAGATCAGGTTGAAGCAGTCCTCAGTCCCCATATATTTCCCCACAATGGCCATGGGAAACATTCTTGAGAAAGGAAATTTGTAGGTAATAGGTAATTTTCTAGGTAATAGGGCTAGTGTCTGAGAGATACATTCTGCATGCGTGTGCATGAGCACACACACACACACATACACAAACAAACAAGCATTTGAACTAGCAGCCTGCTCAGCTCTTTCATTTTAGCATGGCTTCCATCCAGAGCCAATTATAGGAAACAACAGTAGTCCCGCACCATTACTGGCAGACATCTAAAGGAAAAGATTGCACCTACTCAAGGCTGAGAACATATTCAAGAAGGTAATTATTTTCCTTAGTTCAGTTCTTGGAATGTTCTTCTTACCTTCTATCATGAGAAAATGCCATGGGGTATTATTCGGGTAGAACATATGGGGTACTATATAAAACCAAGTTGCTGCTGATTTTACTTAAGATCAGTTTTTATTTTCTGTTTTATGTCTCCTTGTTTACCACTCATGGAAGCCTTCTCTTTGTGCCATCCCAGATGCCTTCCATTTAAGAAACCCTTCCCTGTTTGTGGGGGATGGTGGGGAATGGGTGGGATGAGGAAGCCCATCCTGCTTCCCTCCACCCTCCATCCCCCAGGCCATGTGACATTGCTCACCCAGGGAAGGAAAAAGGCAATGTCTGAAACTCATTTTCAAATAAAATGGCAACATGATTAAAATGCATTCCTTTAAATTCAGTATCAATTAAGTTTAACGGTCACAAGTCCCTTCATCGATTTATAGAGCTGTGTATATCATGATTTTTAGAGGGAACATTACGCCCCAGACAGCTCCTCTAATTGAGAGAGGGTTTTTACAGCACAGAGACCTTAGATTCACATACTATGGAGATAATTTGTAGCCTTTTGTTCTGCTGGTCGCTGAGCCTGGTCAAACAAGGAAAGCTATGAGCAGGTCTGGGAAAATAAACGAAAGGGACCGCAGTCAAGGTAACTAGATCAGAGCCACTGATGGGGAATCTAGAGAAAGGGAGAGTAATAAGGCTTTTGTTCTGGTCACATTTGCTCCGTGAAGTGTGTCTGGGGTAGATCAAACTCTTTCATTCTCTGTAACCAGCAAATACTGGACACAAATGTCTTCCCCTTCCTTCCTCTGCCCAACAGTTAGACTGGGAAAATTACACAGTTGGAATATCTTTTTTCTTTGATTCTCCTTGATTAGAGGGGCTAGTGGAAGTGATCTTATTTTTAAAAAGGGTAACTAGCAAGGAAAGTATTAGGTCCCTTCTCTAAATTACTGGAGGTCTAAAAAATGGCAAGTAGTAATAATGAAAAAGGAGACAGGCTGGATTTGGGTTAAAAAGGTTTTGTTTTTCAAAACTTTACATGTATGTGCCTTCTCAAGATGGGAGGAGAGGGATGGAGGAATGGAACTTCAGAGATGAATCAGAAAATATTCATTTAGTTCTATTAGTCAGTTAATAAGTACCAGGCACTGTGTTAAATAAACATTAGGGATACAAAGAAAGGCAAAAGCCAGTCCCTGCTCAGTCAGTCCATAGGCATTTATTAAGTACCTATTATGTGTATTGGCCATACAAAGCAAAAGTCAAATAGTCCCTGATTTCAAAATGCTGATATTCTTAGAGATGACAAGTCAGTCATTCAGTCAACAAATTATTAAGAGCTTACTATGTTAAGTGTTGGGAATAAAAAGAAAGTAGGGGGAAAATCTCTGCCTTCCAAGAGTTTGCTTTCTATGGGGGAATGCAACACAATCCAGACGTAAGTATACACAATACTCAATTGGACCTTAGATCTGATATTGATTTGGAATTTCCCACCCATGATGTAAATCCCAAGTGGCCCATGCTGTGCAATTCATTCCTAAAATAAAGAAAAATCAATCAGTCTATACCAATCACATACAAGGCAATGGGGGAGAGGAGGGCAAGGGAATGAAAAAAAGGGAAAGGATAGAAGTACCAGCAGCTAGGAAATCTGGAAAATAATCAAGAGGAGGGTATCAGTAAAAGTCTAGTATAGTTGGGTAAAAGGAACACTTCTCTAGAAGAAAGGTCTAGGGGTTGAGGAGGACAGGGGAGGAGTTTACTTTCACATTTCTCATAGCCCCCATTCCTCCACTTACACAGTATCACCTTACTTCAGACCTTCATTACCTTTTACTTGGATAATTGCAATACCCTGCTAACTGATCCCCCTGCTGAAGATGGAGTATTCCTCAAATGCAAATCTGACCATCTTATTTCTCTACTCAATCAGCTCCATTGACTTTTCTTTGCTTCCACAATAAAACACAAATTTTTACAATTAGCATTTAAAGCCTTACTCATCCTGGCTCTAATCTACCTTTCCAACTTCAATGGACATTACTCTGCTTCCTGCTCATCATGATCCAGCCAAATTGGCTTCATTGTTGCTCATTTATACTCTATCTCCCATCTTTGAACTGGCTGTCTTCCACACCTCGAATGCATTCTCTCTTTCCTCCTGCTTCATATAGTCCCCTGTTCCTTTAAGATGCTGTTCAAGCACCATCTTCTGCAGGAAGCCTTTGCTGGTGCTCCCCCAACTGCTAATGCCTCTCAGATTACCTTGTCTTTAACTATTTTTTGCATATATATCTATATCTGTATACAGATACAGATAATACAAATAGTTCAACTAAGAAGTTTTATATATCTGTAATTATAGCTATATGTTCATATATATTTATAAACAATCTTTATATAGTATGATAATACTATATATGCTATATAACTGTTGTATAGTATAATTATATATAATATGCAGCATATATGTATGTATAGTATATAGTATAAATGTCTGTATATTTCCATATCTAGTACAACTGTAGCTATATATACTATATAACTATATACTGTATAATAGTATACAATATAACAGTATATATAATATATAGTTCTACTACATATATACTATTAAATATGTAATTATAGTTATACATACAATTATATATACTGTGTTTCCCCAATAATAAGACTCTGTCTTATTATTATTTTTGGACAGAAAAACACCAGAGGGCTTATTTTCAGGGGAGGGCTAATTTTAATGAACATTGACAGCAATTTTAATAAACAGGTAAATGTGAACAAAAAAAAGTACCTTTATTCAATAATGATCATGTTATCTTCTTCAACAATATCATCATAAGTGTCCATCCCTGAATTCCATCCTGGATGTCTTGCGCCTCTATTTCCTTCAGAAGAAGTGGACCCAATCTGTCATGTCTAGCAATATAGCTCTCTTTAAATGAACATATCTTGTCCAGGTAACCTGCTCGTAGTGCCTTGGCGACACAGCTGTCAGTAATTTTATCCCATGACTTCTTCACCTAAGTCACGACTTCTTGCAGACAGGGCTTCACAAAGTTTCCACGCTGATTTCTTTCCATTCTATTTTCAATGTAGTCATTGACTTCCATGCACAAATGGTCCTTGAATGGCTTGTTTATTGCAATATCAAGGGTCTGGAGATAGGCACTCATTCCTGCAGGAATCATTACTTGATCTATTCTTCTCTCTGCAAGGAAGTTCTTCATTTCTTTAGCACGGTGAGTGCTGGCTGAGTTCTTCTTTCATCCTCCATGATGCCCCCTGAGTTCTTCTTTTATCCTCCATCATGCCCCTTTTATCCTCCATCATGCCCCCTCACTCCCGCTTACCTACCAGGTTTTTATGTTGTCCTGCCTCAGCTCTCCTCCGCGGCACTGCTCTCAATGGCACCAGCAAGCAAATCACTGGGGAAGAACAGGATGATGTGCTCACTGCTGCAGCTCTGATTGGATGAAGTTTGGAGCGCGCCGAGTGTTTCACCCCCAGGTGGGGAGGGGACGGTGCATACAGAGGGTACCGTAATGTAGCATGTAGCGCAGGGGATCACCTTAACTACAGTAGCAATCTCAATAGGGCTTATTTTTGGGGGAGGGCTTATTTTAGAGGACTCTTACACAGTAAGGGGAGGGCTTATTTTCGGGATATTATTGGGGAAACACGGGTAGATACTAATTTATATATAAATAGATCAACTTTGTAGTTGTACTGTGTAGATATATATGTATCAACTTTACAATTTTACTATATAATGAAAAATATGTATGGAAAAATATATGGAAAATAAAAAATATGGAAAAATAGATATTGACTTTATAGTAATGTTGTATATATATTCTATATATAATATATCCATGTAATTCTATATCAACTTATGTAATATTAACATAATTATAATTATTTTTCAACTTTATAGTTGCACTGTATCCATTTCTTATATATAATATCTATTCTGTACAATTAAATATATATCATATATAATACAATTATAATATACTTATTTACCAACTATGTATATATATATATAGTGTATATTTTCTATATAACTTTTTTCCCTTTCTCATTAAAATATAAGATCCTTACAAGGAAGGATTGTTTCATTGTTTGTATCTGCATTCCCAGTGCCTAGTGCAATACTTGACAAGTAGTAGATACTTAATAAATACTTGTTGATTGATACAGTGGAAAAAGTAGCTCTAACATCAAAGGCTTACCTTAGCCACTGACTAACTGTTGATCTTAACATGTAACTTCTCCAGGGCTTCAGTTTCTCAATTTTTTCATCTTTTTGAAATGAAAGGGTTGGAGGTCCCTTCTACCTCTTGAGCTATGATCCTCTAGGTAAGAGTATTTTTTTCTTATCAGTCATTCTCTGCTGTTTCTGGGATGGACCTTTCCAAGTGGCAATAGCCAATTCTCTATCTAAACAGATCTGTAAAAATCACTGCCAGCAGTTTCACAGTTAACTGACTTCAGGACTTTCAAGAGGCAGGACATCTGTCCTTGTCTGGAGTCCTCTGCTTGGTCTGGTCACCTTGCTTTAAAAGAAGCAAGGCTGAGATTGAAAACTCCTAGAGAAGGGCAGCAGTGCTGTTTAGAGGTTGAAGGAGATTTATGTACTGTGAGAGAAGCAAAGAATAGGATTAGCAAAAGATTAGGATGAATTTGATAGCAGGACTGAATGTTATGAGGGTGTAATAAAAACTCTTCGTTTTCTCTTTGTCAACATAGCAGCAAAATAGGAGAGCAAGAGAATGTGCCATGATATTAAAGGGCAGGAAACAAGAATCAATACAAGGAAATGGTACATGTGTGGGAGTCTCTGAAGTAAAGGGATCAGAGACCGGGGTGTACCTATATTTTTTAAAGGGCTGGAGAGTTTTGTGACAACTAATAATGTTTGTGGCTATGCAAGTCCACAAGGGTAATCAGATTTCATGCTTCAGGGGACAAATGAGTTATGAAATATTAGGGGGGAAATCCCTTGCATGGATGTCATTTTTTATCTGGCCATACTCCAAGGAGGGACTTTCTCCTTCCTGCTAGACCTAAATAAAGTAGGCTGGCATGAAAGGGCATTCATTTAGACAAATAGGTCTTGATCTGATAGCACATTTATTCCCTAGACAGGTCCAACTGCAGTCTGGTCCTTAGGTGTAGATATTCTTCAAGATTATCTCTAAAGCAAAGGATCTTGAAGAGATTAGGGCTATTTGAAGAGTGTTTGGCAGGTGAAAACCATGGTGTGGATCAGAAATGTCCCACAGGTCCTGAACGAAATCCCTGAATTGAGTTCAGACTCCCCATGCAGTACTTTCAGCTACCCAAACCTGAATTTCAGTCTCTCTCTCTTGAATACTAGTTCCAAAATACTAACTACCTTCTGGTTTTCTCCACTTGGATGTCCCATGAGTATCTCCAACACAACATGCCCAAAGTGTAACTCATCTTCTTCCCTAAACCAGTTCTTCCCACCCCCAATGTCTCTATTTCACTTGAGAACATCTATCAACTTCCAGTTTCAAAGATATTCTCATCTCTTCCTTTTTCCTTGTTCCCCAAATCCAGTCAGTTGCTAAGTCTCACATCCATTCTTCTTTCCATGTATATAACCCCCTATCCCATTATTTATTCTTTTTTCTTGCCCTTTAGTATTATAGAATGTTTTACTGGTAGGTTGATAAAGAAGGAAGGATGAGTTTTTATTGAACCTTCCTAATTTTCAAGGGCAAATTCTTATCATCTCTACCCAACACTCCATTTAGAGATCATAAGGTTAGTGAGGTAGTCATTTGTTTGAATTACTACAATAAATACTTCTGTAATAATTTTCCCATTTCCAGTGTCTCTCCCTTTCAATCCATTCTCCACACAAATGTCAAAATAATCTTCCTAACACACAAGTATGATCAGGTCACTCTCTTGCTCAAAAATCTTCAGAGACTATTGCTTCAATAACAAAATGTAAGCTCTTCTTCCTGTCATTTAAAGCTCTTTACAATCTACTACAATCTATCTTTACAATTATTTCATTTCAGCCCCAATCACTCATCCCAAAATTTGCCTAAAATTATTATTAGAAGTGACTATTCTATCTCATGTTTCTTATCGTCTCACATCTTCACATAGACTAATTGTCATACCTACACTATATTCCCAGTTCACCTTCAGTCATCTCTACCTTTTTAAAATAATATTTTCCCCAATTATATGTGCAATTGTTAGCATTAACTTTTACAAAATGTCTGAGTTCCAAATTTTTCTCCTTCTTTCCTCTTCTATCTTCCTAAAATGATAAGCAATTTGACATAGGTTACATATGTGCAATTGTGTAAAGCACATTTCTTTATTAGTCAAAGTTATGAAAGAACAAACAGACCAAAAGGAAAACCTTTTTTCTTTGGAAATAAAATGAAGAAATAGTGGAGAAAATAAAATGAAAATAGTATTCTTTAATCTGCATTTAGAATCTATCAGTTCTTTCTCTGGAGAGGGATAGCATTTTCAATCATGAGTTCTTTTTAATTATCTCACATCATTATATTGCTCAGAAGATCTAAGCCATTCATAATTGTGTTACTGTTTGCTGTGTACAGTGTCCTCCTGATTCTGCTCATTTTGTTCCGCATTGGTTCACACAATCTTTCCAGGTTTTTCTGAAATCCAACTGTTCATCATTTCCTATTGCACAATGGTGTTCCACTACATTCATATTCACGCTTTGTTCAGCCATTCCTCAACTGATGAGATCCCCTTAATTTCTTTGCCACCACACAGAGAGCTGCTATAAATATTTTTGTACATGTAAATCTTTTCCCCTTTTTTATGATTTCTTTGGAATACAGACTTAGTAATAGTATTGTCACTTTCAATATTAACTCTGATGTTACCTCTATATAAAACTATCCTTGATTCTCCCAATTTTATTAGTTTCTCACTTATCTTTTATTTATCTGCAAATATGTAGGCACATACCCCACACTGAACTAATATCTTCAAGGTACTTTGTTTTGGATAAAATCCCAAAGGAAACACCTCTAAGGCCAGATTACAGTAGAATCAGCCCAAGGGGGAGAGGTGATACAAGATGAAGACCCATTTGTTTAAATGAATCTCTTTTTATATTTTTACAGTTTACAATCCTAACTCAGAAGAATGTAAATTCCCTGAGAATAAGAACTATTTAATCTTTTCCATTGTTTCCCCTTCACCTAGCTGCTATATCTAATAGGCTCTGCTTTTGGCCTGGTCCTACAATATTCATTATAACTATTCAAATGTATTCATTATTATTACTACTAATAATAATGATATTATATGATAGGCCTCAAACTGAGTAAATACAAGAATTCGCAAAAACAGTTAGGTGTACAGTGTATAGAGGGCTGGACCAGGAGACAAAAAGACAGGTTCAATTAGCCTCAGATACTTACTAGCTGAATGATTAGGAAAATCATTTAATCTCTGTCTGCCTCAGTTTTCTCATCTATAAAATGAGTATTATAATAATAACACTCTTTCCCCAGTTGTGAGAATCAAAAGAGCTATAATTTCTCAAGTATTTCAGAAACCTTAAAGTGCAATATAAACACTAGTTATTATTGCCATCATTATTTTTTCTCGATGCTGTTGTTGTTCATCCTTTGTTCTCAAAGAAGATCAGTGAAATCTATGAATTATTACTTCTGAAGAATGATCAACAAAAGATCTATCTTTCCTGTCTGTCACTATTTGTTAAGATGGTGAGGAGTTGTATGATTATAGAGCAATTAACACCATAAGCTCCAAAGACCAGTATTCTTTGCCCTGATAGACCAGCAGATTGAGGTAGTGATATTCATCAAAGTGTATTCAAAGATACAAAGACAATTTTGATTTTCTATAGAAAGGTGATAAGTAAATAGACAGAGGGATTTTTGACCAGCACACCCTATAGGATGAATATAGGGTTATCTTTTCATTTTGTGTTATGTACCTAGGGACTTTCAGAAAACAATGAACTATTTTGCAAAGGCTGAATACATTGGGGAATACTGATGTAGGAATGAGACTGGGCCTCTGATTTCTTTGAATAGAGAACTCCAGGAAGAGGAAAATTATTCTAGCATTGTAAATTGGCATCTTCTTTGTAACTGTAGTCATAGAACAGGAGGATTTAACTTTTTTTTTTTTTTGTCCTATGGCTTCTGACAAACATTCTGGGGAAGTCTATGGAGCCCTTGTTGAACAATGTTTTTAAATGCATAAAATAGAATCCATACATAGCATTACAAAGGAAATCGGTTATATTGAAATAACTACCAAAATCTTAAAAACAAGTTCATGAATCCCAGCTTCAGAGTTTTAGAAAACTGCCCAAACTACAAAGAAGTAAAAGTGATTTTCCCATGGTAATATGGCTAATATGTATCAGGAACAGAATTTGAATCTTCTGGATGTTGTTTAATTGTTTCAGTCATATCCAACTCTCTGTGACTTCCTTTGGGGTTTTGTTGGCAAAGAAACTGGAGTGGTTTGCTCATTTTACAGGTAAAGAACTGAAGCAAACAGGGTTAAGTGACTTGCCTAAGATCACCTATCAGTAAATATCTGAAGCTAGAGTCAAACTCAGGAAAATCAGTCTTCCTAACTTCAGACCTGGTGCTGTATCCATAGTATTACTTAGCTGGTCCATATGTCAGGGCTGGATCTTTCTCTATGTTAATGTAATATAACCTGGAATCAGGGTTCATAGAGAAATTTTAAAGAGAGGAGTATCCATGAAATTGTGGGGAAAATACATCTTCTTATCAATATAATTGGTTTCCTTTGTATTCCTGTGTGTGTGTTTACATATAAAAATATTATTGTGATACCCCAGCTTTTTAAACTATGTGTCACAAACCCATATGGGGTCTTATAACTGAATGTGGGAGTCATGAAATTATGATTTATTACTAGGAAATGTTTAATTTTTATATTTACATACCAGGGTCATGTAAAATTTCTCCAGTGAAAAGGAGTCCCGAGTGGAAAAAGTCAAAGAAGCCTTGGGCTTTACCACATTGCCAAATGGGTTGTCATGACACACACAAAATGTCAAGAGCCCCTTATATAAAATAATATTATTGCACTATTAAAAATGACAAATATACAGAATTTAGAGATAGTTGAAAAAATGTACAAACTAATACAGAGTAAGATAAGGAAGGCCAAGATATTGCATAATGTCCACAATCATGCAGAGCAAAACAACTTTAATGGCTCTCAGAACTGTGATACACAAGTCTTAAAGACTTGACTAAACATCATGTCTCTCTTCTCCCAGCAGGGAGGTGGGGATTGCAGATGCTGAATGTGACGGGCATGACTAATGTGCCAATAAGTTCTGTTCATCTAGATTCCTTTCTTACAAGCAAAGTCCTTATTAGGACTGGGGGTGAGTTGCAAAGATCAGTATGGAAATGATACTGATTTTTTAAAAAGTATCAATAAAACATTTATTGAGAGGAAAAACTGCCAGTTCTAATTTATTCCAGTGGCATTCTAATCTACTCCCAGAATCCTGCCCAGAATGCCAAATTGACTTAGGCCATGTTCCACTTTGTGTTCCAACATCGACTGCTTGCCAAACTGGAAAAGACCCAATCTGAGAGAGAAGACCTAGAATTCCTGGAGCCCATAATAGGCGATTGGGGAATATAAGTGGACTTATATCCACTAATATTCCAGATGAATGGCCCACTGGGCTCAGATTCAGCAAGATCTGAGTTTATATCTTGCTATATCTCTCTGGACAAGTTATTTAACTTCTCCCAAACTCAGTTTTCTGATCTGTAAAATGGGATAATAATAGCAAGCATTTTTACATAAAATTTAAGGTTTGCAAAGTTGACTTCACTTTTATCCTCTCAACAGCCTTAAAAGATATACCCACTCTCTCTTCAACAATGAGATGATTCAAACCAGTTCCAGTTGTTCAGTGATGAAGAGAGCCATCTACAACCAGAGAGAGGCCTGTGGGAACTAAGTGTGGATTGCAACATAACATTCTCACTCTTTCTGTTGTTTTTTGCTTGCATTTTTTTTCTTTCTCAAGTTTTTTTTTTCTTTTTTCTTCTTGATTTGATTTTTCTTGTGCAGCAAGATAACTGTATAAATATGTATACATATATTGGATTTAACATATATTTTAACATATTTAAATATAGGGTCTTATAACTGAATGTGGGAGTCATGAAATGGACTATCTGCCAGCAAGGAGAGGATGAGCAGAAGGAAAATTTGGAATAGAAGATTTCGCAAGGGTCAATATTGAAATTACCTATGCATATGTTTTGTAAATAAAAAGCAACAATTCTAATATTCATTTTGTGTGTATATGTTCCCTGCATGTTGATCTTGGTGGAGAAAACAAACAAACAAACAAAAGAAAAGGAATAGAAAAGAAAGAGAGAAAGAAAAAGAAAAAGAAAGAAAAAAAGAGAAAGAAAAAAGAAAGAGAGAGAGAGAGACAAGGAGGGAGGGAAGGAGCAGGGGAGAGAGGAAAGGAAGGAGGAAAGGAGGAAGGAAGGAAGAATAAACACTACATTCTGGAAGAAAAATAGCTCTTTGTGGTCACATTTGAGTTATGCAGATCACCTAGAGGGTGATTCATATTCTGATTGTTTTCTCTATTATAAGAATTTGGAGCACCAAAAGACTACCCATCAACTCAACTAACATATATTCACTAAGTTCTTTCTTTTTATTTTTCTTTGGATAAGTATATTTAACTTTGCCATCTCCCTTATTCTAGGGCACTACTACTAAAGGTTGTTTTTTTTTCTAGCTTTATGTTATTTGGACATCTTCTCATTTCCTACTTTACTTTCTCCCATGACCACTGCAAGTCCTTCATCAGTGGTGGAGTTTTCTACTCCATCTTAAATAGTAATAATATTGATAATTAGTAATAAGAGCAACATCATCTAGCATTTGCATAGTAGTTTAAGGTTTGCATAGTAATTTATAAGTCTGTTATCTGAACTTCTTCCTTCTGGATTTTGATCAGAGTCTATGGCATTTGGGACTAACCCTGTACAGAATTCATCAAATTACAATCCCTATCCAGGTAGACACATGGTAAATATAAATCTGTTGACCTAGAAACGCACCCTATCCCCCTTCGCCCCCCAGAGTGATTCTCTCCTGCAGAATGATCAATGGTGCTCTTCCATTCATTTCATTTGCCAAAAATCTGCCCTTACTCTCTCATGTCAGACATCTTGCTATGCGTGCAATGAGCTTCAGAGAAAAAGTACAACTGTCACTATCAGCTCTCTAAATGATGCAAGGAAAGTGTGGACACTTGTGAGTGGAGTGTAATTAAGAGATTTACCTGGAGACTGAAATGAGGAAAATGAAAGAAGTCATCTCTAGTGGTGATTTGTGGTTCAAGAAGGACAGTAGTTAGCTGGCAGTATATGTAGTAAAAAGAATTTAAGTCAGAGAATCTGGGTTCTAATTCCACAACTATTACTATCTATATAATCTCACTTTTCTAGACCTCAGTATCTTCATTGTAAAATGGATAGATAGTTGTGATAAACTAGATCAACGGATGTCAAAGGTTTCTTGGCTGCATATTGATTTAGAAAACCCAAAATTAACATTATCTATGTTATATTGTATTTTTAAATATATTTTGTTGAACATTTTCCAATTATATTTTAATCTGATTTCCTCCAAACTTGTGAATTTTATTGATCACATGTGAGCAGTAGGCCATGAGGTTGACATCTGTGGACTAAAGGATGATAATGATGATGGCATTTATAAATCATTTAACATATGTCACATATATACCATATATGATCCTTGTAATAATCCTGGAAAATAAAAGTTATTATTATCTCCATTTTTATAGATAAGGAAAGCTAGGCTGACAGTGTTAAATGACTTGGCCATTATCACACAGCTAGTAAGTTTCTGAAGCAAGATTGAAACTCAGGCCTTCCTAATTTCAAGACCAAGGTTCTATCTACTGCAGAGCCTAGTTGCCTAAGATGTATTTCAGAGCAACTTATAGATCTATATTTGTGTGTGTGTGTGTGTATGTGTGTGTGTGTGTGTGTAGCTATTTGTATAATGCAATATGTATTTATCTGTGTATACATGTACACATACATATATATTCTTCAAATATACATATGTAAAAATATTTTATTTTCCCCCTTACATGTTTAAAATTTTTTTTAAAAAAACCATTTTTTTAAAGTTTAGACTTCCAAATTCTATGCCTGCAGATATATATATATATATATTTTTTTTTCTGTGTGGTAGTCAAGTCAAACCCATTTGAGTGGTTATGGATCTCATCTAGGATCTCTTCCATATTCTAGGCTAGTTATCAATCAGTATAATGTAATTGTCAAATAGAAGTATCTGGAAATCCTTAGCATCTGTGGGGTGTTTATCTTCAACTTAGACTCCACACTGAATCTTCTCCGTTATATATCTCTTTCTCTAAGCTTTATTTGATATTAATGATCAGGATTATTTGAATCACAAGTTATCTCCTTTGTTATGTTTTTCAAAGAATCTTGCATAGTTTGGAAAATACTCTATTGGGAGACAGTTCCAGCTCGAGATCCACTTTTCCAGAAAGCCTTCTTGAACACTTAACATATGTTAGTCTCTCCTATTTACTCCCTATCTTGTCTGTACCATTTGAGACCTGACTTTCAAATCAATCAACAAGCATTTACTGTTTGCTTTCGTCAAAGCCTTTCCTCCCTTTGCCCACTGAACTTCCCCCAAAGCCATTTCTTGAGAAAGTCATGTCCAACTGGGTTATTCTGCTTGTCCATTCCCACATATTTTCCCAGCATTCACACTGCCAGTCATAGTACGTGAATGAAAAGGGTTTGAAACTAGATGTATGATTTAATTAGCAGAAGGAACTACCAGGTAAAGGAATTTTTTCTACCAATGCAGGATGGCACCTTCCTTGTAAGTTAGTCTTAGAGAATTGTCTACAACAGGGCTTCTTAAACTTTTCCGTTAGAAAAACTTTTCACCTGAGAAATTTTTACAGGACCCCATCTTGAATCTGAGCCAAGTTGTTTTTGGCAACATTCCTGCCTGTGCACTGAAAAGTGCACATGTTGTGCACTTGCAACATGGGCAAGTGCTGCCAGAAACACCTTGGATTCATTAACATTGATTTTTACTTAATTTTTGGTCGTTGCATTCATTCAAAAACTTTTTACTCTCACCAATTTTTTTTGCAACCCCCACATTCAGTTACACAATGTCATGATGCATAGTTTAAGCAGTGAGCTAGGACACTAAGACCAGAATCACACAAGTCTACTTCAGAGGCAGAACTTGATTGTACGTCTAGTTATTTAAGGCTGCCTCTCAGAAGTACTAGAAGATACTAATGAATATTCCATGATAGTAGATATCAAGAATCAAGGATCTGAATCATAGAGCCAATGCTTTAACAATCCTCTCTCCAATGGATGAATAAATGGTGTGTATAATTTTAATGAAAAACTATTATGCTATAAGAAATAATGAGCAGTATGCTTTCAGAAAAGCCTCGAATGATTTATATGAACTGATGCAGAGTGAAGTGAGTGGAACAGTGATATGATTAAGAATTGTGAATGATTTAGCAATTCTCAGCCAATAGAATAATTCAAGACAATCTCAAAAGGCTTATGATGAAAAATGCTATCCAGCTCCAGAGAAAGAACTAGTGGAGTGTGTATGCAGTTCAAAGCACACTATTTTTCATTTTCTTTATTTTTCATGGGGATATTTTTTAGTCTGTGTTTTCTTTCACAACATGACTAATATGGAAATATGTTTTGCATGATTGCTTATATATACATATATCACCTACATTGATTTACTTGTCATCTCGGGGAAGGAGGAAGGGCGAGGGAGGAAGAGAGAATTTTGAACTCAAAATTTAAAAAAAATGTTAAAAATTGTCTTTCACGTGTATTCAGGAAAAAAATATTCAAAAAACAAAATTCTCTCCTCTCTATAAACAGGAGTCATCCCACATTCTCTTCTCTCAGTCTGAAACTGTAATAGGGTTTGACTTTGGGAAAACAATAGACATCAATTAAGACTTATATACTTTAGAACCTCAGGGGTAGAATGTCCCTCGGGAGACATCACTTGAATCAGGAATTCTCCTTTACAATGTCTCCACAAGTAGTCATGCACACCCTGCTTCAAGACTTTCAATGATGGACAACTCCCTCTCTCCCAAGAGAGCCCATCCTACTAGCTTCTACAGGAATGCCTATTTCATCTGCAATAGCAGCATTTAGCTGTCATTCCAGAAGATTAACTATTTTTGGTTTGGAGATTCTCTTAGTTCTTAAAGGACCCAGAAATCCCTCCTTGAAAGCAAGATACTTCAGCTTTTGCATTTCCTATATGTGGACAGGCAACAGCTTGCCAAATTCAGCATTCAGGAACTACTACAGCAAAATACATTGTGCTTGATTTATGGGTTCTGACCATAGGAGGTCAATTCCAAATCCCAAGTGATGGTGACTGCAAGATGATGTCTTACTGGAAACAAAGGCCCAAAAGAACTGTATTTTTTTTTTCTTCTTCCTGATTCCTTAAGCAATTTAGAAATGGAATATGTGAAATATTCTGGGTAGAATTCTGGTACTCTATCTCAGAAGTTGGGGAGGGTGATGTTAAATAAATAAATGTGTTGGGTTTGGTTTTTTTTTTTTTTTAAACAGTGTTTGAGACTGGCTTAATTTTTTCCTCTAGATAATGACTACAACCTGGTGGTAGAAATATTCTGCCCACACTAGCCTTTCCCTCTCTCTTTCTGGACTGTGGCCCATAGACCGACCATCCATCCACCTCCATTCTCATGCTCTCTAGCAAGAGAGCAATAACTTAGCTCTTCACTCCCTAACTCAGGGCTGGCTGCTTTACTGTGCTGAACAAGAGCCCCAGGCCCCTGCCAGTATATGGGGCCAGGCCCAGAAATCAAACCTGATTTTCCTTACACAGCAGCCACACCATCACTAATGACAGGTCCAGCGGGCTTGTGTTCTTTCCATTTTAATTATGAAGCAGGAGTGTAATGAGACTATGTGGCAGGAAACTGCTGTGGAACTTGACAAGGTATTTTATCAACATATTATTATGTCCAAACATAGGCGAGTACGACAGATGATGTATGGCTCCAGATCTGGCAGAGAGCTACAGTGAGTCCTGCTGTTCCTGCACCCATGGGAGTACCCTCGGGGAGAGCTGTTTAACTACTCTGTGAGTGAAACTCCTGGGGCCCAGGTAGAGAGGTTAAAAGGCATTTAAAGAAGAGCTCTGGACCCAATAGAAAAACACAGAACCACATTTCTTATTTATACTACTAGTAATTACTAACATTTATATAGAATTTACTAAGTGCCAGGTACTGTGCTAAGTGTTACAAAATTATCATTTTATTTGGCCCTCACAACAACCCTAGAAGATGGGTACTATTATTATCTCTATTTTGTATGTGGAAAAAACTGAGAAAAACAGACATTAAATGATTTAGGGTTAAGGGTCAGCAGCTAGTGAGTGTTTGGAGCCTGACTTGAATTTGAGTCTTCCTGACTTCAAGCTGGTATTCTATTCACTATGCCAGGATGGCCCCAAGGGATTCCAAATTTCAACAAAAACATTTGTTAAATATCTATAGGCATACTTCAGAGCTATTTTGGGTTCCATTCTGTAGCACCACAATAAAGTAAATATCACAATAAAAAGAGATGCACAATTTTTTTTTGTTTCCCAGTGCATATAAAAATCACATTTACAATATATTGTAGTCTATTAAGTGTGCAATAGCATTATATCCAAAAAATGTACATACCTTAATTAAAAGATACTTTATTGCTAAAAAATGCTAACTATCATCTGAGCCTTCAGCAAGTTATAATCTTTTTTGTTGGTAGAGGATCTTGCCTCCATGTTGATGGCTGCGGACTGATCAGGGTGATGATTGCTGAAGGTTGGGATGATTGTGTCAATTTTTAAAAATAAGACACCAATGATGTTTGCCTCACTGATTGACTCTTCCTTTCACTTGAACTTATAGGCCATGTAGGGTTTTTAATTGGCCAGTTTCCAATATTGCTGTATCTCAAGGACTAAGGAGTTTAAGAGAGAAAAATTCAGAAAGGTAGGTTGGTGGAGTAGTCAGAACAAACATAATATTTGTCAATTAAGTTTGCCATCTTAGATGGACACTGTTCATGGTACTCCAAAACAATTACAATCTGTTATTTTGACTATATAAATTTAACTACAAAGGATATATGAAGAAAGATGCTATCTGCATCCAGAGAAAAGTTGATAAATGCAAAAATATATAGAATAATTTTACACACACACACACATACACACACACACACATCCTTCAAGATTCAGCTGAAACACCACCTACTATGCCAGTGCTTTCTTCTTCCAGATTGCTTTGTATTAGATTTATATATGTCTTGTACATACTTATGTATCTCATTCTACTCCATATCTGTAATTCTGCCAGGTTTTAACTCCAAGGAACAAGAAACCTATTACAGGTTATGATCATCACCTCTAATTTCATCACCATACTGCCCTCAGCTTCCTCTCCCTTCTGACTGGTGAATAGACAGTCAAACTCCTCCTAATGCCTTCCTTTACAGAGGGCAGAAAATAGACTTTGTGGCTCACTCCGTCCTTCATCTGCTGCTCTGCTTGGTTTCAACTCCAAGAACAAGATGATCTTTGCTCTGAACCTTCCGGTCTCCCTCAGCCTCTTTGCCTGATTTCATTTTGTGTGTTGCCTCCTTCCATTTGATTGCAAGCTCCTTCAGGGCAGGAAATGACTTTCTTTTTATTAATTGTATCTCTAGTGCTTAGTACACTTACTAGTAGACACTCAATATTTATTGGATTGGATCTATATATGTACATGTTTTTCTCAGAATGTGAACTCCTTGAGGACAAGCAATGACTTTCTTCTTATTAATTGTATCCCTAGAGCTAAGGGATACTATGTGTCTAGTACATAATAAACACTGATAAATGTTCATTGAATTGGATCTATATATGCCCTTGTTTCTGTCATTAGAATATAAACTCCTTAAAGGCAGAGACTTTAGGTTTTGTTTTGTTTTGTTTTTCTAATTGTAATTTGAGCTCTTGGCCAGATTCCTGGCATACAGCAGACACTTAATAAATGTTTTCTTTTTTTAATTGAATGAGCTAGAAGAAAGATTTTAGAAATCCCAAGATTTCACACATGAGAGACAGGCTAATAAAAATAACTGATATTGATAGATATCTAACAAGGTTTACAGAGTGCTTTATATACATGATCTCATTTGATCCTCACAAGCTCTTCAAGAAGGTGGTAATGTTATTATTCTTGTTTTATGGATGAGGAAAATTAGAGTCTCAGAAGATAAGGGACTTGACCAGGTTCACATAGTTAGCAAATCTCTGAGATAGGATTTGAAGTTTTGAATTCAGGACTTCCAGAATCCAAATGCCGATCTCTGCAAAAAGATTATGCCTTTGGAAAGGCTGCTAACTCAAGTCAGAATGAGGATTTGGGTGAAAGGGAAAAGATAAATTGTGGGGCGTGTGTTGAATTTGAGATGATTCATGGGTCATTCTGGTAGAGGTATGCTGCAGGCGTTTGGAGATGGACATGTGGAACAGAAAAAAGAAAAAAGAGGCTAAAGATATAGAAGCTATGGCATTGAAGGTCCTTGTCAAAGGCAGGAATGTAGAGGCAAGAAGGGGCATTGTTTCAGATAAAAACAGATCACTTTAATGATGGATGCATCCACTATGCTTCTGGTGAGCCTGGATCTCTGATCTTTTGCTGCTTATTTCAGGGATGACCTTGGCCACTTCACTTACCCTCTCAAAGCCTCAATTTCCCATTCTATAAAATGACAAAGTTGGTTGACCCACCCTGTCTCTAATGTTCTGATTCCCTCATCTGATAGCTTATATAAGGGCTTTTACCTATATGTAGGGATAAAGTCCTGGGAAGAAAATTCTGAGAGCTGGAGGTTTTTAAGTCTTAGGATATTCAGAAATACAGCCCTGCTTCAGGCTAGGGAGGCATAGGTACTGCATACACCATCTAAATCCCAGCAATGCAGTGGATATAAATTCAAAGACTGGCTTAGAAAAGAGAGGTAAGAAATGCCACAAAATGAAAGTGAACTGTAAATCTGAAGAAAGCAAGGTGAGCTCCTGAAGGTAAATGACTCCTTCAATTCTAGTGAGGACAGATCAGGAGCCAGTCTCTCTCCCTCTTTCTGTCTTTTTCTCTCTCTGTCTCTCTGTGTGTCTCTCTCTGTGGCTTTGTCTCTCCATGTCTCTCTGTCTCTATCTGTCTCTCTCTCTTTCTCTCTCTCTGTATGAGTCTGTTGCTGTCTCTGTCTCTCTGTGTATGTCTCTGTCTCTCTCTCCCCTCCCTCTTCATCTCACTCTTTCTCCCCCCTCCCACTTTTCTTCCCCTCCCTTCTTTAATTGTTATTAGGAAAACAACAATAGTAACCATGCTAAAGATGCTTTCTTGCTTTGCAGCAGAGGGAAAATGCCTTTGTGAGTGAGAACTTGAACAGTTTTTGTCCATTTAGAATTTTTTTATCATTTTATCATTTTGTGAAGTTATCCTTTAAAAAATTATCCTTGCAACCAATGAAAAAGGGGGTCCTTTGAATTCTCTCCTCCCCCCACTTTTATTTTGTAAATTCTGGGCTATTTTTTAAAAACTGGGTTATTTATATTTACTTTAACTCTAAAAAATTAAGTTAAACAGAATTTTTCATGAACACCAAAAATAACTGCCATGGAATGGGGCAAGAAAGATAGTGGGAATAGTTTCAAAGAACTGATCCTCCTGGGTTACCCAGGATATCACAACAGCTATGAAAGTTGAGCTCTGGATTTCTAATCCTCACTCTGGTCACCAAGGCACTGAGGAAGAGAGGGAATAAAAGCTCTCTACCTCATGGGTAAATAGGGAAGATCGATTCTAGGCCCCCTCCTTCTTCTCTCTTTCAGGGAGTGAATGAAGAATGACTACAGATCCCTCCCAACTCTGATGATTTAAAGGTAATTACTGGAGATGAGCATGGCTAAGTCCTGGGGCAATAGGAGGAGGTGGTGTTCAGAAACACAGTCAAGCTGCAGGTCTGGGAGTACCCACAGATAGCTTTGTAAACATCCTTATAAATCATAGCAATGCAGAGGGAATAAATTCACAGCTCCTGGAAGTGAGCAGTGTCTGAAGATCAGTAAGTCTTTTCAAAACAAATTCAAGTACTAAGATTTCTGCTATTCCAACTCAACTATGGAGTCTCTCCATGGGACTAAGGGACCTGGGATATCTCTCTTTAATATTTTGGGGCCCCTACTCATAATTAAAAATGATGAAGACACTTTAAAAAAATAGTGCACCAAAAGTGGGAAGGAATACTATGATTTTTTAAAAGTAAATACTATGACAAGGTTATGTGATGATCAACTGTAATGGACTTGCTTCTTTTTGGTAGTGAGATAGTTCAAGGCAATTCCAGTGAACTTGTGATGGAGGGTGCCATTCACATCCAGAGAAAGGATTAGAGAGAGTGAATGTGGATCAGAACATATAGTATTTTCACATTTTTATTGCTGTTATTGCTTATTTGCTTGGTTCCCCTCCCCTCACTTTGGATCTGATGTGTGTGTAAATGGTGAATATGGTAATATACTTTGAGTAATTGCACATATATAGCCCATATTGGATTGCTTGTTGTTTTGGGAAGGGGAAGGAGAAAACATTGGTAACACAAGATTTTTCAGGGATCAGTGTTGAAAATTATCTTTGCACGTATTTGGAAAAAAGAAAATACTATTAAAATTTTAAAAATAAATGCTGTTCTAGACTTTCTGTGTGCAGATACTAAAACTTGGGGCAGGTGGTAAGAAAGAATAGGAATCTAGCTTTTCTGCATTGCTATAGTTTATTTTAATCCTGCTGATACCTTGCAAATGCCTTTTCCCTATAATCCAACTGGGATTGTTCTCTACCCTTCAGACACTGCTCTACTCTATTCTACTCTAGAATTCTGTACTCTAAATTTAGGCCCTTCTTTGAGCCCTTTCTCAACAAGCCAGGCCATCAACAAGGGAAGAGGAATAATGTAAATCACATAATGGGCCCTTCTCCCCTCCCAGCATGCCATTTTTTTTTTTTTTAACCAGTGAAGTCTGGTTTCTCTATTAACACCCTCCTCAGAGACCTCATCATAACATGAGGGTGACCCTGGGTCCTTGGAGGCTATGTCAGTTGAAAACAAGCTCTGGCAGATCCCACCAAGCTGGAAAGGTTTTGAGAACAGACTCAATGACAGACTTTATTCATGTCTGCCATCTAAGGACCAGCTGTCACTAAATGTCACCCATAGTCACATGTGCCCTGTGCTCTTAGTCCCCTTGTGCCCTCTTGGGCAGTTTCCAAAATGAAACTAGACTAGCTCATAAAATGACTGATTTGAATAAGTGCTATAAGATCCAATCTGAACCACAGACTCTCTCAGTACTGGTGTTATTTATTGATATTGAGGGAAGGTGTAGGGATGGGGGGGAGATGGGGTACCCACCTTTCTGGGATCCTAATTCCCTCATACAGTCCTTTGTTTCTTTTCCATACAAATCACTGATCTCTCTCCTCTCTCAGAGTAAACTCCATACCAATTTACCTCCCCTAATCAAGCAACATAAATTCTCCCAGCCACTCAAAACTCTTTTACCTTATTCTAAAATAGTGCTAACTCTTTCTCCATACTCATCTTTTCACCATACCAAACCAGTTTCTAACCACCAAGATGTCTCCTACCAAACCTGACAGTTCTGATGACCTTGAACAAGTACAAGAAAGCAAAAATAATTCTGTTCCAGACTTAGATCTTGTCAGCAATACAGTGATCCAAGAAAATTGCAATGAATTTGGGATGGAATATGCCATCCACATCCAAAGAAACAACTATGGATATTGAATGCAGATTGAAGCATATTGTTTTTACCTTTTTTGTTGGTTTTTTTTTCTTTCTCGTGGTTTTTCCCTTTTGATTTTTCTTTCAAAACATGACTAATATGGAAATATATTTTAAAATGATTGTTCATATCTATCAGATTGTTTACTGGCTTGGGGAGGGGAGGGAGAAGGAAGAGAAAAAAACAGGAATTAAAAATCTTATAAAAATGACTATTGAAAACTATCTTTACATATAATTAAAAAAAATACTATTATGTGAAAAAAATGACAATGACAAAAGTTCTCTCTGTCCCCTACCAACTTCAGGCTCACAAGGGTACAAACCTCCATTGTTATTAACATTTTAATACCACAGTCTCCTTGAACTGCCCTACTTCAGTTATTCTGCCCCCAATCTCAGGCTATCATACCACCCTTCCCTCTTTATCATTAGAATAGTTGATAAGGATAAAAGATCTTATATTTTAGAATATTAGATGCTGCTCCCCATCCCAATCTATTAGAATATCAGATACTTTACCCCATTAGAATATCAGATAACTTTCCCATCTCTGGTGCCTTCCCATTATGTCATTCCCATCTGCTCCCCATTATGTCATTGTTTCTGTCACCCTATAAAGAATCTCTATACCCCACATTCAATACTGGATACTTGGAGACAAGAATCCGATGCAGTCAATTGATTTACTCTCCAATAAATTAAATTATTATAACTCTCTAACCTCTATCTTGCCTCAGTTTCTCCAGCATTACAACAACATTAATATCTGACACCAGTAGAGAGACACTCATGACTGAAAGATAGGTCACCAGATAATGAATTGGGAGTGGGTGGGTGGGGAGTATGTAATTAGCAGTTCATGAAAACTATCTACAAAAGCAAGGGTACTGGGATCCATGGAGAGATTGTAAAGTATCTATGAACTTGGATGGGAAAAAAATTTCATCTATATTTCAATAATAATTGATTTTCTAATGTATTTTATTCATTTAAAAACATTATTCTGAGAAGGGGTCCATAGATGTCACCCAATTGCCATTATATGAACAAGATTAAGAAGCCCTGGACTGATGAAGACATTGTCATCTTCCTTAATGGCAAAACCAACAACACTGATGAAATCACAAATCATTTAAATAACAATAGCTCATATTTATCTAGCATTTTCAGGTTTACAAAGCTCTTTCCTCCAACCATTTCTATAAGCTATATGACTTCTCAAAGAAGAGAATGATCAAGTCCAGAGTGATGAATAACTTTCCTAGGGTCACACTTTCCTAGTCAACCAACAGTCACCCAGCTCCAGTTGCTCAGCCTTGGACAGTTATGTCTACATTTTTCCATCCCATAAGAATATTGTCTTAGCAACTTCCACCTCTAAAGAAAAATATGGGAAAATAAAGAATAGAACTCAGAACCCAGTTAATTCCTAAAATCTACAATTGATATCCCAACTTCCTAGTTCCTAAAGCTAATTATGACCTATTCAGTTTAGTGCAGCTTTTCTATTACTTGGGAATTTTTATTTTTTTATTTTTGATATCAGTAGTACCTCTAAAGTTCTCTAAGCAGGTGACTAGGCAAAGCCATTGAATGAACGTAGATGATGGTATCAGTAGCCCTTGACAATAAAATTGGCTCTCCAAGGCCCTATTCCTGTTTTCCAGCCAACCTCTTTCCAACTTCTTTCTCATTTTATTCTCTAAGAGGTCCTAAAACTGCCTTGAATATGATAATTGACACTTACACAGGGCTTTAAATTTTGTATATTTTCTACAAGAATTATCCCTGTTGAGCCTCATAACAATTTTAAAGGATATAGGTGTACTACAAGTAATTTCATTTTACAGAAAAGGAAACTGAGGTTCAAAGAATTTAAAGTAACTTTGCCATGGTCCCAGATCTAGGCAGGAGCAGAGGTGGGATTCAAACCAATGTTCTACCAATTTTACTGCCTTTCTGAAATAAGAACAAAGAACATACTAATTTAAAATCTCCCCTTTCTTTCTCCCAGACCACTACTGTTTTATAGCCTCACTCATTGTTACAGTCATGAAGTATTTAAAATACTGATAGCTCTACAACCTGGTTCCCCATAACTATTCTGCCTCCACCAGCAAGATAAGTGTATTGAAGAAAAGAAGGGTAAGTTGGATTCTAAGGGCCTTTTGGCAACACCACAAGGATTTCCCTGTAAGAAACCTCCTGGGAAGGCCCAAAGGTTAGTGGAAATGAAATGTCCCACTTTGAAGAGGTCCATTTGCTTTTAATGGTCAAGGCAAACATAACCCTGTAATTGTTTCCTGCTTAAATAAAGGTCACATGGGTTGCCTCTTGTGGGCATTTTTTAAAACCCCTGTTCCATCTGCTTAATCACACACCTTTTATGGAGGAGAGGAAAAAAATTGCATGGTACTTAATACCTCTCCCCCTCTCTTTTAAGAAAAGCTTTTTAATAACCATAGCACTGGGAGGGGGATGCTTTCTTTAGCTAAGCCACGAAGTAATGGGATCATTTCGATTGGGATTCCTTTAAAATCTCTGCAATCCATTTATTTATACTCAATTAGTCTGAATGCAAACATTGTACTGATGGTCTGAGCTTGTTACCTTATTGGCAGGTACCACCAATACCCCCATCTATATTTATTTAGAAACTGTTTCTGGTGACTTGCTTAGAGACTTTTAGAGTAGCTACTTACATTTAAAAAAAAAAAAAAAAAAAAAAACCATGAGATTTGTAACAGATGCAAAGGGCATGAAGAAATGATCCTATAATGGATTCATCCCTATCACCACATCCTTCACTGGTGACCCTATGACCTCTTTCAAGGAACACCTGTAGCTATTACTCAAGGCATTCAGCAGGCAAAGGGAATAGTCTCAAGTTCAAAGCTAGATTTATATTTTTGTTCCCTTTACATAAAACTGCTTTATATCTTGGCCCTATTCGCTGCATGAATGTTAGAATAATTACCCACTAAGCCAATGGCTAAATATAAAATATGGGAGCAAAACAATGGGCTATGATAAAGTGTGAGTATTCTGTTCTGCAATCTACTAACAGCATGAAAGTTGAAAGAGCAAAGTGGTCAAATGGATGGATAAGTTTCTGCTTTTCCCACTTTCACTCTACCCTATTGGAGGTGTGGAAAGGCCATGGAGTATAACAGAAAAAGCTCTAAATTTGAATTCAGGGGGATCATCTTTTGACCCCAGTACTCTTTCCTACTACCAAGTGACACTTTTCTCTCAGATTCTACTTCCACTTGTGTAAAATGTGAAGTTTTCCATAATCCTTTAAGGTCCTATTGCCTTAAACTATAATTCCCATTCTAGAATAACTTTTCCAGTGGTGTAGGGATTTTATCAGGCTAAAAAAATGAACATATAAAATGTAGATGGAAATTCAGATGATGGCCAGAATTTCCTTGTGGACTTTTACAAGAAATCAACTAATAAGCTAAATCAACCAATTATGCTTCTTGGGAATGTCATATTACTGCATTTTAGGTTTCACAAATATTAAATATTCAGGGTGGAAAGCTGAGATTTGGTACTCTTTTCTGAGATTCTATGCTCCATCCTACTTCAACCAACAGAGGGACTGAATCATGCATGAGAAAGCACAGTGATCAAGGATTGGAAAGCAAAAACTATGAGAAATGGTCACAGGAATTATGGCTCTTAAGCTAAAGGAAGAAAAGATCGAGGAATGATTTGATAATCACCCTCAAGTATAGAAGGGTTCTCACACAGGATGGTGACCAGCTGTTGTATATCTCTACTAATGTAAGAACAAGAGGAAATGAGTTCAAACTACAACATAAGGGATTTAGGATGTAAGAAAGAATTTCCTGATTTTGAGAAATGTTAAACATTAGAATGAGTTACTCATGGGGACTGTGGAATCTCCTTCTCTTGAGATTTTAAAGAACAGGATAGTTTCTTAGCTGTCTTGAATAATTTAAGCCAACCAGATGACCTTTCAAACCATGGGTTTCAATGTTATGGCTATTTACAAAATATCTTTAAAACACAAAAGAAATTTAAATTAGATTTACATTTTTATCTCTTACCCCACTCTCAGTTTCATTATAAGCTCCTTGAGGGCAGGGAATATTTCATTTTTGCCCCATTAACCAACGTCTAATCGAGTTCCTAGCACATAAGAATTATTTCTATCAACGTCTGTTGATTCATTTATCCATTCATTTGATATCCATTTATACAAGGGGGAAAATACAAAAGGCACAAGACTGAGAAGTTTAGTCTAGTAGGAATGATGAAATAGAGCCAGAGTTGAAAGAAATAAGTGCCTAAAGAGAGCTCAGGGAGAAGAAATCTCTTCCTGGTGAGATATCTAGGAAGACTTTAGAGAGAAATCTGTAAAAAGTTTCCATTTTTAGGACCCTTAATACAAGGGCCACTTGAGTGTCATACATATTATGTACGGTCTTTCTAAACAAATCATGTCAATACCCCTTGCCTTACTCATTGGAGAAAAGAATCAAAACACCCAAGATCTATAACATGCCAAAAATAAATAAAAACAAGTATATCAAAATATATGAAAAATAGTCACTCACTAAAAACTGTAGCTCCCACAAATGCATACATTAAAAAAGAAAAAAAAAGAAACAACAGCTTGGTTTTAGAATGGTATATTTAAACCTTGTATGTAATTTAGCTACAGTAAAACTAGTTATTATCACTTGTTCTAGAAACAGTATAAAATAGTAGATTGGGAGCTAGCCTTGAGTCAGGAAGATGCTAGTTGAATCCCTGCCTTTCAAAAACATACCAGCTATATGAGCATGGTTAAGTTTAGTTAATTTCCCATGTCCAAAGCAACTCTAATATTACAAGGTACCAGGAAGCTGCTAATCAGCATCACTATGAATGGAAGGAATTTTCACACTGGGAATTATTTATGTTGATGACACCAGAGGCCTGATTTTAAAAACAATAATTACTCAGGTACTCTGTCACAAATCCAAGCCAACCCTGAACAGATAGTTCCTCTTCTATGAGACACAGACATCTGGGAGCCAAGAAGTTATATCGTAAGTTATGAGGTCCAGTCCTCTGTAAAGAAAACTGAGTTAATTCTCTCATCTCCTCCAGCCCCTCGCAGATAGATTAACCTGAAACTCAGATTTGCTTCTCAGACCCAAAGTACAAATTCTTCATTGTTGTCTCCTTTGACTTAATGGAAAACCAAAGAAAATTCCATTGACTTGTTGTACACCTGGAAATTATTTACCTGATTCCTATTCCACTATGCCGGTAACACAAATGATGCACCAATCCATATGTTTTCTGAGCATCTGTTGTCTTGATTTTCATTAATAGTACAACTATTTTCATAAGGTCCCTTCCAGCTCTAAATTGATGATCCTACAAGGGCCCAATTGAATTTTTTATGTTAACAACCAAACCAAACCAAACCAAACCAAACACAAAGGTTCTCCTACAACAGGTAACAAATCAACTTAAACTATTAAGATAGTGTGGTCATTTGCTTTCAGATACAGTCTATTAGTAACTTCTCTGTGTATACTTTGTCTTTGATTAGTGATTACATCTATTATATTAAGAAACACTATTCTTAATCTCTTAGTATTCCTTTCAAACCCTAGCTTTACCCAAAGTCTTTTCTCCAAATGGCCAATTACATTTGGAATAGCAGCAAATCAGTCTATTTTCTGTCAATGTAATTTTCTAGTTGTTAAAAGATTACCCCGTACCTCAAAATACTCTGCTACAAAGACAGGAAAGAAAAGTGCAGTAAGGTACAATGATTGAACCCAATCAAATACACTACCCATAACAACAAGGGAATCCAAGTCCCCCAATCTAGGATTTGACCTCTGAATTATGTCCATTAAAAATATTCTCCCATGATTCAGTCCAGTTCCAATGATCTCATAATGAAGAGAACCATTTACACCCAGAGAGAGGACCATAGGACTGTGGAAACTAAGGGTGGATCACAACATCACATTTTCACTTTTGTTATTGTTTGCTTGAATTTTATTTTCTTTCTCTTTTTTTATTTTTTATTTATGTTTTTTTTTTCTTTTTGATCTGATTCTTCTTGTACAACAAGATAATTGTATAAATACATATACCTATATTGGATTTACATTTTTTTTTACCATGTTTAACATACATTGGATTACTTGCCATCTAAGAGAGGGGGTGGAGAGAAGGGAGGGAAATTGAAACATAAGGTTTTGCAAGGATCAGTGGTGAAAAATTATCCTTGCATATGTTTTGAAAATAAAAAGTTTCAGTAATAAAATTTTTTTAATATATAAAAATAAATTTTAAAAAATATTCTCCCAAACTAGGTTTAAATCTAGGTTTTTATTCTGAGTTCCTTACCCCTTTATTGTTAATTCTTTAAAAGATGTTATTAAATAATCACAAAAATGAATCCTACAAAAATTATAAAGAATAGGTATGGCTCCAAAGAAATATATGAGAAGGCAATCCCACCTCATCCCTTTATAGATAAAAGTCCAAAAGATTGTACTTTGCATATATTTTCCTTCTTTATCACTTTATTGATTAGTTATGCTTATTTTTTATTTTCTTTTTTAAATTTATAATGAAATACCTTTTTAAAAAATATGAAATGTATCTCTAGGAAAAGAAGAATGAGGGATACTGAGAGAAACTAATGATGTAAAAATATCAATCAATACTCAATAAAAACTATTTTAAAAAAATACCATCAGGACAAACAAAATGTTTGTAGGCAAAATGACATGCAATGACTTTCTGGTTTCAACTCTACTAAAAAACTTAAAGCTTAAACCACTCAAAATTAGAATCACAAAATCACAGAATTTTAGAGTTGAAAATGGTGTTCCCAGCCATTCAGTCCAACCCAAGATCAAAAAAACAATCCCCATTACAACCATTCAGTTTCTACTTAGGGACCTTCAGGGAAGGAAATTCTCCACCTCTCGAAAGAGCCCCATCAACTTTCAGCTAACAGTAACCATAATAGTTTTTCATGGCACCAAGATATAATTTTTCTCTTTTCAATTTTGCTCAGTGCTCCAGCTTCTGCTCTGTGGGGCTAAACAGAACAAATTGGGAGTCCTTCGGATTTTTTTTTTTTTTTTTTTGAGTAGAGAGAAACCAAGATATTGGTTTCAATTCAATTTGATAAACATTAAATACACATTGTTTGTAAGGTACTGTGCTGGGTCCCAGTGATACAAAACAAAGGAGAAAATGTACCGGCCTTCAAAGAACTTATATCTCTTATTGCAATATATTTTTGGATTCCATGGAGGGATCAGGTTGAGGTTGTGGGATTATTTTTGGTGGGATAAGGGGACTTGGTTTTGTACTTTTAAGAACCAAGTCAGGACTGGAAAAGGAAACTCTGAAATCTCAAAGTAAGCTGTTCTTGTAGCACCTCTGGCCTGCAGACAAGAAGGATGTTTAGGGAATATTCCTTTGAAGCAAGCCTGTACTTGGATTACTTCCTAATCATTTGACAGACCCAAGGGCTTCCAACTAGCATCTCAAACTCCTGGGCAAACATTTGAGCTCTAAACCACTTGGCCCCATGCACGCTACATTTGGACCAGGTTAGACAGGGCATCATGCTGTTCCAACTATTCCCATATGACTCCTTAGCAAATGGGCATGAACTTCATAATTTAGAAAAAGTTGTTCAAAATCCCCAAACAGTTTGTTTTGGGTAGTAATGAAAACTCTGCAAGTTATAACAGGATGGGAACATTCACTTGTCTAAGAGGATGTCAGGAGGGACCATGAGGAGTCCTTGGAGACTGGGCCTTTTCTCCTTCTCTTTCACAATGAGGTCTCTTTAATTTGGTGAGTGGCTGGCTAATTGGGAAAGTGTTGATTAAGGAGATACATCAGTACTTCAGGGCCCTTCCCCTCGGGCCTGGAATAAGCAAGGAATTTAAACCACTTTTGCCTTTGCCTGTATTATCTTTACCTTTTTTTCTCCATCACTACTTGTTTCCCCAAACTCTTGCCTACCTCATTCCATTTATCTCCTTGTTTGAGAAACTTTCTTTCCAATGTCATTGTTAGTTTTTCCCCTAAAAATTAAAAAGACAAGGAGGAAATTGAGATAGAAGATGAGAGACAGAAACAGGGAGAGAGAGAGAAAAGAGGTATATAGGAGAAAAAGAGAGAGAGAGAGAGAGAGAGAGAGAGAGAGAGAGAAAGAAAAAGAAGAAGAAGAAGAAGAAGAAGAGAAGAAGAAGAGAAGAAGAAGAAGAAAAGAAGAAGAAGAAGGAAGGAGGGAGGAAGGAGAGAAGGAGGGAGGGAGGAGAGAAAAGAGACAGAGACAGAAAATGAGGAGATAGAAACAGACAGAGACAGAAAATGAGGAGATAGAAACAGACAGAGACAGAGAATTAGAGAGGAGAGACAGAGACATACAGAGACAGAGAAACACAAAGAGAGAAAGAGAAAAAAAGGAAGAGAGGGAGGGAGAAAGAGACAGAGAGACAAGAGACAGACAGACAATACAGACAGACAGAATTAGAGAGGAGAGACAGAGATATATATACAGAGACAGAAACACAAGAGAGAGGAAGAGAGAGAGAGAAAGAGAGAGGGAGAGAAGAGAGAGAGCACCATCTTTTATGCTACCTAACTCATCATGATTAATGTAGCAACACTCAAGTTAAGGAAAAGGGTGCTCTTTTAAACCCACATCTAAATGAACAAGAACATACAAGGGAGGAATTTGTGCTAAGGTGGGTGGACCTCTTTAGAAAAGAGCTAAATCGCAGAGTGAGCTCTGCCAAAGATTTTCATTCCTGCCTTGAAATGTTTCTCTTTTTTTTCCGCTAAGGCCTGACTTCTGACAGTATTTTTCCTCTCTTCTTGCTGGTCCCTTGGCAATTTTTAAGGTAAGGGAGGGAGCAGGGGATTGAGCTGAAACAAATGCTGCTTCAGAGGGAAATCCACACTCCTGATGAATTCTTGTTGTTTGGTTCTTTCCAATTTGCTTCCCCTTCCCCCTCCCCAACTATTGTTAGTAGTCTTGGGCCTGGTAATACTCTTAACTGAGTCAAGTTAAAGGACAAGAACCAAATGATGACTTCTCAAGTCTCCACCCCTCCCCTCCCCTTAGTTTTTAATTTCAAGTTTATACCTGGAAACAAGCCTATGAACTTATTTTCTCAGGCTTTTAGATGCCATAGTGAGTTGATGGAAGGAAATTACATTGATGAAACTGTTAGACAGTGATTAATATGAGCCATAACTCACTGCTGTATAACAGTTTCAGTCTTCTCTTCTTCCCAAAGTGATGTCCAATTACTTGCTATTGATCAGTGATTGCACCGCACCAAATGGAGTGGCAGCATCAATTCATTTCATCAGATTGAGTTTCAGCCAATAACAATTGATACTTGGCATAGGTTTCTCTGAGATGTTTCTCCCACTTGGGAGCTGATTAGCAGGTTGGAGGTTGGAGGTTTATGAAAAGGATGCCCTACCTATTCTCCTAAAGTACAAATTTTGCTTATGAGTTTGGTCACACACCTGGTAAAGAGAGAAAAAAAAAGGAAAACAGAAAGGAAGAAAGGGAGGAAGGAAAGAAGGGAAGGGAAGGAAAGGGAAGGAAGGGGAAGGGGAAGGGAAAGAGGAGAGGGAAGGAGAATGGAAGGAAAGGGAAAGGAAAGATTACTCTTCCTTTTTTTTTAATTAAAGCTTTTTATTTTCAAAACATACTCATAGATAATTTTCAACATTCATCCTTGCAAACCCTTGTGTTCCCAATTTTTTTCCCCTTCCTTCTCCTCACCCTCTCCCCTAGAGGGCAACTAATCCATTATATGTTAAACATATGTAATTCTTCTACACATATTTACACAATTATCATGTTGCACGAGAAAAATCAGATAAAAAAGGGAAAAAATGAAAAAGAAAATAAAATGCAAGCAAACAACAAAAAGAGTGAAAATACTGTGATCCACTCTCAGTCCCCACAGTCTTCTCTCTGTGCAGATGGCTTTCTTCATCATAAAACCATTGGAATTGGCCTGAATCACTTCATTGTTGAAAAGAGCCAAGTCTATCAGAATTGATCATTGTATAATCTTGCTGTTGCTGTGGACAATGTTCTTCTGATTCTATTCACTTCACTTAGCATCAGTTCATGTAAATCCAGGCCTCTCTGAAAGCATCTTGTTGGTCGTTTCTTATAAAATAATAATATTCCAGAACATTCTTATACTATAACTTATTCAGCCATTCTCTAAATGATGGGCATCCACTCATTTTCTAGTTCCTTGCCACTACAGAAAGGATTGCTACAAACATTTTTGCACATGTCTGTCCTTTTCTCTTTTTTATGATCTCTTCGGAATATAGGCCCAGTAGAGATACTGCTGGATCAAAGGCTATGCATAGTTTGATAGTCCTTTGGGCATTGCTTTCCAGAATGGTTGGATCAGTTCATAATTTCACCAACAATGTATTAGTATCCCAGTTTTTCCACATCTCTTCTAACATTCATCATTATCTTTCCCTGTCATCTGAGCCAAGGATTACTATTTCTTTAGCTAAATCATTTTTAGCATGCTAATGGTTCTGTTCAAATTCATTACCTATCCTACAATTTAAGGCCCCCAATTCACCATCAAAATCTTTTACCTATTTTAACTTACTGCAAAATTGACTCACAGCAACCCCAGAGACACACAAAACTTTGTCACCTCAAAAGAAGTCTGCAGGCAGGCAAATGGTGCCTTGGAACATATCTATTCCCTTCTTCTACCACTGGGAACATGACTTGTTGGTTCCTTCCCTTCCCCTCAGCTGTTGGTGTGATAGGAACAGATGACAAGCTATTTTTTTTTGTTTTGTTTTTTTGTTTTTTTTAAAATTCCCCTCCTTTCCCTCCAGTTTCATTTTACTGTTCCTGCTGTGACTGGAGCTTTTGGTTCCATGCTCACTTTTTAAAATCCCAAGTAGTTCCGTCCAGAGCCATTAACCTCGCTTGCTAATGTCGTCAATCATGTGCTTGGCGCATGGTACACTGCTAGACAAATCTAACAACATCTGCCACACAGTCTACAATTTCCTTTTGATGCCTCACACTTTATTTTCACTTTCATCTCTGCTTGGGAGTGAGATTTATTTCAGCTCCTTTTCAGATGCCAGAGTGCTGGTATTGTGCCCCCCTTCTACCTAAGAGGCAATTTGTCTTAAAAAAAAATTCAGGGTGGCAACAAGTTTTGGGGGAGGAATTTTTGGTTGCTAACCATCCATGATTGGACACCAAGGTACTCTCCACTGGAAGATTCTTTGTCTTCAAGTAGAACCACACCTGAAAAACCATACTTCATCTGGTGGAACAGAACAGCTAACTAATTTAAGAAATCTCTGGGAAATGACTATGGGAAGAAAGGAGGAGATTACACATTTTCTTTCTTTCCTTTCCAAAATTAGTAGATGAAGAATACATGCCAGCTAAGTCTGTTTTTTGTTTCTCTGAACCATCTCCCTACTCTACTTCCAAAAGATTTCAGTTTATATCACAATCATTCCTGCTACTTGTCCAACATCAGCCTGTCTTCCATATAATTTGACTGTGCCTTTCAAACACCTGAGGCAATATCTTCATTTCCATTCAGTTTATTCTGATTAACTCTTTCAGAAGAATCCTTGGAATCAATAGCTGTGGCTTTTCTCAGTGATCTTAATGATTGTTACTCTATTTCTGGAAGAAGCCGATGCTTCACCTGACCAACGATCATAGGACCATTAGGGTTGAGGCTCTTAGGAGAGAAATTCAATGTCCTGATCTATTTATTCATCAAGGTTGGGCTTATTTTAAGTGCCTACCTCAAAACTAAAAACTAAAACTTGTCATCTTCATTTCATAGCAAAATGTAGGACACAAGACCTAGATAAACAAATTGATTAAAAAAATGCTTGCCTTCATGAAAATGTCCTTAGGTATGAAGAATATGTTTCATTGTTTTCCGTAAGACGTCTATGACTATTTCAATAACTAAAAAAAGTATGCATTTGTGCCTCACATAATTTTTTTTAAAAAATATTCAGGCACTTTACTCTTGGCCTGTTAAATCCAACAGTGATCTTTCTGAATAATAAGTTAGAGAATATATATATATATATACACATACATATATATACACACACATACATATAGCAGACATATATGTATACATATACACGTTTATATAGACAGATGATACATGTGTGTGTTTTTATGTCCTACTCATCTTCACCACACAAGATTTTAAAACATAAGTTTCCAAGCAAGAAAAATATTTTAAGGTTCTATTCAAAGGAGCTCTAGAATTGTAAGTCTTCTGGTGAAAGAGAAAAATCAGGAGGCTAACTGATTTAGGCAATGCTCCATCTATTGCAAAGAGCATCACAATTCTAAAGGGCTCTCAAATATTTAATAAAAAATGCAGTAATAGGCTTAAGTGAAGGAGGCAGTGGGATAGGAATCATATGATGGCTGTGATAAGAGAGGCCTGTAATTGAGCTGGTGTGAAAGAGCAGGGTCTGCCCTCAAATATAGTGATATTACATTTTTTCCACTTGGATGCCCTCCCCAAGCACACTAATCCATGGATCTGAAGGGGGATAATCCACTGACATCCAATTTTCTGAGAGAACTCTTTTCCCCCCTTTCTGAATGAGGCAATTTGTTCACAGAGTAGTCCAAGTGTTAACTCTTTCTCAGCTAAATGGACTTCACAAAAGGAAGATTAATACTGGCATTGGAGATTAGGGACACTAATACAGAAAACTTGATCAGATGTCTTCCTGATTTCCAGTCACATCCTCTTGTCCAGGAAAATAGCAAGAGAAAAAAAAAATCCAGTTTCCTCTAACGTAGGAGCAAAGAGAACAAAAAAAAAAAAAAGCTTAATATCAGACTCAAAAACTAATAATTGAGTATTCAGTGTGGACTAGGCAAAAATCCCTTTATTCCCTCTCATTTACCCAACTTTTGAGCTATTTAAAGTACAGACTCCAGCAAAAATGTCAGAAAAACAGAAATCCAAAGAGTAGCTCTAAACCTACCACTGTCCGTATTCTGGGAAATTGGGAAAGCTGCTGCCAAACTTCCTTAAGAAAACCTGTTTTCTCAATTCAGATAAAGATTATACTGGTTCAGAAGTCAATTGAAAAGAATTTACAAAGCATTTACTATGTGTCAGAGATTGTGCTAAGTACTAGGGAGATAAGTGATGAATTCTGATTGTCCCTTACCCCCCTACCCCCACCCCCAAAAGATGCTCTACATAGGAGGAGAAAAAATTACTTAAAGTTTTAGAAAAACAGTCACTGAGCTTAGTCTAAGGTAAGGTTTTTTGTTTTTTAACTTGTCTGTATCATGGATGTCTTTGCCAGTCTGATGAAACCTTGGAGTTCTTCTTAAAATGATGTTTTAAAATGAATAAAATATATAGGATTTAAAAGGATATATTAAAATACAGTTATCAAAATATTTCTTTAAAAACAAGCAAATTAATAGACCTCAACACTTAGCACAGTGCCTGGAATACAGCAAGCACTTAATAACTAGTTGTTGACTTGATTCAGGAAGTTTTTCTGGGTAAGACTAACCAAGCAGAGCAGGCATGTGATTGTTGTTATTGGTCCATTTTCAAGGAGGAACAATGGCATCCAGGGGTGCTGGCATGTCATAAATTAACTGCAAGGATCTCTGAGTATCATTTCAAGATTGGGTAAATCAACCAGAAGATCAGAATTCAAAAGAAACAAATTGTGAGGATATGAGAGTTGAGTCTAAAATAGCAGTTATAAACCTGGGATCTGTTAACTTAAAAAAAATAATCATGATTACTGTATTTCAATATTATTGGTTTCCTTAGTAAATCTGGAAAATTATTGGAGAATAAGCTCACTAACACAAAAAACATGGTCAGATGCCTTCCTAATTTCCAGCCACATCCTCTTCCAGGAAAATAGCAAGAGAAAAATAGCATTTCAGGGATGTCTGTCCTCTTCCTGAAATTCAGTTTGAAATCAATCCCCATCCATTCTTCTTATCACTGAAATGATAAGTAAGTTGATCATTATTGTTCTATCAAATGAGTTTCTTTTTAGGGACAGAGAGCCTTGAGAGTTTTAGCTGTAAAAGGAGAAAGTAGCAAGAGAAAAATGTCATTTATTTTATGCATTAAAAAAAAAAAAAGGTGTTTGTTTTTTTTTCTGTGAAAGGGTTCATAAGCTCAATCACACTGCCAAAGGGGTCTGTGAAACAACAACAAAAAACTTAGAAAGCTCTAACTAGAGTTTCAAGCAAGGGCATCTCAGAGCAGCAAAGCCATTTTCAAGTGTTATTGAAACTGGACCCATTAGGCGTCTTCATACAGTTCTCCCACATGAGGGGCATGATGAGTAAGCACTTTAGGTGGCTGCCAGAAAATTTAGTGGTTCCTGCTACCAAATCACTTTCTGAATCAATCTGCAGCCTTGGCTGCTTAGGCAGGCAGTCCCTATGATTTATTCACCAGAAAAGTCAGTCTCTTTCTTTCGGAAGTTGAAAAGGTGCCTTTTAGAACAAAAAACAGGAAGCATTGCTCCCCACACCCCTCACCTGGTCCAGGATCCCAGAAGAAATAGATGAACTCTAACACACCAACAATATGCTCCATTCCCTATTATGTCAACAGTTGTGAACGTCACAGGCATCTTTCTGTGACATGGAAATATGACTGAAACTTTTCACATGAGGAAAGGAAATGAGTCATTTAAGGAAGTCTTTCCCATCACCTAATTCCCCTCCAAATTGGGGGCTGGGGTGGACTTTCACTAAAAATACAGAGGCAATCTAAAAATATGTTTTGTCAGTTTCTCCCTGCATCAGGAAATCCTGAGCAAACAGAATGGTGACCCAACTGATACCTATGTCATCAATGGCACTCATCAAAATAGCATCTCCAGGCTGCCTGTCCTTTTCCTGAAATTCAGTTTGAAGTAAATCCTTATCCATTCTTCCTCTAATGAAATGATAAGTAAATTGATCATTATAGTTTTATCTAATGAAATAATAAATAAATTGATCATTATAGTTTTATCAAATAACTTTCTCCTTAGGGATGGAGAACTTTTGGGAGCTCTAGCTGAAACGTGTGTACACAAACTTTTATTTCCTGTCTGCTTGACTTCCTCCCGTCTCATTACCAATGTACTGTCATTTTCCAGAAGAGGAAAAGAGTATGCAGAAGAGCATGGCCTTCACTGTCTTGGGTGGAGACACAGTATTTGACCTCTAAGAATGAGCCCAAATGAAGCAATTTATTATGAAGCATCTGACATGGTCCCAGTCCTTAGATTCTGAGTTCCGAGGGATTTTTGTTGTTTTATTCTTTTTTTTTTTCCTTTTGGAGATGGCAGTGATTTCTCCTTCACTTGGAGTCCCAGTTTTGTTTCCTATCTTGTTGAAGGTGCAGAAGATCCACTGAAGGTCAAATATCAGAGTGATCATTTTTCTTGGTTGGGGAAGAGAATCTCCATAAAGGCTGGGCCATCCTAGGTACATCAACATAAGATCCTTCAAGCCCAGACCATGGTTAAGAAGAAGGCCAGGAAACCAAGGATAATTCCTATTCCTGATCTGTACTTCTGAGTCACTGATAGAGGATAGAATCCCTGACTTTTCAGTGCAACAGAGATGCTCTACAGCACAATGAGCAGTCTTCAGATGCTTGTTATTGAATCAGAAAATCATCACCATTGCAGGAAGCTTATGGAGAATGCTGGCTCCATTAACATCCTCAAAAACTTAGACTTAGGCCACTACTAACTAAATTTATTTCTAGTCATTCTTCAGGCAGTTATCTTTGTTCCTTCTTGTCTCGAAGAAGCTAAGGATAGGGTCATTCCTATGGCCTATACCTTGTGGAGAGGAACGCAAGTCATAATGCTACTATTAATTGTACAAATGGAATCTGCTTAAAATGAATACAAACTGCTGCTTAGAAGGACATAAGAACAGGATAGAGCAGGGTAGGAGCTACCCACAACCTGATATTTTACAATTATTTTTGCTAATTAAGTGCTACCATAAATTCTAGTATTTCTAGACTGCTAAAGAACTACAAATGTTGTCAATACCCTCTAAATTCAAATTATTCTCCAAATTTGGCATCCTGGGGTCAAATGCCTGTCATCCCACCCTACTTAGTGCTCTGCAATGAGGTTATCATCATTGGGTTTTTTGAGTCATATAAAGAAAGAGACAGATGCTTCCTATTGCAAAGAATCCAGAATTGGTCCTTTCTCAGTTCCATTCCCTATCAGTCCAAAAGTGAAGTACTAGATCACAAGCTAAAACTTTAAAAAGTATATCAATACAGGTAGACTTCTAAGCAGCCCTAGATGACAATTCTCCAAAACCTTTCCAGAAGTGAATGTCTGTATTTATGTTTACAATACAATCCCACTGTCTGAATAAAGTCTAATGGCTATTTCTCATTTTGAGAAGCTATGAGCTGGGAAATGTCTCCATCCATTTATGTGAGGGAAAAAATAATGGTTAGTCTAGGAAAACCCCTGGCAGAAAAATAAAAAGCAGAATTTGATAAGAAGAACCAAGAAAGGGATGGGGGTGGAGAGGAAAAGGGACCTAAAAGGTTAGGGGTGGTGGTCCCTTTAGAATGCTTTTATCTCTCACTCTATTATGGCTTAGTTAGTAAAGTCTAATGCAGATGGGGAAACTGGAAGCAAATGAGTTATTGCTCCCTTGGGGAAATCCAAAGAGAAAGGACTGTTAAGAGAATAACCCTGGTGGAGCCAGATGTTAGTTGGGCTGGACTGCTCTTGTCTGGCATTCCAGAGGATGATCATAGATTCCCTATAGAGGGAGGGAAAGCTCCCCCCCCCCCCCATCCCAAAATCAGAAAGGTGGGAATGAAAAGCAGTTGTGAGGAGGATATTATATAACCCGGATGATCTAATCTCATTAATTTAGTGTTTTTCCTTCAGTCTAAAATTTGGATTTACTGAAGATGGTGGCAAGGTGCCATTTCCAAATCAGTTGGCACACAAAATTTAAGATCACAGTAGAGATGGTGATGAATAGAATCTAGGCTCTAGCCATAGTCAAAACCATAATTCTCAACACGTGCAGAAATCAGACCCAGCCTGAAAATGTCAGATTCCGTTTCATAAATTCTAGCATACCGCCAACCTGGCCAAAATTATTATTACTACTTAACATTTCTAGTAAGCCAACTGAGTGCTCCGGGCTGCACAGAATGTCTGAGTAAGATTTCTGCCCTTTCCCAATGGGCTTCCTGGATCAACACTTATTAAGTGAGGGGGGAGTGGGTTTTGTTTGTCTGGTGATGATTGACTCTTGACTCTAGGGGGCAGTGTGCACACAGATTTGAAATTAATACTAAAGTCAAGGAACAACAAATGAGATTTGGGAGGTGGAGTTTTTTGTTTTGTTTTGTTTTGTTTCCTTTTCTTTTTCCGCATGAGAAGCAAGATACAATAAATGAAGTTATTGTTGTTCTTGTTTGTTGTCGTTGATGTTATTGCTGTTTGTTGAACAAGTGAAAGAAAGGTGGTCCAAGGACGGTTGAGATAGAGACAAAAAAAACAAAAACCTGATGAAATAGACTTGTAGCCAAAGATTGACATCATAAAAATCTCAGGCACCACCAAACCCGGCTCAACCACGTCCTATTTGTTTTGTCTGCTTGTGGAATTTAAGCATTTTCCCTATTTCTTGTTTCCTGAAATCTCTGCAGAATAATATTATCATGATGATATTGTATAATAATGATATTTTATAGGAATAACATAATTATGCACAATTATGTATAATATGTGTATATAAGATTTATATATATTATAATACATTACATATAAAATGATATTTTGGCTCAAGAACTGAATAAAAAAAGTGATGATTTGCACTAGTAACAATAATGATCATAATTTTTAAATGGAAGCAATAATAATTTTACACATTTCTGTGTTTATACATACCTCCCTATACACTAAATCAGTTGACATTCACAGTAACCCTTCAAGGTAGGCAGGACAGATAATAGTACTATTTGAGAGATGAGGAAACTGAGGCAAGAAATTATGCAATGTTGCCTAAATTCTCTACACAGAGTTAGCAGAGTCAAGATCAGTACCCAGGCCATAAGATCACCAATTCAGAGCTAAGAAGCAGCCTGAGACAACATTTAGTCCAAGCCCCATATTTTACAGATGGGAAAACTGAAGCCCAAATAAGTATGGTGATTTGTTGAAGAACACAGCAGGGTATAATGGGAAAAAACAAACACTGAATTGGGAAACCGTGGCTTTACCTCAATGAGTCTGCTAACTCATCGGTAAAATGGACTAGATGATCTCTAAGGCCCCTTTTAGTTCTAGATGTATAAACTAAGTAAATGCTAGCAAGTGAACTCACAGGCAGGTAGCTGGTACAGTGTATGGAGTACCTACCCTCCAGTCAAAAGGACCCGAGTTCAAATACAAATTCAAATACTTATCAGCTCTGAAATTGGACACTTGTCTAAGTGACCCTGCTTGCCTCAGTTTGCTCATCTCATTTTACAGATGTAGATGTAGATGGAAATGGCAAACCCCTGCAGTATCTTTGTGAAGAAACTTCCAAGAAGGACTCACAAAGAATTGTATAAGGACTAGAATGATTCAACAACAAAACAAGTGTACTTGGGTCCCCAGCCCTCTTTCCTTGACACTAGGCTGAAGCTTTCTTTACCCCAACAAGCTACAACCAGGCGAAATTTACTTGAGTCTACAGTATCAGGAAAAATAATCTTAGAAAAAATATACTTCTCCTCGATTCCTACAATACCCCTGCTGCTCCTCTCCTTTCTCCATCTTCCTTCAGTTGGTCTCCAGCACTGGTTGCTGCATTAGGGCCTTCAAGGAAAACATTGTAATGCCATTGTTCTCTCTTGGCATCTTTGATGGAACCTGGCCAGTCATCGATCCACAGGAGTCATCTCAGCAGGGCTACGGCGCTCAGTCTCTGATTCCAGCTTGTATAATATTTCTGATAATAAGAGGGTCTAAATGAAGCATCCTTTAAAAGGCCTTCACTGTTAATTTGGCACAGGGAAAAAAGCCAGCATATTAGACAAGGTTTTCCAGTCACACTGCCTGGGCTGTATAGACTCTTTGAATAGATGTATGTAATGAGATTACCTAAAATGGAATTCATTACCTGACTTAAGATTTATTGCTTTTTAACTAGAAATATAAGGCTATGCACTCTCCCGGCAGAATTGGTTAGGAGACTGTTCTCCATTTCTCTATTCCGGGCAGGGTAGGGACTTCGATGAAAAGTAACAATGAGGTGAAAGCAGAGGTTGGTTAGTATTTTGAGTGGAATGGGCAGTGTCATAGTTTCATTGAAGCTGGACTGGGAGTGTTAGGCTCTGATAACTCATCTCTATTTCTCCTAACCTTCCTACAGAGCACTGAGGTAACTCATCACCCATTCACATAACTGGGAAAACCCAAGGTAGAGAGGGCTCCCCAAGAATTGCTCCAAATTAAACTGGTTAATGTTAGAACAACAATGTTCTAAAATTCACTACACATGCTACAAAAAGAGTCTTCCTGAGGAGGGCTTCGCGTGGAGATTTACAGAGACCAGTTGTCCTAAATGTCTTGTCCATGGTGGCCAAGACCTCTAGATGTGTTCATAGATTAGTCTTCTTGGCACTTCCACAGTGCCTAATGCTCATCGATTCATTGATTGTTAGATCTACATTATTATCACTATATACATTTTCAAGAATCTTTTGTGGACAGCATGGAACTAGACTCTACAGAGGATAAACACAAAGGATACAGTATCTTTGCTCTCTGTGGCAAGTCAACAACTCTTGCCACAAATGCTAAAGAAGGATACATCAAGTTGTTTTTCTTTGTGTATGAGTTTGTGGCTGCCACATGGGCACTAATGCCTCTTCTGAGGAAGCAATAAATTAGAGGGAAAATCTATCAGATTTAGTGAACTCAGGTTCAAGTCCTTCAAGCCTAATAAATTTATTTATTTTTAACACACATTGCTTTATGAATCAAGTTGGGAAAGAAACATCAGAACAAAAGGGAAAAAAAAAACATGGGAGAGATTAAAAAAAAGTGAACATAGTATATATATATATATGGATTTATATTATATTATATATATGACACACACATATATATAATATATATTATAGATTTATATTCAATCTCCTTAGTACTTTTTCTGGATACAGATGGCATTTTTTTTTGTCCAAAGTCTATTGGGATTGCTTTGGATCACTTAATCACTGAGAAGACCCAAGGCTTTCATAGTTGATCCTTGAACATTCTTGCTGTAACTGTGTACAATGTATTCCTGGTTCTGCTTGTTTCATTTAGCATCAGTTCATATAAATTTTTCCAGGTCTTTTTAAAATCAGCTTGTTCATCATTTTTATAGAACAATAATATTCCATTACCTTCGTGTACCACAACTCGTTCAGTCATTCCCCATTTGATGGACAGCTACTCATTTTTCAATTTTTTGCAACCACAAAAAGAGCTGCTCCAAACATTTTTGCACACGTGGGTCATTTCCCCACCTTTATGATTTCCTTGGGATTCAGACCCAGTAATGGCACTGTTGGGTCAAAGGACATGCACAGTTTGATAGCCCTTTGGGCATAGTTCCAAATTGCTCTCTAGTACAGTTGAATCATTTCACAATTCCACCAACAATGCATTAGTGTCCCAGTTTTCCCACATACACTCCAGTATTTATTATTATCTTTTCCTGTCATCTTGGCTAATCTGAGAGGTATGAGAGTTTTTTTTTTTTTTTTAACCATCTCAGAGTTGTCTTAATTTGCATTTCTCTTATCGATGGGGATTTAGAGCATTTTCCCATATAACTAGAAATGGTTTTAATTTTGTCATCTGAAAATTGTCTATTTATATTCTTTGACCATTTATCAATAAGTATGAAACAGTTCCTTATATATTTTACAAATGAAACCTTTATCAGAAATACTGGTTATAAAGATTTCCCCCCAGCTTTGTACTTCCCTTTTAATCTTGTTCTCTTTATTTTGTTTGTGCAAAACCTTTTTAATTTAATGTAATCAAAGTTGTCCATTTTGCCTTTCACAATG